>NC_050186.1:15944651-16265901 GCF_008315115.2 Sander lucioperca | reverse complement strand
AGCAAAACACACCGCGAACAGCTACTTTGTCAGCTACTTTTGGCAGTAGTGTATCGGTTTACAGTGCAGCCAAATAAAATACTGGTGTTTAAATAAAGACGTCATGCAATAATTGGCCTTTCCCATCATTCTGTGAGCAATCGTGATCTGATTTTATGCAGCACATGGCTCGAGCCTGCCAACAGCAGGGCTCAGTGAAAGGAGTTGTATAGCCTGTCGCCTGCAGATCATCTAACAGCTCACTGCGGCTGTCCCTTCTTCCCCCATTACTCCCTGCAATGATTCAAACTGAATGACGGGTGTCTCGTTTTCTAGACGATAGTGGTCAGTGCTAACCTCACTGTCGAACAAATTCCATTTATATACAGTATATCGTTTTCTTTCAAAATGTTTATGCGTGTGAAGGCAATTTCATTCCCACATGGGAATGGTGGGCTTTGCTACTAACAAAAAATATACTTTATATCAAATTGTATCACAATGGGGTTTAATTCCATGACAATCTTGGAACTTTTACTTAATTGTAACATAGTGTCGTCTTCTAGTCAAAATCTGGACAATTCCAGTTGTATGAAACATCATCACACTGCCATGGGAAAGAAATGCCTCATCGAAACCCAGGTACTAAAGATCACCGAGAAAATTGATATTTGTATAGGCTCAGCATATTCATCAACCATCCATCAGTCACTATACTGTGCGCGCCCACACACACACACCATCATGAGGTGTCAGAAGAGGATCAAGAGATGATGAAACAGCTTCATGTGCTGTATAAGACGCCATGCTTTTGATCAGATCCCCAACCCCCACCTCCTCTTTCTCTCTTGCTGCTTCTCTCCTATTTCCCAGCTGGTGTGGGGAAGAAATGTGCCTCCCTGGAAATTAAACAGAACAAACAAATGAGATTGGGTGTTTTGACCTTAGTTTGTAATCCCCCATGAAATTTGACTTTTGATGCAGGCATGATGTTAAAGTAGATTCTGTGTTTGGTGTGTAAAAAAAAAAAAAAGAGCATGTTTTGTTGCAAGAGAGGAAAGAAAGAAATTCATGATTCTGGGATAACATTTATGACCTGATTAATTAGAAGATATGGTGAGAGCTCAGAGGGGAGGAGATGAAGACAGAAAAGTAGTGGGAGGGAGCCAGTGTGATAACAAAGAAGATGGATGATCCTCCTTGGATGTCAGAAGGTGAAAGCATATTTATTTTATGTACTTTTCACTTCATTTTACATGTATATTTGCACATTTGCGAGCTGATGTGAACATCAGTGTTGTGCATCAATGTGTGCCCAGAAAAACCCACCTTGTATAAACATGATCATAAGGTCTACTTTTCTATTTCACTACTTTATAAAAGGATTCTCTGGATTTAACACTGACTTGACGTGAAGAAAGGAGCCAATAGCATCTGCTTTGCAGCCCCTTTCCGAAAAAACAAACAAGTCATTTGTCAGAGGCATTCCTGTTTAAACCGTACTCCACTGATTTATCATTGCACTCCAGTAACATTGTCGGACTCACAATGGACATTCAGATTCTTCTTCTTTGTCAAAATCTTTGGTACTTAGTACACCACCCACAATGCAACTCAAACATCGACAGTTTGGAAAAGGAAAAGGAGTCTTGGACATGGTCAGTATAACAAACCATGTCCAAGACTCCTTTTTCTCTCTGTAAAGAAACAGAGGCGTACTATTTCTGGACAGAGAACATGACCTTGTCTCGCCATCACTTTCTGTTTGTCAGCTGCGTTGTGTATATATCATTATGCCGATCCAAGTCCCTGACTCAGAAATCCATACCCTGATGCTGCAGCTGACAGTGCTATGAATCCACAGAGTATAAGACTAGTGAGTCATTCAAAAGATTTGTCATTGCATGTAGAAACTCAAAACACTTTTTTTTTGTTCAATAAGCAGGGCACAGCTGGTTGAAAAATGAACAGGAACTTTTTGCTTAGCTGCTGCTCTGTTTCACAATTGGAACACTATTCCCTCCATATCATGTAAGAAATCTTATAATAAATGGGCAATTTAGATTATCCACAGCTCTTTGTTAGGAATTTGCATAATAGCAAATAGCATCCTGATAAAAGAGGATGAAATAAAGGTGAGAAATGAGGCAAAAAGAGGAAATTATCATTGTTATACTTTGCATAAGCCTGATTGTGGCAAAGAAAAAAAAGACTTTTGTGCTCATTCTGCTTTATTAAGCTTTGAATGGTGCTAAGATGCAAATGGTACAAGAATAATGCATGCATATCTGGAGCCAACAAAGTCACTGAGCAGCACCTGTGTTTTTTTTTTTTAACCATGTATTTATTGAAATTTTTGTACATTTTACAGACAGAGTACAAGGCACATAACATAAAACAGAAAAAAGACTAAGGATCCAATGTAGTAGCTGTAGTATCCAGTCATAAGTCTGTACATCCATAGGTGTATGCTTACATGAAAAACATACCGCCATTGTTTCTCAACACTGTGCAGTACAGATGGCACACTACAGGCATGAAGAGAGTTATATTATTTATAAAAAAATAAATAAATAAAAAAATAAATACGCTTGGTCCAGCTAGATCATCCACATCCATACTGTTATTCTCAAAAAAATTGAAGAAAACGCTCCAGATTTTCCAAAACTTGTCAAGCTTATTTTTTGTTGTGTAACTTGTGTTTTCTAGAGCTAAGTAAAAAGTCATTCCCCTCAACCATTGCGATGTGCCACAAGGCGTGTCTGATTTCCAAGAGCAAGCAATGCATTGTTTGGCTTCTAAAAAACAAATATTCAGTAGAGACCTAACTTTTTTAGAGGTTATAAAGCCGTCTGGGTAGAGATTTAATAAGCATAATTTAGGGCTAAGGGGCACCTCCTCACCAGTAATCTGGCTTGCCAGGTCCAACACCTTCCTCCAGAATGAGAGTATCTGTGGACACTCCCACATACAATGGAATAAAGTTACTTTTTGGTAGCACCTGTGTTTTTAAAACTACTTCATACTGCAGAGCTGTCTTTTTAAATGGTTTTGCAGATACATTTGGATGTGATCTACATTATCTTCACTTGTGGAAGAAACCTGTTTCAATTAACTGCAATGTCTGCATTACAACATTTTTTTGAGAATGTTTTCAATATATTGCCATCGGTGTAAAGCCTGTTCTAGATGAGGCCATAAAAGGTGCTGCCAATTTCCTGTCTGGGGTCGTTGGAGGTTTTAGAGACCTTGGCTCCAAGCTATGTGGCAAATTAATTCACTTTTCTTTGAGATAGGACTCCCCAGTTCCCAACAGAGCACAAGAGAAGGGCAAATGCATATCACTGATTACAGGTGTTGGGATGAAAATGGGAAAATACAGTGCTAAAAGCGTACCAAATAACACCCATGTGCTGGTGTTCATGAAAACCATTGCTCTTCTAGAATTGAATTTGCGCTATAGCATTCATGAAAAGTGGGAACTAATCAAAAAGCAGCCAAACGTCAGTTATAGTACATCCCGTCAGCTCATTTCCTGTGCAAGTCCTCTGATGGTTTACTTGATTTTCCCACATCAGTTTGTAGCTCTCCACGCTCACTTGTGATTCTCTGCCTTTCCAGTGTTTCCATGGCACTTTGTAAACCGCCTCATGTTCCAAAAATCTAATCTCCAAAATGATTGCCGATTTTAAATTTGAGGCGCCTGTACAGTTGAATCCTTAATGTAATTTGTATTAGAAATATTAACATGCCCTATACAACACACTTATGAGAGTCCACAGTTGTTTTAATCATTGAATAAAAAGTGTTAAATCATTCGAGTTTATCATCACCACTACAACCCGCTTTGTGATTTTTTTTCCCTCTAGTGTTATTGATTTGCCCCCAAGGCTACATTTTCTTTTCTGTTTTCTTTATAGCAGTGAGCACACTACACCACAGGCCACCTGTATTTAGGATTTCAAGCACACGTCGCTTTATGCCTCCCACTGCAGTACCTACTATATCGGTGCAACATCTTCAGTGGTAACATACTGTATCAATGTCTCCACATTCCACTTTGTACAATAATAAACAATAGATTTTATTTATATAACGCTTGACATGGTACTCAAAGATACTTTACAGTAAAACCAGCACATGTAGCACATTAAAAACAGATAAGCAATACAACCAACACATAAAACAAGCATATTAAAAACAATTAAAAACAATAAAACCAGTAACTATCAGGTGAGAAATGTAAGACCATTGTATGTGGAAAGCTAATCTGAAGAGGTGTGTTTTGATTAGTGTTTTGAATGTGTCCCCAGGTACGGTGCTTGGTCCTGAGTGGTGGGGAGAGGAGGTTTGTGTCAGAGGAGCGGAGGTTACAGGGAGGGTTGTGGCGGTGGAGCAGGTCTGTGAGGTAGGAAGGAGCCTGGTTATGGAGGGCTTAGTGGGTGAAGAGGAGGACTTTAAACTGGATGCTTTGGGAAACAGGGAGCCAGTGGAGGTTCTGAAGGACGGGAGTGATGTGATCACAGGAACGGGTGTGGGTGAGGAGACGGGCAGCAGCGTTTTGGATGTATTGGAGTTTATTTAAGGCTTCTGCAGGTGAACCATAGAGGATGCTGTTGCAGTAGTCAATTCTGGAAGTGATGAAAGGTATGAATCAAAGTTTCGGCAGCAGAGAAGGTGAGTGATGGGCGGATACAGGCAATGTTTTTGAGGTGAAAGAAGGCAGTTCTGGTTATTTGGTTGATGTGGTTTTCAAAAGTAAGGTTGCTGTCGAAGATGACTCCCAGGTTACGGATGTGTGGGGATGGAGACAGGGTGGAGTTGTTGACAGTGAGACCGAAGTTATGGGTGTTCTTTGTGAGGGATTTTGGATTTATTGTAGTTGAGTTGGAGAAAGTTGGT
The DNA here is from genome assembly GCF_008315115.2 of Sander lucioperca. Lineage (NCBI taxonomy): Eukaryota > Metazoa > Chordata > Actinopteri > Perciformes > Percidae > Sander > Sander lucioperca. The sequence goes on along the minus strand of NC_050186.1, from coordinate 16,261,020 downwards.
TTGCGTCCAGGTTTGAATATCGGTGAGGCAGTTGGTCAGGGTGGAGGATGTAGCTGTGGTGATGGATTTGGTAGAAATGTAGATCTGGACATCATCGGCGTATGTAGCAGTGGAAGTGAAGACCATGTTTGCGTATGATATTTCCGAGTGGCAGGATGTAAAGGATGAAAAGGAGGGGACTGGACAACAGGGTTGATGTTTTACAAGTATTTTTAGAAAATAAAACCAGACGGACCAGAGGTTGTCAAAAATACTTTAGGGCTCAGAGGGTTAAGTCAAAATATGTAAATGGGGGCACCCGGATAGCTCAGTTGGTAGAACGGGCGCCAATATATAGAGGTTTACTCCTCAATGCAGCAGGCCCGGGTTCGACTCCGACCTGCGGCCCTTTGCTGCATGTCATTCCCCCTCTCTCTCTTATTTCATTTCTTCAGCTGTCCTGTCAATAAAGGCCTAAAAATGCCCCAAAAATAATCTAAAAATGAACAAAAAAATATATAAATGGTTGAATCACAATAGAACGTAAAAAATACAGGTAATGAATTGTGTTAACTAGCGTTCAAAAAGTTTGTGACAATGTATTTGGATACAGCAAAAGTGATCTCCTTTGATCTATGTTGGAAAGAAAGAGCTTAAAGACCTGTAGCCAATTGAGCTGCAACAAAGACAATAGTAAATAAATATTTCTACTTTTCTGTCTTCTAAATCTTATACTTATAGGAGTAGGAGCACCTAACTTAGCCTAGCCATATTGTTTAGCCTATAATCTTAGTGCCTATGCCAACCCTGCTCAATTACTGTGAGCAAAAAAAGCTTTTCATTCATGTGTCACCTTTACACAGATTTGGGCATAGCAGCTTGTATTTGGGTACAACACAGCGTCTACTGTAATCCTGCTACAAGGGAGATAACGTTTTTTGTTTTCAGCAAGATGCTTATGTCAGTGCCTGGGTCATGAAAGAAAGAAGGAGGCAGTGAAGAAAATGAGGACACATTGAATAATGGAATACACCTAGAGCAAACAATTACATGTTGATAGCATTTGGCTTCCTGTATCTGATGTTTTTACTGATGAAATAAGGATTTGGGGTGGAACATTATGCAAAGAGGGATCATTGGAGTGTAAAATATTAGGATATATAGAGAAAGGCAATTTCATTTTGAAGGAGGGGCGGGGTTGTTAAAGGAACATGCCGACTTATTGGGACTTCAGCTTATTCACCGTATCCCCCAGAGTTAGATAAGTCCATAAATACCCTTCTCATCTCCGTGCGTGTCGTAACTCTGTCTGACGCACCCACCGCTAGCCTAGCTTAGCCCAGATCCTGGAGGTAACCAGCTCCAACTAGCCTACTGCTCCCAATAAGTGACTAAATAATGCCAAGGCGAAGCACTGCAAGTTCTGCTACTTGGGTGGAGTGATTTGCTTGCAGCACCTGAGAATCCCTGTGGTGAGGAGCAGAGAGTTAACAACGGTGCTTTTCAGGTGTTGTGCTAATCATTCCGCCCAAGGTGAAGTGCTTCGCCTTCTGAGACTATAGTTCCCAGTATGTATACAGTTAGAAGATGGCTGTGTCTCATGTGATGTTATTTGTACACGCTGTGACTATACAAAGCACAACACGTAAATAGGAAAATGTTGCCGTTATTTTGTCACTTATTGGGAGCAGTAGGCTAGATGGAGCCTGTTACCTCCAGGATCTGTGCTAAACTAGGCTAGCGGTGGGTACATCAGACCGAGTTACGACACGCAAGGAGATTAGAACGGTATATATGGACTTCTCTAACTCTGGGGGATACGGTGAATAAGCTACAAGTCCCAATAATAAGTCGCCGTGTTCCTTTAAAAAAAAAAAAAAAAAAAAAATCTATGCTTCCATTATAAGTTAGGTTTTTTTTTGTATTGAAGAACATGTGTTGTCCTGAGTAAATGGGATTTAATTTGTTTGCAATTTCTAAATGAGTGAGAGGACAATTTCCTTATTTATTTTGACTATTCCTGGGAAATGACAACTTTTTTTAAAAAGGTATAACGGCAGCTTGTAGAATTTACCACCCTAAACTTATGCGAGCAGATCTTTTTGTCGGTTCAAATGCAGTTTGTTACATCCATGGTTGTTGCAGTTAACAAGTAGAAAACATTAGAGCTGCATCTGAATGTGAGTTTTACTTCAACATCAAAATAAAAATGGCAACAATTTACATACATTTACATCAAACATGACAGATCTAATTTGTGCTGCAGTTTTCCACCCCAAATCTCCCCTCTCTTCATTAACAAGCCAAAAACAGCTTTTTTATAATGCAAATTAACTTCACACCTGTTCTGTACCAGGATGAAATGAAAGCATTTTATGTGCATGCTGACTTGATGAGATTTCATACAATCCTCAGTGCACTCTCCGGAAGCTGGCAGAGTTGTTCCTTCAGCCCTGGGGCTAATATAGCCTTTGCTTGCCTTCCCACATATTACACATCTTTCAATTTGGGAGACTGGTCATTCCAACTGTTCTGATATCTCTAGCCAACCCTAATTCCCCTTTTCTTATTTGTATGCATATGCACCTTTTCCTTCTTCTATCTCCAGCGTTGTAGCCTTTCTTGAACAAACAAGAGCCTTAACAAATTTAAATGGCTCATTGTAGAACACCTTGTGCTACAAAATAAGAACTTAGATGAAATCTTGTGTCCATAGCTACAGCTGACGGGGAGGATGGATCACTTACCAAATAAGGAGACCTGTTTATAGGCTTCTATTTTACAAAAATAAAGATTAAAACACGCACAGGCTGTGTTTGAGCTATGTTACTGGTTGCACGGCGTTCGTGGTTCGACTGCTCATGACTGTTTTCCAAGATGGCGGCCGAATGTAAACACGAATGCTACTGTCTTTATAATCTCTCTTTTTAATAAAACTGTCTGTACACTTAGAAAGTTCTCAATGCTTCGGTTTGCATTTAGGGACCCTCATTATGCTACCATTTAAATGTGGTGCTATTTTGAGCCTTGTCAGTGGTAGAAAATAGTGATTTACCAAGTACCCCGAAAGCTAGCGTTAGCAGGTAACCACCGGTTTTGTGGTAGCTTGTTAAAAGCTAGAGACGCATTCGATTAGCATGAAAACATATGCCAGAGAACGTTCGACTCGGTACACGTTATTAACCCCTAGGTTCATTTTGCGCCGGAATTGTCCTTTAAACTTAATGAAATTTACCAAAATAACATCTGATGCTATATTTCCTGGACCATGGCAGTGACAGTCTTTTCACACCCTAGAGAACTGAGCTTTTTCTGCAATGCAAAGCCCTCTTTACTGCAAAAAAAACACCCTCTACAATAAGTGTTTTGCACACTGTAGGTATGAGCCATAATTTGTTTGCAAATAAATAATCAATTGGACATTGTCTGTTATTTGGTATAACAAGACTTTGGACCTCATGAAGCAGCCATTTAATTGTTTTTAAATTTGAATATGCTCATCTAGAGAAAGTCCTTTTAATTTTCCGTTTCGGCTTTAACAAATGATCCCCATGTTGTTTTATTGTTATAACAGCACATTGTGCCATTTATAAACTGTTGTGCTTAAAAATTCTTTAGACATTAGTAAGCTTGACGATATGGGCTGTATGTGCCAGATTTTGAGGTCTAAGGAATTTTTTGATAGTTTTGATAGAGGCTTCCACAGAGAGAAAATGGAAGTGATTGTCGACTTTGGAGCGTTTGGGGAAGCTGGCAGCAAGTCAAGACAGCAGTTCTGGATGAAATACAGGGGGCTAAATAGAGTGCCAAGCCCGAAAGGAGTTATAGACCTGCTCATACAGTTACTCTGGATGCAGCAGCTGCACATAAGTCTGAAGTTAGAAAGAATCTGATGCAAATGTAAAATGCAAGTCTACCAGGTCACTAAAGGCTGGTAGTACTGGTATTATTACTTAATTTCTGAAGCCATAAAATTAAGAAAAGGGGGATAAAGGCTAAAAAGATAACTCGTTTTCCTAAACCGCTTGTCCTTTAGATTATATAATTGAAATGCTTTTACAGTACTTTTAGACCACTCTAATAAGCTCTTCAGTTACTATAAATCATGAAGGCGGATGTCCTTTAAAGGGCAACAGGTCACCTTATTAGCTGCCTAGGAATTGTACCACTGAATTAGAATGAGGGATACCATGACTAGCCTGTCACAGAGGCCACTGAGGAGCATGGGGAGTGGTGATGGGGCAGAATGGGGCATAGCGACGTAGATGGAGAAAAAGACGGAGAGATGATGAGAGAATGCGAGACAGTTGCTGTGTAGTGGTAATATGTGTGGGAAAAGTGGGAAAGGGAAGGTGAGAGAAACGATGAAAGAGTGAGAGACAGTGTGTTGGACAGAGGGAGAGCGAGCCATCGTGGAGTAAGCGATTGGAGCTGTGCTCCCCTGTTGTATGCACCAGATGGTGTTCATTGATTATTCATTGCATGCGATGGATGTCACTGTCACCGCACACGGCTCTGCTCCATTCTGCTCTCTGCCTCAGTGCACCTGGGGGTAGAGAGATGGGGGTGGGGAGCTGCATGGGGCTGCATTGAGCAGTGTGTGGATGTTGCAGGGTTGTGAAACTGTAAAAATCACAGTATCTCTAAACGCAACACGCATATGTACATGTGGATGCCCCAATTTATGCATGCGCATTTGCACAGACGTACATACAGGGATCAGTGGGATTTAGACTGGAATTATGAAATTGGTTTTGGATTAGCAATCAGTCAGCGACGACGTTTACATGCACACCAATATTCCACTATTATTCCGAATATGACAATATTCCGAATTCAATACAGGTCATGTAAACAGCATATTCCGGTTGGATATTCCAAATAAGGCCTTTTTCCGAATATAGCATTTTCCGATTAAGACGTGGGATTTTCCGGTATTATAGGCATTCTTTGGACATGTATACAGCGCATTCGGAATATGCGTCTCAATCAGGGTTTTTACCGCAGTTTACGGCCTCTTGCCTGTTTACGGCTTATGGTCAGCTCTGTGCGTTGCTATGGTTGCTGTACACAAATCAACCAGCCAACAATTTGCAAGGCTGCAGACCCGATAAGGAGAAACAGCTACTTCTAAACATTATCAAAGACTTGGATATCAACAGGTTTTTGAATATACGCTCACATCGCTACGCCAACCTTTTCAAGAAGCTGGTTGAACAAGTCCACCACCACTGGTGACCTTAAAGAAAAAACGTATTTTGCACGGCTACATATAAAGGGGAATATTAGTGGAATATTCACTTTCATTAGCCATGTAAACAGCTTAGTCGGAATATCGTCTATTTCAGAACAAGGGCAAAACCGGAATATTATGTGCATGTAAACGTAGTCAGTGATGATTGGTGTTCAGGCATCAGTAGATAACCTGCACTGGTCTGGATGTCTAATTTAGGGTTGATTTACTGTGCATTTTGTATCATAATGTTAGAATAAGGACTGACGTTTGCAATGATTTTGAGGCTAATCCGAGATTTATACCCCTGAGTTTATAGAGATTAATAGATGACATCCATCATCAAACATGCAAACAAAATGACAAAGCTACCAAAGAGTTCAATCACCAACACTCTTCTCCCACAGATCTTGGCCAAGCTGTCTCTCTGTGATGGAATTCACGATTGCTCTGTCACTCCCAATTTGCATTCTTGATGAGTGAGGCAGAGACAGCAAGAGATAAAAATGTAGCGGGGAGTCAGCAACAGAGACAAGCAACACCATTACAATTCCACGAGAGATGGGAAAGAGCGGCACGTGGTGTTTATGCGTGTGATGCAACCTTCAGAATGCAGGTCAGACACTGTACGTGTGATTGAGGTGGAGAGGTTAGGCATATAATTATGCGTTGATGGTGCAAAGGGAGCAAATTGCCTGGAGATATTGATCCGGTTACATCAAATGCTGTTCTAAATGCTTCTGTCGAGACTTGTGGTGTCAGGTGAAATGGAGTAATCAGGCGGCAATGACAGGACTCCTGCAGAACAGCAGCCAAGTAAAACGGATGAACACAGCACCAAATTAGTTTCTAAATTGAAGATATTCGACAATAGCTAGGCTTTCTATGTGAGCAGGCCCTTACGGTATTAAAGTAATCGTGATTTGGCATCTTACGGTGGAGTCACCAGACAGTCACAAATCAGGGAAGGCTCAAAGACCTGCACTGCTGTAATGAGTCTCTCCACAGGTGCAGGAATCTGTGGCTTCATTTGAAGTCCCTTGTAGGTGGCAGGTGGTTATTTTGAAAATATGCGAGTCTCTGATAGTTTGAAACAAGTTAGGAAGTGAGATTGTTCTTTGTCAGTATCGCTCTTTAATTTCAATCACCCACATCATTTTGATTTCGTCCCCTTGGTTTCATTCCAGGTGAGCAGCCGATACTGAATAATTCATTGTTCTCAGCTTGTCCTTAAATCACCTGGAAGCAGGAACTAGAAATGCCTGTAGTGAATCAGAATCCATGAGTCACCACTCACCAAATACTAACTTAAGTCATTGAAGATCCTAATCTAAAGATTTCAGTCACTGTCACAGATTTTGTTAAAAAAGCATCTGAATGACACCTCATCTACTTACGTAAGATGTTTATACACTTTTCTTGATTTCCTAAGCTGAAAAAAAACACCCACTGTTTAACCAATAGAACATTTTCAGGCTTGCAATATAAATATCCCATGGACTTTTAGTATTAGGCACTAACACGTTTTCCCCATGTGGAGAACATATATTATTAAAAATCAGTGTGGCGAACATGTGACTGGCTAACAGGCTGGAGCTTGTTGCTCTTTGCTTCCCTGTGATGATTGGCCAGTGTCCCCGATGAGAATACTGGCACAACGCAAACATGAACAAGAGTGTGAAATCTCCCGTGTGCACAGATGGCACACATTTTGTCACCACAGCTTGTTAGTAATACACAACCACACACAAATACACATATATGTGCAGCAAGTACACATGAACACATGAACACACATAAGGCTTGACCCTTGGCAAAAGACCACCCATATTGAAATGCTGTGTGCAGCACAACGGTCATCGCTACATGTGGCCACTTAAGTGTGAAAGCAAGTGAATGCTTGGTGGGGCACCGTTATGGGTAGTTACATACCAGAGTACTTGAGCATAAGACGACATTCGCATAGACACACAGAAATTATGCACCCATAAATACACAAACATTGCCCAAAGCCTTTTGACTGGGGTATAGAAATGGTGATTTTCTCATTAGTCCTCAGTGAGCCCTCAAGGTGCAGGTATACTCACGCCCGACACAGTGTACGGGCAGCCGTGGATGGCACACGCCGCGACAGCTTGTGGGGCCTTTGCGCTGGAAACGACAGCTGTAATGACATCATTTTATGGCGCGCCCCTCGCGCCTGGAACACCGCAGCTACCTTAAACCAAGCTTCAGGCAGTCAGGGGCTTAAAGGTTCACACCAGTTGTTGTTATACTGTAGGTTAGCCTGGAAATCCGAAAGATTAAGGGTCTGGCATTGAGTAATGAAAATGGCCCAACTCGAGGGGCGGCACCAAGCATGCATTTGAAATTCTCACTGCATGCAATTGGATAATACTACGACCAATCACAACAATACACAGGTTGACGTATCCAGAGCCCCATACGCTTAGCTACCAGCGGAGCTAACTGGTAGATTAAACTGTCATCTGTTTAGCTCGCCTCTGGCCCGCCTATATCAGATACACCGATGCGATTGGTGCAGCTCGGCTACAAGGGCATAGTTAATGAGCATCATTACTCAATGCCAGAGTGACTCGCAGAGCAAATTCAAATTGTGCTCTTGCGAGAACTCTGGATTTCCAGGGAAGTTATAGGTCTAGAAGAGTCCGATCTAAAAAAAAAAAAAAAAAAAAAAAGGATTTGTAGGAGTAGTTTCTGTTCAAGTGCTGAGCATACAGAGCATTCACAAAGTATTCAGACAGAGCATTCACCTTTTTCACATTTTATTTTACATCCATATGCTGAATTTGTTTAATTTAATTTTCCCCCACACCCATTATAATGACAAGGCAAAACTGAATTTCAAAATGTATGGATGGAGACAATCGGTGGACAGCCATTTTCAGGTCTATTCAGTGTGTTCGACTGGGTTCAAGTCCAAGCTCTGGCTGGGCCACTCCAGGACATTTACAGAGTTGTCCCTAAGCCACTCCTACATCGTCTTGGCTTTGTTTTCAGGGTCATTGCCCTGTCGGAAGATAAACCTTCAGCCCAGTTTTGAGGTCGTGTGCACTCTGGACCAGGTCTTACTTAGGGATATCTCTGTACTTTGATTTGTTTAGCGTTCTCTCAACCCTGATCAGTCCCTGAAAAACAGCCCGACAGCAGGATGCAGCCTCCACCATGCTTCACTGTTAGGTGGGGTTGTGCAGGGGATGAGGTCTGCTTTCCCAGCGTCATGGCGCTTCAAATTGAGGCCAAACAGTTCAATCTTGTTTTCGTCAGACAAGAGAATCTTGTTTCTTAGTCTGAGAGTCTTAGTTAGGTGCTTTTTTAGCAAACTCTAAGCTTCCATGTGTCTTTTACCCCCCCCCCAGATCTGTACCTCAACACAGTTGTGTCTGTTTTGCAGGCAGGTTCTTTGACCTCATGGCTTGTTTTTTTCCTCTGCATTGTGAGACTATTATATAGACAGGTGTGTGCCTTTCCAAATCATGTCCAATCAGTTGAAGTGATCACAGGTGGACTCTAATCAAGGTGTAGAAGCATCTAAAAAATGATCGAGAAATGGGATGCATCGGAGCTAAATTTTAAATGTGTCAAAGGGTCTGCATACTCGTCACTGTGATATTTCAGTTTTTTTCTTTTTTAATTGAGTGTAGATTGATGAGGGAAAAATAAATTGAAATAGATTTTAGCATAACGCTGCAACAAAATGTGAAAAGTGTAATTTTAACAGGTCAGAAATTACAGACTTTGCTAGTTCTTTATGAACTGTTATACTTCAAAGAACTTGACCTAGGTAAGGATTGTCAACCTTGCTTCCTGAAAAAATACATTCATCTACAACTTATTTGCATTAGCTAAGTTTTGTAAGAAATATAACGCTGCACAGATTTAATTTATCTATAAAACATAATTAGAAAATAATTACACCGTAGGCCTACGTATCTGCAAAATATTCACTGTAACAACTCCGGGCAGCTCAGTATAGCAAAATCAGCATTTTAATGGCCATGTAAGAGCAATTTAAAGCAGCCCGGGAAAGATTGAGGTCCTGATTAAAGCTGCTATAATAAATTTTTAAGTATATTAATGTCACGTACTCTAATTCTAAATTGGTTACAGATTATCATGTGCCCCTTTAAATCTGATAGATCCATTGCATGGGAGATGAATTGCCGAGGGGTACTAAACTGTAAAAGTAGGATGTGTCTACAGCAGGGTTTTTCCTGACTCAGAATGGGCCTTTGGGGGGGGACACATATTAAGCGGGGGTCTGGGGTTCCTCCCCCAGGAAATTTTGTGCGCCAAAGACTTAATTTTCTGCATTCCGATACATTTTTAAGCACCAATTTATGGTGAAAATGTCTTTATTTATGTCAAGGAAAACACACAATTCTGATGGTAACAATTAAAAATCTACAATGCAGTAAGGGGGCTTTTGCATCCGGGACCAAGGGCCAATCTGACAACACTTGACCCCAAAGTCCAGTTTGTTTAATTAATATGAACAAAGCTTTATGGTAACTTTGTTCAGAGTCCTTTTTGCTCCTAAATTGAAAAGTGACTTACATAAGGTAACTGCTGTTATACTGTTGTAGCGAATTGTTACAATAACACAATAGTGTTATGAATACAAAATGCAATTTATTTTGAGATAGCCTACATTCTATTGATTAATAAATTGTCAGCGATGTTGAATATACAGTAGTGTTTAAAGAAAATGTTACGATTCGATTCCGATTTTTAGGCTCACGATTCAATATCGATTTTCGATTCACAGTATGTAAATGTAGAGACAGACAGAAAGACATTTTACAGTTGTCTTCAAAATAATAGCAGTCCAACATCACTAACCTCATAAATCAAATAGATTGGTAGAAGTGATATTTCTACATAGCAAATAATTTACTAGTAAGTGTTGTAGAGTCATAGAAAAGCAACAGACCCAACAGTCATGACATGCATGCTGCTTATTCTGTGTAACTGAATCTGTAATTGAAAGGGGCACATTCAAAATAATAGTGTTGTGTTCAATTAGTGAGGTGATTGATTCTGTGAAGAAACAGGTGTCAATTATGGCCCATATTTAAGGAAGGACGCAAATGTTGTGCATGCTGGTTATAGTGCATTTCACACTGAAATACTCAGCAAAATGGGTCATTCCAGACATTGCTCTGAGGAACAGCGGACTTCGATTAAAAAGTTGATTGGAGAGGGGAAAACATAAAGAAGTGCAGAAAATTATAGGCTGCTCAGCCAAAATGATTTCAAATGCCTTGAAATGGCATCCAAAGCCTGAACGACTTAAAAAAAAAACGGTCAACTACCATTCGAATGGATCAAAGAATAGCCAAAATGGCAAAGGCTCAACCAATGATCAGCTCCAGGAAAATCAAAGAAGACTTAAAGTTACCTGTGGGTACTGTTACGATCAGAAGAAGGCTATGTGAAGCAAAGCTATCAGCTAGAAGCCCCCGCAAAGTCCCATTGCTGAAAAAAAGACATGTACTGAATAGGTTGAAATTTGCCAAAGGACACATTGACTGGCCAAAGGAGAAATGGCACAATATTCAGTGGACTGATGAGAGCAAAATTGTTCTTTTTGGGTCTAGGGGCCGCAGACAGTTTGTCCGATGACCCCCGTGCACTGATTTCAAGCCACAGTACACTGTGAAGACAATAAAAATGAAAAAAAATCATTTTATGGGGATGTTTCTCATACTGTGGTGTTGGGCCTATTTATCGCATACCAGGGATCATGGATCAGTTTCAATACATCAAAATGCTTGAAGAGGTCATGTAGCCTTATGCTGAAGAGGAAATGCCTTTGAAATGGGTCTTTCAACAAGACAATGACCCAAAACACACCAGTAAGCGAGCAAAGTCTTGGTTCCAGATGAACAAGATTGATGTTATGGAGTGGCCAGCCCAATCCCCAGACCTCAATCCCATAAAAATCAAAAATGCTGTTTCTGAGGCAAAACCCAGTAATGCAGAGGAATTGTGGACTGTAGTTCAATCGTCCTGGGCTGGAATACCTGTTCACAGGTGCCAGAAGTTGGTCGACTCCATGCAACACAGATGTGAAGCAGTTCTCAGAAATAATGGTTATGCAACTAAATATTAGTGCAGTGATTCAACGTAAAGCAAACCCTTGAGACATTTTTCAGTTTATACAGTAAATGTTTGAGTTTGTAAAGAAAAATGCAAATACTGCTATTTTTTGAACAGCCTAATATTCCTTTTTCTTCACTTTCTATAAAAAGGTATAACAGACTTGATCAGTTCTGATCATGTTTTGATTTGGAATTGAATGTGCAGTGTTCCCAATGCATTGATATTATGGAATTAAAAGCTATTCTGAGGATTTTGAGCATTATTCACTTTTTTAAACACACTGCTATTATTCTGAATACAACTGTACATCCCTTAGTATATTCATGAGGATTTTTTATTTAGTTTATTCAGTATCTTTTATTGTCCATATTATTCATGTGGATTTGTTATTTTAACATCCTGTTATGATGTATGTGTATGTTGTGTGTGTGATGTCTATAAGCTACTGGGACCTTGAATTTCGCCTTGGGGATCAATAAAGTATCTATCTATCTATCTATCTATCAATCATGTGATTGCAGTAGACATACAATAAAACTTTTTTTTTTTTTTTTTTATAAATATGAATCGATTTTTGGAATTCTATGAATCGATTTTGAATCGCGATTCGAATACAAATCGATTTTTTTGCACACCCCTAATGTGAACCATGGATTAATTGCAAAGTTTAACCATCATAGTGTGAAATACAATTTAATGAAACTGCCGCGGTTACGTGAATGGGGCTCAGCAGAGTCTCTCTGTTCAATTAGCGCTAGCCGGGTGCATAAAATATAGTGGCTGTGGATGATAGGGAGGCTGGCTGCTGAAAATCAAACATTTTGGCGCTGGTGATTTTCCTTTGCCGCTGGCTAAAACCTTTTTGAGGGGCGCCAAAACTTTCTCTATGCAGGAAATACCCTGGTTTACAGTAGCAAACAAATTTGGGCATGTGACTCTGACTAGGGTGCAGAGCCTGGGTCTGCCGAGGTTTCTTTCTAAAAGGGAGTTTTTCCTCGCCACTGTCGCATTAGCCACTGCTAATGCTTGCTCTTGGAGGAATTACTGGAATTGTTGGGGCTTTGTAAATTATAGAGTGTGGTCTAGACCTACTATCTGTAAAGTGTCTCGAGATAACTCTTGTTATGAATTGATACTATAAATAAAATTGAATTGAATCAACTCTTATTTAACACAAAAAAAAAAAAAAAAAAAATCACATCACTATCACACCCGAATACACATTAAACCACATTGATTGAATGTCATACAAGAAAATGTTTATTCCAGAATCAGGCAATTTAAAAGGTGTTGTAGGTAGGATTGTGAAGAATTTGAACATCGACAACTTGTCAGTTTCTCCCCCCCTTTCTGCTAAGACCCAAACGGTCTCCTAAGCCCCTCGTCCCACGAGGGAGAATGAATGTGTGTGCCTGAGCAGTGATTGACACACAGTTAGACACCCCTCCTGGCCCTGATTGGTGCATCTGAACAGGGAGCGGTGGATTTTTGCAAATCACACTACAGGCTGTAGGTGGTGCCAGATTTTTTTTAATTACCTGCTTAATGTAGTTCTACTGGAACATAGGGTCAGTTTCAGCAAATATGACAGAAAGTTAGTTTTATAAGTCTTAACTATTGCATCGTTAACTGTTGAAAATGTCCTTTTGGCCCAAAAGAAACAAAACAAAAATCCGCTTGGGGTTTTTAATACTCAAGTTTGTGGTACCACAACGTTTGTAGGAGCTCATTTGAAATCCTCAAGGAGAATATTGTCTGTACTCACTGTTCCTCAGTAACTCAGAAAGCTGTTGGTAGCAGTCTTTTCAAACCCTCTGTGGGAAGCTGTACGATGAAGAAACCTGTCCTGAGTCTCTGTTCAGGTGCAAAACACAGGCTCTTCTGCCATGCAGGCGGCAGGTCCAGAGCACCTCTACTGCAGCAGCATGGGTGGCAGCATCCGACGTAACATTACACTATCCAGAAATTCACAAACACTAATGAGCTTACTAAAGTTTAAGTATAAATGTCCATATCATTAGTTTTCAATGTCCATACTCACTCAAAAACTTGGTGGCAAAGTGGGTCTCTTTGCCCAGCTCGCGAGGGTGATAGTAGCAACAGTCCACACGTGGCTATGGCTTTAACGCCACTTGAGTAGAATCACCATTAACGATTGAAACAGTTCCGAAACACAGTTTCCTCTCACGTTTCAGTAGCGTTACACACTGGTATTACCACGCCCCCGGTCTTAACGTTAATGAACAGTAATTTAACCAATGTACTGAACTTATAACCAGGTTTTAGCGTTACTCGGACGGTTTCCCGCTTCTCTCGCTTTCAATCTGTTCCCGTTCCGTTAAGTCCCGCCCCCTCAAAAGAACGGTAGGTTACAAGACTCCTCTCTGATTGGCACTGATTGGCTAGTAACAAAATTGACACCTGGCCACACCCAATACAGAAGAAAAACCACCTGAGAGGTTCATGGGCTACTTATAACAGAGGACATATCAGAATCTTACCAAACTATGTATTTCTCTATGTTTATGCAAACGTATTATATACCAGGGATAATTGAACCAGCCCATATATTTTTGTTAAGAGAAATACATAAAAGAACAATATGTAAACAAATTTAGCAGGGTGCTACATTAACAATGGATCAAACTACTTGTAAGGGGTCACTAGTAGTAATGAACTCACAAGTTATCACTTGAGTCTGCAGTCACCTTTAGCTCCATGGAGTGTTGTAGTGTTTTTCAGCCAATTGTTTTGGTTTTACACAACTTTACTGTTGTGGTTCAGTCTCACGGCATTCATAGGTCATTTCCAGTTGCAGCATGAAGCTGTTTTCAGCAATAAAGCTCTAAAAAAACACGTTACTCTACCTGCACAGCATCAAACAGCCGGCAGACTAAGTTAGCTACTACTTACTTACTGTAACATTGAAGCATTTAGACGTTAAAGAGCCAAATATTTCCCTCAGGAGTTGGTGGAGCTCCTGAAAACAGAGCAAAAAAGGAGAGTGAAAATTTAATTTACATTTGTCACATGGCCTGGAACATTACTACAAATGAATATTTGTTTAGCTGTGCGTCTGCTGGATGTGCAAATAAGTAACTGTTTGCTAACAAGTTGGCCGTATTAGCTTAGATGATAAAATGTCAGTGTTGTGTTTTTCAGTCAAGTAGGAGAGAAGACATTAAATGCAGGTGTAAATATTAAAATATACATATTAATAAAAATATGTCTATATGTGGTTCACATAGTTGTATAGTATGTGTTTGTATGGGTTAGTATGTGTTTGCATGCACACACCCTTGTGAAAATTAAAGAAAATGCTAATCAAGAATACATTTTGTTACAGAGCAGGTGTTGAATTGCTGACAAGGACACAATTGTAAATGAAACCAGTGTATTGAGAATCACACACGGGACATCTGAGTTCTTTTTACTTTGCCTTTTTATTGCACCATAATTAAAATGAATTGTCTTTATTGTTGTTGTTTTTCTCCCTCAGTCCTATTCTTTATGGTTCTATTGATTTATTATTGGCTGTTATTCCAAACCACACCAGGCTTGTAATAGTTTTAGCTCGGAGATTGCTCCCAGCTACGATGAAAACATGAGACCTAGACTTTATTTCAGTTTTGTTCCACTGCTATTGTGATGAATCTGAATGGAAAATGTGTAATAGAAAAATAAAAGGAGTGTGTTTGAGAAACTGTCAGTATGTGTCACCTTGCATTAAATTTCAAAGGGCTCACAGTAATTGCTTGAGTGCTGGGTGGGTCTTAGGCCGTGGAAATGTTATTACCACATTGGTTCTGTTGACTGTAAAGGATTTATCACGTTTTTAAATCTTATATGAAATCTTAACTATTTTGTGGATTGCAGAACATAAGGGGGGAACCAAGCCAAGTGTGTCTGCAACTGCTGGTTTAAAATAACAGAAAGCAAGGGATAGTTGTAATATTGCAGGAGTATCATTACAATTTTGCAATTTGCGGATTGTCTGACCTTTCAAGTCAAGTGCTTAGTACCAACATATAAATGCAGGTTGTGATCTGTAGTGATTACAGCTGTATCTCTGAATAAACCATTTAGGTTAAAGACAGCTGGTTCAAAGTGTGAAATCTCATTAATCAAATCTTTATTTAATCTGACCTAGCAAAAAACATGCAGGTATTTGCATCCATGTGTGTGCCTACGTGCATGCATACAAGTATAGTAATCTGGTGAAGCTCCTAGTGGTCAGTATTCTTTAAGACGATCAGAGGTGTTAAATCTAAAGGTACTTTTGTGGGCATTCATTCTGTCAGACAAATTTAGATTTAGCAAAAAAGGCTGTGCTCAGAGATTTTAAGAAATCTGAGTAGCAACAAGGATTATGCTGAAAGAAATAATCCCCCCTCAAAACTACACACACTCACACACACACACACACACAAAGGCAGCAGCACAGATGAATTATGTTAAAGCTATAGTGTGCAACTATTTTATATTAATGAACTGTCTATGAAAGTGACATTCCAGCCATTGCCAAATGCATTGATACAAAGCTAATTAAGCGTATCATCTCAACAAAACTCTCTCTGTATTCCTCAGTATGGCTATGTTCATAAAATGGTGCAGTCTGGCAACAGAAAACAGAAAATAATTACCTCTTCTGAAGAAGCCATCATGTTTGTTTAATCCTCTCTGTCCTCCTTGGCTACAAGCAACTGCGTGGAAGAAAACTGGGGGTGGTCCACGATCACCGAAGGCTTGCGTCATGTGGATGCACTGACAGTGTTGTTGTCATTACTTAGAATTCCTCATGGGGGAGACAGAAACTACGCACTATAGCTTTAAGTTGAATATCAATTAGCAGATTGTGTCAGCTTTAGGGAAGGGACTTGTTTTAATGGAACATGTGTATGTTCAAAAGTTGTTTTAGTTGTGCAAGAGAAAACTCAGATAGTCTAGCTAGCTGTCTTGATTTACCCTGCAGAGATCTGAGGAGCAATTTACCATAGTCTTAATAAATCGACCGGAATTTAGAATGCCCACACAAAGAAAGCGGAAGGTGACGGACATCCGGCGGAACCTCAGGCAGCACCGGAACAATCCCGTAAGTTAAACGTCGTTGATATAGACAAGTTTCAAAGGTAAATTATGTAATATGGTGTCAGGAAAAGTCTACAATTGTGACATGCCATCACAATTTTTGCAGCAATATAAAGTGCAAATTGCAGTGCTATGCAACACTTTAGCAACACTCCTGTTGGCACATACACACTAAGCTTTTATCACTGATAAGTGGTTTTGTCCTTGGGGCAATGATGCACCCTACAGCAAGGTGAAACCTCTCACTGTGTCCGTCCTTTACTCCCAGAAGTGCTGCAGCAGTAGTCGAGGCATTTAGAGGGCAAGTATGCACAAGATAATTAGCCTAGTGCACCTATTTTAGGTCTGGAGTAAACAAGACAGTGATGCAGAAACGAAAAGAGAGAACCAGCATTTAAAATGATGAAATAAACTGTCAGGTTCTCAGGCGTATGTGTGTGTTGGGGGTGGGAAGACTGGGACTATAGGGAGTGCTGCAATGTCTCTTGATGCGCCAATCACCGCTTAAAGATGCAAATATATTCAGCTCCTGACTGACAGCTCATTGTGTCATACGCTGCGAGACCTTCCGCCAAACATGTTTCTCTCTGTGTGTCTATCTGTCTCCCAAATCCTATCTTGAACTCTTTCTGGGGAGGAAAGCAGCTTGTGTTGGCCAAGCACCCTGAGTGAAAATAGAAACAATCATTTATTCATCGATTGAAACATCAGAGGACTAAGAGGCAGTGAGGGAGTGGGAGCAACAAAGAGCGGGAAAGATAGACTGGCTGGAGGGGGAAAAAACCAACCAATAACCTAATAAAACCAAATCATCTAAAGGTATTTGTTATCTAGTGATTATTTAGGTGATAGAAACAAATAAAAAATAATAATACTGTAAAAAATAATACTGTAAAACCGTAATAGCTTCAAAACTTTACAAGCTCAGATGATTTATGTATTTGTAAAACCTTAAAGAGAGCCTGTGTAACTTCTAATGAATTAGCCACTATAAGCTACTGGTCATACTAGACCAAATAAGGCTGTAGCAGCAAACCCCTGAGCAATGGTGTCTTAATCCACGGGCCTCCGACCGAGTACCAGGGCCTCACGAGACAAGGTTATAATATTATAAATTTGCAACACCGCCACCATGAACAATATCAGGCCAGGGTCCGGTCCAGCTTGGTCCCACAATGCTGCCGGCTGTAAGCGTAGAACAAAATACATCTGCATGATAAGAGAGAGAGATAGGCTGAACTAGGCTTAAGCATCTGTGTTTTAGGCGCCTGCAATATCTTTGTTTACATTGATGGTTCAGCTAAACTTAACGCCTCCAGCATGAGTTTAAATATACCTTCAGGAAGACAGGAATTTCAGAGAGTTGGGACAACACGACATGATAACACACCGTGGTTAAACTGTACTGCCTGTGTAAATCATTTCCTCAATTGCGTGTTCATTAAATGCTTTTGTGTAATTCATCAAGGTCTCCCGAACCTTCTTCACCTTTGTGAAATGAGCTGTGCTGCTCCTGAGTTTTTCCCTTAACCACTACGTCTGGTAGCCCCAGGGCCTAAAGTATGTAGTATGAAGTCAACTTCTGATTAGTAAAAGGAAGAATGTGTTATTTCTTTTTTGAAAATGCTACGTAGCCTCACTTTAAAGGCAGTTACACACCAACCAGATGGCCGACCGTTGGCAGAAAAGGCAGTTGGACTGATCAGTCTCCCCGAGTTGGTCAAAAAAAGTACCTCGGAACACACCAAAGCGACAAGACGTAATACGTCTCCATAACAGCAGGCGGCGCTAATCTGTATTGTCGCCCAAAAATGAAAACCGGCAGCTGATTGGACGAACACGTCACATGGGTCTGGTTTCTCTGGAAATTCAAAGACAGACTGTCATCGTGGCTTGTTCAGAATACGATCTCATATTGTACTGAAATAGCTCACTGAAACGTGTTTCTGAAAACATTTTAAGCGAGAAATAGGCCGTGCAGTTGCTGAATCTGTCTTCATTTCAGATCGACAAAGGTCAGATTAAAAGATTTTCGTCAGATTTTTAGAGGCTTAGTCAAGCTCATTCCGCTCGCAGTTTCCGGGTGAGTCCCGACTGCCCTGTCTCCAACTGAACACATCAGGTCGGCCAAAATGAAGGCCGACAGCCCCTCGGACGGACGACGGCACGGGACACACCGAACAGACTCGAGTCACCGACCTCGCCAGACTGTCCAACGGCCGATTATCGGCCCGGTGTGTAGCTGCCTTAAGACTTTCTGTCTGTAAATGCTTAATCTTTTCCCACAAGTCAACAAACGAACAAAGTGACCTCTCATTCGTAATGGATAACCCAAAAGGCAGGAATTAAGAGCATTAGTTTAGATGTAAAAAATAATCTCCATGCACTAAGTGTACCGTAACATGGCGGCTTGTAGCTTTTGAAGGCAACAATCCAAGCGTCAGATTTCTCTGTTTTATTGACACGAATCATTAACTATCTCATCTCAGATACAACACGTCCAGCAAAGCACAAAAAGAGTGAAAAGCTTTTGTCCTCTGCAAGGGTATACATTTAAACAGCATTATCCTTCACTAGCGGGGGGGGGGGGGGACATGACATAGGACAGGATTATCCTCTATAAAAAAAAGAAACAAAACTCCCTACTACAGTCGCATGATATGAACTGAAGATCGGAGGACCAGGTTCCCAGGATACAATACTCAATACATTCTGGGGTTTTTTTCTTTCTCTTCCTTCGGAGAGATGTGTGCTAGATAGATTCATCCCACGCAGTCCAAATAAACAAATACATAGAGGCAAAACCGGTGCCCACAGTTACAGTGATACAAGAACATTTGAGAAAGAAAATGATTGCAAAGAAAAAGAAAATAAATAAAACAAGAACTAATTAGAAAGGGTGGCAGGAAAAAAAATCTTTGCATATCCTCAAATCCCAAAGGTATTCTACCTTGTTCCCTATCCCTCCCTCCCTCCTTTTTTTTTTTTTTATATAGTATACAGCAAAAGACATTCAGAAAAGCAGCCCGGAGTGATAGAAAACACTCATGCAAAGAAAGCCTTTTTCACACAAAGTCACTAACACAGGAAAATCATCTCAAACAACAGCGCTGTCAACAGTCAGTGCCTTCAGGTCTTTTAGTGGATGTCGTTCTTGTTGTTTCTCTACAGACTTTTGATTTGCTACTGTACTTGATAAAAACGATATGACTGACCGCACCCATTAGGCTATCAAGTCTTCTGACTAGACTGACCCCCCACTTTTCTGTCTGTCCATGGGGCCTGGGGATCCAACAGTTTATTACCAACAGTCTTCGTTTCAGGACCCCCATTGACCAAAAGAAAAGTTCAGCCGGGAGGATTTCTACAGAAGAAACGGAGCCACACGATATATCCATGATATAAAAAAGGCGTGATGAGTTCTTTTTTTATTTTTGGCATCTGTTATTTTTTTTTTATCTGATATATTAGTCTACTTTTACAATCATTTTCTATGCTGCAAACAACGAAAGAGTTTCATTCCAAAATAAAATACCTCCAACAAAATGACGGCAACTATTAAAATAAAGTCTAATATGGGTAACTATTAGTTATATTAAGACCTTTTATTTACAAAACAGTTCTGTTTTATTAACAATCACCTGTGATATTGTGATATTAACTAGTAAAGCATTTATTTTCTGTTACAAATATATCACATTTTGGAATGAAACCCTTCAATTTTCGATTTAGTTTTCAGTGTCATGTATATGCACATTCAATCCAAGTTGCATTCACTGCTGATGCAGTCTCTCAGTAAAAGTTATTTCATATTATAAATAGAATGATCTTGCCATAGAGTCTTTTTTTTCTTTCGCAGATATATTCTTGTAGGCTATATAGGCAGATCTCTACACAGACAATATGTATTTATGTATGTAATCCATTTTCCGTGGTTACAGCTCTTCTGAGCGGATAACGTGGAACAGTGTGACATTGTAGAGGACCTGGTGGCCATTGTTCCAGGCATAGAGGGCTCGGTCACGCGGGTTGTAGTCCAGCATGGAGATATGCGAGTACTTATTCTGGAAGGCAATGTCGATGTACTCGTAAGTAGAGGAGTTGGTGGAGTAGGCGTAGTACACCTTAGTGCCTCCTGAGTAGCCGTTGGTGACGTAGAGTGTGCCGCAGATCATGAAAGACTCGCCGGCACTCCTTTTGGGGTGGTTGGTGGTCCAGCTCTTGATGATCTGCAGCGTGTTGGGGTTCAGCTTGCTGAGGACAATGTTGCCGGCGTTCTGGTTGGTGGCATAGACGGCCCACAGGCCTCCCTCGTCCACCATCAGGTCGATGTCAGAGTGGCCGCCCCAGGCGTAGTGATACGCGTTGTTGAAGCCGGCGTAGTCGAGCTGCCGGGACTTGCTGATGGAAGAGGTGCGGAAGTCGAACTTGATGATGACATGGCTCTGGAACTTGTTGAAGTAGATGGAGCCGTTGTAGACCACCTGACCTGTTCCTGACCACGGGTGGGGCAGCCGGTGGGACGTGAAGTTGTCTGACGTCATGAAGTCCTGCATCGACTTGTACTCCCGCACGAAGCGGTTGTTGTGGTAACCATCCATGTACCAGACCTAAACATCATGACAAGGAGGAGAAAAAAAAAGAATTTGCATCAAACACACCTCAGAGCTAGAAACCCCCCTATCCTCATCATCCGTCAGTGTGTCTACAATAAATCTGAGTCTTTTATGCAGATCACACACAGAATAAATCAAATCACACCCTCAACAAGCATCCCAATTATGTTAGCGCTGAGACTTCCTCAAGGAGCAGACAAAGCTGAGATCCAGCAGCTTCTGAATACAAACAAGTCATCATGACAGCCGCAGGGTGGCATGAGCTGGGCCCCGCAGGGATAATGCCCATCATTCCAGATGAAAAGGCCTGTCTCAGCTGCTTCGACCCTGCTTCCTGTTGACCCCTGCGGTGGTGGGCAGAGAGCTCTTACTCCGGAGCTGCTAGAGGCTCAAACACTTCCTGAGTCTCAGAGGGACTGAGACACCTGAAGCCCTTCCCCTACCTGCTTCCATGAGCTGCTGTGATTGACTTAAAAATGATTCATACCAAAGAAGCAGGTCTCCAAGGGCCCAGAAAAAAAAAGCCAAGGTATGGAAACCTCGAGATAAAAAGAAATGGAGCAGAACTGTCTGCTCCCATCAATTACAATCATTCTTTTTTCGCTACCCTTTGATAACACAGCACACCTTTTGTGTTCCGTTCAAAATGTATTAGTTTCCACAAAAAAAAGTTCCGTCAGCAGTAACCCTTGCTGCTGAGGATTTTTTTTTATTTAAATACACATTATACAGCCTGTGTTGTCATGACAATTACCCTTAAGGAAGCAAACTGCAGATTTACACAGCTACTGTACTGTTTGCTGCAGGTTCTTCTTCTGTATCCCCTTTCCTCCCATGTGGTAATGAGAGTCTCTTATAAATGTGTCTCATAAAGCGGGTGCACAAAGAGCATGTAGCCGACAAATAAACTGTATTCAATGCCAGCTCCTTGTCCGCTGGCAAACATCCTGTTCATACCACATAGATGTATCCCTGGCCTTTCATTTTTAATGTTTTTTTACTAATGAAAGCAAACCCATTTATTGAGCCAACAGAAGCCCTACTCCGCACAGTCAGAGGGAAATCAGATGCAGTCAGCTGATAAAAGGACAGTGACCAATTAACACAGACCGTTAAATAAATTTCACAGCGAGAGTTGACCTTGACCTATGATCAAAGCCAACTCTTACCTTAAGGTTCTGGCAAACTGTTTGTGTTGCAGGTACATCAGCATTACATGTTTACAGCCAGTGGGATTGTATTAGGATCATTATTATCAAGATTACTCTGCAGATTATCACAATTTTCCCCATCTCAAATTACTCAAATTGCTTGTGTTGTTCGACCAACGCATTGAAGAAGGTAAAACCAGTGAATCTTTGCTTAGAAAATTATAATTAATAATAATTAATCGATCAAAATTGTTGCAGTGCAATTGTATGTTTTTTTTTGTTTTTGTTTTATGTCTGGCAAGGACAGAGGAAAAACTAGGTTTATGAATTGCAATTATTACGTGACAATTTGTATCTCACAAATGATTTTAACTATGATCAAAGTATGTTAAACAACACTGTTTAACACAACGTGCTAGGCTGAAAAAAAACTAAACATCTCTGTTTTCCTTTGAGCATGCACCTGCAGGCTCAGATAAGATAAGATGAATTCAAATTTTGAAAGTTAAAAAAAAAAGTCTGAATGCTGTTTTGTAAAAACACTTACGTATAATGTTAAACTGAATCAGAAATCACAAACAATGTTAAATCTGATCTAGATATTACAGCATTGTAATACCTAGAGGATCATATAACATGTGGGTACCTTAAACCTGCATTCATTGATTTGTTTGGCCAATTGCAGCAACATTGACATATATATATCACTTTACAAAGCTGATATTTATTTATAACATGTAAGCAAACAGTTTCCTATTTATACATCTAGCAGACATGGAGCAAAATTAAGCATTCATTTGGAATCATGTTTCTGGCCGCCTGATTAAAGTAACATTCACTCTCCTTCTACCTGCAGCGCAGGTCTGATCTCCACCAACTCCTTAAGGAAATATCTCTCTTTAGTCTCTAAATGTTTATCAGCCAGTCACTAACTTTGTCTGTTCTTTGGTGCAGGGTAGGGTGTGGGCTGAAGAGCCAAAAGTATGAGCTGAAAGACAGTAAAATGCTCCGTACAGCTGAGGGGAATTTCATAGCTTTAAGACTAGGACTGGCCTTACATTTTGGTTTGGTTTGGTTTTACATTTTCCACAAGTAGTGCAGATAGGATACCAAAGGTTCAGTACACCAAAACGATTTCATTTCAAAAACTGTTTGATGATTTTATATTTAAAAAAAAATGTATTTAGCAAAAGAAACCAAACCTCAAGCTTGGACTCAAATTGGCAAAATTATGATTTAAACTGATTCCATAACAGCTTATGGTACTGACAGTCCGATGCCCAGCCGTACTTTCAACATCCTATTAGGAGATGACTCCCATCCATTGTGTGACTGTGTGCAGCGGTACATACCCGCGTATCTCCTTCAGGAGCCAGAGGGTCGGTCATCCAGGAACCGAACCTGGATCCAGACGTCTTGATGGTGATGGGATCACTGATGCCCGTCAGCTTGCCACATGCTGCAAAGGAAAGAAGTGAGACGGGAACATCTAGAGCAACACCCATTCGGGTATTTAGACTAATTAAAAATCTATTACGAGGGATTCACTTTAATTTACTTTAAATCCAAATGGGTTTGCCTGAAGATTGAGGGATGTTGATGTCTAGCTTGTTGCCTCTCTCTATGCATGATATACTGTACACAAGGTGCTTGTTACTCAGTTCACACATGCTAATGCCTGTTTTACTATCTCTGTGTGGATGTGTGAGAAAGTGAGAGAAAGAGGGAATAGGAAAGGGAGAGCCTCTGTGTATTCTGCTGCAGTGTGCTGCTCGTAAGCTGCTGTAGTGTTAATTAGTGTTGAAAGAGGTGTTAATGTAAATTTGACAAAACTAACACTGGGTTATGTGTCCCTCCCTGACTAATGTACCCTTTCTAATGAAGAAATTAGACATGGTTTTTCCAAATAACAACCCATCACAACACCACTGCAGCACATCCACTCATTCAGAAATAGGCGGTTTTTCAAGACAAAAGTCAATTAGAAGATTCTGACGAGTTAATTTTATGTATGTATGGATGTAATGAGTCGTTCTGACATGCTAATTTAAAGAGTGGGACTGGGACGATGGCTCATTTTAGGTTTCATTAACATCCTTCTCGGTGAGGTGTTGCATCCATTAACCCCTCACTATAACACTCCATCATCCCTCTTTCTTTGTATCATCCCTCTTGCTCTTAATTGCTGTGAAATGTCATTTCTCTTTAAAGTCACACAATACACATTTGATTTACATTTCCTCGGCTAGTCTCATTCAGTTATCTGTCACACTCCATCGTCTCATCTGGTCAAATTTCTTCCTCTTACATAATGAAAATGTTGCATATGTGTTTGTGTGTCTGCGACATATGTCGTGCTTCGAGTATGTGTGGGCATCACACCTCAGCTGCGGGCTGGGAGACAAACACATGGTCACTTGAGCAGCATCTACTATTTCTAGTGGGGGTTGAGTCCCTTATGTAACCCTCAGTGGGATTAGAGACTGCAGTAATACATTGGGCATTGATTTATTTATTTCTTTTCTCTAATCACGCCCTCTATCTTTAGATCACACTACTGTTGCAGGCTGCAGGGGAGCCCACTGATGGATCTGCATTCTGGAGATGCACACAGGGTCTAATCCCCTTTTGACCTGAATTTGCCAGGGCTGAAGCAGAGCAATGGAAAAACTGATGGGAACTACAGCCGATATAACAGAAACCGCATCAGCCTTTACCCAGAAATGTGAGGATTTAGATAGGAATATTTGTTTTTAAAGGATCATTTTGGTTTATTTCAATGTGGGTGTTAGTTTTGTAGTTCTGGGTGTAACAGTTATGATAACAATGTACTCACCAAAGTTATCAGTAAATTTATTCTCGACAGAGAAAATGGAAGGTGAGAACAACGGTTGCAGCACAGGTGGCAGAGGGGTTTATGTGCCGGTATGACTTTCCAATCATCAGTGTTTCAGTGTGAAGGGACTGGATCTGCCTGAAGCTCGCTGTGCCACCACGTTGCTGGGGCACGACACAGGGTGATTTATTTATTTGATTATTGCCCAGCAAGCTGGCATGGCCCCTTGATCGATGGCCATTGTGTCCCAGCAGCCGCCGGTCTGTTAGCCTCTCCAGCACAAAACAATTTGAAGGACAGCTCTGCAGGGACCCAAGTTACTCTTTCACTTTCCCTGCTCGCTTTCCCTTTATCACCCTCCCCCCACACACACACACACACACACACACACACGTTGTTGATCTGCTGATGCTAATTTGTCATGCTTTTTTGATGCTAATAGTGACCTTCACAGGTTTAATCTTAATAACGGGAGTGTAGTGGAGTGTGTTTGTGTGCACTATGCATGAGTGCCTCTGCAATCATGTGAAGATAAAAGGAATAGCCACCCTCTGTTCTGCCTGAGCCAGTCCCTCGCTGGGTGACCTCGCCTTTATCTCATCTGATCTCACACACACACACACACACACATACACACACACACACACACACACACACACATACACACACAGACACACAACGTAACTCCCGTAGTTATCTGCTCTCCTATCTTTGGCAGGCTGACCACAAATGTGAGCAGCGGCATGTTTATTGAACTGAAAGCGGAAACACGGACAAGACTTCTTCTCCAGTTCGGTAGGTAGTGACAGCAGATGTAAAAAAAAAAGAAAAGAAAAAAGAACTGTGCATAGATAAAGAGAAAGTAACTGGGGAGCTTAGATTGGGTGTCTGCTTTGTGTACTCCAGATCTTCAATTTAAATACAATCACTGTGTCTCGACTACTGTCCAAAACGAACAGTCGGCTTTGTAACCAAAAGCTTTTCCCAATTTCTCTCTGTCAGTTTGCACTGTGAATAATTTGAAACAGGGACACAATATACCCGTGATGTGCGATGTGTAAGTGTCTCTGCTCTCGTAATATATCTTAGTCACTGTTGTGTGGGTGCGCATCTATTAGCACTGTGGGCTGTGACAGAGGTGTGAAGAGAATGAGACAGGGGCTAAAAGCAAAGATAAGACTGTGATGGGAACTTGCTGTCTGCAGCTCTCTTCCTCTGTATGATAACCATTAGTGTGTGTGTGTGTGTGTGTGTGTGTGTGTGTGTGTGTGTGTGTACCTATGAAACCATGCAAAACACCTCATGCCTAATCATGTTTTTAAACATCCTCCATCTATTTCATCAAATGAAGCCAGTTTTGTGGGACGCTAGCATAGATTCATGCTGGTTCGCAAATTTGTTGTGTATTACAACGGAATTTGTCCAAAGAAATACAAAGTTTAAAGGTTGGTCTTGTAGGACTGCCATTAATAACTACATTTTCATTATCAATTAATCTTTCAATTTATTCATTTATTCTATAAAATGTCATTAAATAGTGAAACACGTCTGTGACAATTTTTCAGAACTCAGAGTGGCGTCTTCAAATTGTTTGTTTTGTCCAATTAACAGTCAAAAATCCCAAAATATTCAATTTTCAATTACATAAAACAGAAAAGCAGCACATCCTCAATTTAAAGGGATGGAACCCAGAAAATATTTGGCTGATTGAGTTATTAATGACTTAGAATTGTTGTTGATTTTCTGACAACCGTCCAATGGTTTAGTTGCATTAAAAAGTACAGAAGTTACGTGGATGCAACTTCAGTTCTATGATTACATGTGTAGCCATCTCATGGACTCCACTAATGGTTTACTTTGAAAATGTAACAATATACCAATAGCAAAGTAAGTTAGAGGGCGAGCATGTACAGAATACAACCATAAAGTGTAAATGGCGATTGTGTTATAAGACTGTGTGATGTGCATTTGAGTGTTAAGAGTATCTCAGCCACACATAATGTTCCTGTGATGTTGTGAATCGTGTGAATATGCCTGAGGTTCTCTTTCTGGCCACTCACAACATACTTCATGTCAGTGGGAGTGTTTGTGCATGCACATGTTTGAAGCAAAGTGTGTGCCAACAACTTTCTGTGCCTACCTAATTTTTGCATGCATGCTCGGAGTCTCTCCTCAAGATTTGACACTCTGTTGTGGAGCTCCTCGTAGTCATAGGCCCCCATCTCCTCCTGAAGTTCGCTTAGAACTGACGTCAGATTCTGGACCTCCTCCTTAAACTGCAATACCAATTTGGCATCGGCTTTGTACTCCTCCAACACTGGTATCAACGGTCTAATATCCTCCATTTTCGCTTTTATGGCCTGAAAGGATTAGAATAAGCTCGGTTGAGTGTCATGCGCGACAAAAGGAGACTGTCCATAAAAGAAAAAGGAAAGAAAAGAAAAGAAAAAAAACACCTGTCTGAACCTGACTACTCTCACTCTAACCTGCCTCTTCACTGACATGATGATGACCCCCCTGTTTGTGTCTGTGTTCAGTGTTTGTGTGTGAACAGCCGTGTTTTGTCTGTGCAGGTGTGTGTCTGAGCAAACAAACCCGGAAAATATTCTCCGCCCGCTGGACGGGCAGAGCAGGTGGCTCCGTCCCCGGCAGTGACCAGCCGTTAATAAGCAAGCCCTCGGTACACCGACAACAATTGGGAAAGCTCTTTATTGGTCATCATCGTTTAAAATGCAACATCGTATTAAGGGTTACATGCTTATACATGTCACACACAACAAAGTGTCTCGAATTTTACGTCTATAGTTTTACGTATAGATTTGTTGAGTAACCAAATATGCATAGACAAAAGCCAAAATAAAATAAAATGAATAACAGCAATTATTAATAATAATAATAATAATAATAATAATAATAATAATAATAATAATAATAATAATAATAAATGTATTTACGATTAAAAAAGCTTTTAAATGGAAAACTTTGACAGCAGTAACATGCAGGAAGAGATCAGTAGTGGGTTGGTTTGGGAGAAGGGTGGGGTTTCTTAGTCTTAATGGTGCTAAAGGTAAATTAACTCTTTGACGCCCAAATTCTCTCAGTACTGTGGCCCAGTTCAGGGGAATCTGGAATTGACCTGCCTCTTCTTCTCTGTGGCTCTCTTTACATGTCTTAAAGTTAGCCCTGCAAGCAAGAAAATGACAAACTGTTGACAGGGGCTAGAGCTTGCTAACCTAGCTGACAAGACACACAAACAAACGCACACACACACTTATGCACTTAGACATGTTACAGAAGATTGCACACATGCACTGAAAAGCTGTGGCGTTGGTTGGTTGCATGAAGTTTTTGAGCATGCATCGGTGACAGGATCACACAAATGTATTGGTGCGGGTAAGATGACGCAAACACTGAAGCGTGCTAAACGTAAGAATACATGTAAACTGAAACAATGCATTTGTGTGAGTAACTGCAAATAGGGCTGGGTATCGAACCTCAATGCTTTTTTTGGTACTCCCCGAAATGTGTTTGCATGTGAAATTCGTAATCTTGTTTAGTCATTCTTTGACTTTGAAAGTTCTTGTATGGCTGCTTGTGTTAAGACAACATTTAGCATTTGAGAACTTATTTTGTTGAATGGCGAGCTGAAACGATTAGTCGATTATGCAATTAGTCAATCGGGAGCCAAATAATTGTCAACTATTTTGAAAATTGGTTGATCGTTTGAGTAATTTCTCAAGAAAAATGGCCAATATTCCTCAACTCCAGCTGCTTATTTGTAGCCTAGAAATCTAGATTCACCCTAGCGGCAGCAAATGTAATTTGCAGCCAGGGTCAGTCTAGCAACTCTCCGTTGGCTTTCGAGCTGTAAAAAACAAATTCTGGTCAGGCCAATCACATTGTGTATAGAGTCGGTGGGCGGGCTTAACATAAGAACAGCAGAGTTGCGATGGTTCCGCGTGAATTCCCTGCTACTTTAAAACAAAGAAGATGGCTGCTACTGCTGGCGAACAGCGGCCTTTTGAATCGGCTTTAGCCGCGAATGGAAGACTTGGAGTTAAGCACTGAAGTCATTCTTAAAAAAGGAAGATCTGTTCGGAGTATTGCCGACCGGATATGGCAAATGTTTAATCTATCAACTAGTGTTGCTCTGGTTGGTTGTAGTGCTATCCTATTGCGTGCAGAGGAAATTTGAAAGACAACCGTTTATCCCGCCCCTCGGATTGAGCCCTGCCAATGGTGAGTTCCCAGACCCAACATCTTGATGTGGGTCTGGCTTGTCAGGCTATCTTATTTGTGGAGATTTGCTTCTTTTCTCTGTCTTGGATTGTTGGTCAGATAAACCAAGTCATTTGCTGATGTCACCTTGGGCTTTTCACTATTTTATAGGCCAAACAGTTAGTCAGTGAACTGAGACAATAATCTGCATATCGATAATGAAAAAAAACATTTTAAAGAAAGTATAAGATAGAGGAACTGAGGCATATCAGCACTAGTTTTGAAATACTTCAAATGATACCCCACCCTACCTGCAAAATAGTTATTCAAAATAGCTTTATTCCATTTTGATTTGACACTAAATTCTTTAAGAAGCAAAAGGATTTAGTGTCTACTGTTTAATCCGATTAGATTAAGGATGTGTGTCCCATGTGCAGATATCTTGGTGGTACAACATTTCCCCATTATCTGCTCAGTGCGATAAACATAACATTTTCTAATCTCCTTATTTCCAAGATGATTTAGGATTACAGCACATGGATTTATAAAGTAAGTTGGTGTTAAATAAGGATATGAATTCATGCAGCTCAGTTTTTCTATCCAATTACTGAACTTCTTTGATTATGCATGCATTATGGATTTCTTGGTATGCGAGTATGGTGGTTTAGTCAATACTTAAACATCTCCACAGTGGGAAACACACAAACACAAAATGGGTAAGGCTGCATATAATGAGCTACTGAGCAGCTATGACAGAATGGCGGTTGGGTCAATGGCTGGAGATCTGGCTCTGTACCTTGTATTGCTTGGCAATGTTCTGCTTGTGGTTCTCCTCCACCTGCCTGAACTTGGTCTCCAGGCCACGGAGCTGGACCTCCATCTTCTCCACATACTGCAGGTCTCTCTGGGTTCGCTGGTCCAGGACCTGGATGGACTGGGTCATGTTCTGGACCTGAGGTGCCATATGGAGACATTGGATTGAGTCATGAAATCTATCTCTATATCTTACAGTCTAATTTGAGCAATGAGCATGAGATGCAGAAAATAAACGCAACAGACTGTCAATATGTTGTTTTGGCTTGGCTTTCTTGACTCACAAATTCTGCCATCAGGCCAACTAGTCAGGGGCCTCAGACAGGGTGTAGAATGTATACTGTTAAGACATTTGGTTTCTCCAATGGTCTATGGTCCATAGACTCCAGAAACTTGGCACATCTTCTACTAATTCAGGAAAGATATGTTGATGTATTTTATTTTTGTGTGTGGATTAGCTACTCTACATTATGTGGGGATTCACTTAATTTATGGAGAGAAAATATCTGCTTAAATGTTCCTTTTGTGTAAATGGGTTAGCCTTAGCTTCCAGTCAGTATTGAGCTGGGTTGCATCATGACAAGTGGATGTGTGCAGTACAACCTCTCAGAGAGTGAGTGTATAGCTGCCTCCCATGATGACTGTTGGGTTTCCAGGGAGCTCATTAGAGCATGATTCCTATTCTTGTCCAACAGGCAGACCACAAACATGGGTGAGTGTGTGTGTGTGTGTGTGTGTGTGTGTGTGTGTGTGTGTGTGTGTGTGTGTGTGTACACACATGTCTTTGCGTGTGAAGTACTGTCGGTGAAATGAGTAAAGGTGGTTACTCAGGGTATTGTATAACTTTGATTGCTATGATCATAAGTTAAGGAGTTAAGCGGTAATTACCTTCTCTAACAGCTGCCTCAGTTGTTTGGTGCGGGCATCCCGTGAACACATGGACTGCTGGGGCGCCACCACAGTGCAGACACACCTCCCCTCACTATCCTGGGCTGAACTGTACACCTGCCACGATTCCTCTGGGTTCGCTGGCAACACCTGAGGACAAAAGAGTGGATACATAGAGAAGAAGGGCAGTTGAATGGTGATTCTGGAGCAGAGGGAAGCAGAAACAGGAAAACAGCTCAGACTAAAACAGAAAAAGGCTAAAGGGTACCACAAAAAGGCATTACCATTACAAAGGTCACTTTGCTGCTATTTGCCCATTAAGTGTATTCTGCCTGTGTGATGCTAAAGCTGCATTGCATTCATCACCATCTGGACACCACAAACCACCAGGCTCCACCCGTTTTGCACCATCATACAGTATATTCTAAAGCCACACAAAGAGAAAATGCAGCCAATCAAGACGGCTGAACTGGGTGTGTGGAAGCTCTGAGTGTAAAGTGTGACGTCAGAAAGAGTTTTTTTTTTTTTTTTTCCGAGAGAGAGTAACCTGCTGATCAGATAAGACAGAGTGAGTGACTTTGAAAAAGATATTCATCACTGCATCAGCGATAACGAAAAATCACTGGACAGATCTGCTGATTGAGTCAATTAGTGAGAAGGAGTGACTTCACAGAATCCAAAAGGAGCAACCCCAGCGGCTGACAGTCAGCTGCACTGCTTTCTACCAAAGGATGTGCTGACAAGACAGACAGTCCCTATCAAGCACCTGCCTTGATATAAAAAATTATCAGATGAAATCAAATCACATCTCATAAGTCATGTAAAAATGCTTCAATCTTCTTAAAATCATGAAACAAACCCATCACATATAGGATAACTGAGTAAATGTCACTTTTTTTTCTTCCTTTCTCACTATATATCTATTTATTTGCCTTCAACATATAGTTCTAAATTCCAGTGCAAAACCTCCACTTGACAGAGCGCTCACATTATTATCCTGGCACAGAGACAGCTCAGTATCTGCCAGGAGCCTGCCAGAGAAACAAAGAAACGCTTTATCTTGCCTCTCTAACAGTACCTTGGCTTTGAACGCCTCTCTCATTCACACAGACGGTGAAAGGAAGAACGAGGACCACTGGAATTTGTAATGTTACTCGCCTAATTCTCTCCACCATGGATCTATCATTTAAATCAAAACCAGAGAAAAAAAAGTGAAGCGACCGATAACTTTCCACTTAGAGCAGGCTACTCGTATCGAAAGGGACAGCAGCCCAGTGACATCTGGAGCAACATCAAACGGAGGAGGAAGACATCTACGATGCCTCTCCAGGTCTTTCTTACTTTTTCATGCGCCTTGCAAGCGCATCACGTTGACAGAATGTATCCTCTTAATTATGAACCAAAGCGCACATGCAAGTCTTTGAATTGGAATTTAATTGCAACATTCATTCAGCAAAACAAAACAAAAAAAAAAAAAAAAACCCCAACCAGCCGCAGGAAATATGCAAAACTTGCGCACTTACTCCTGTACTCCGGTCTGGGTACCCTCCCTGTGCCGCCGTGAGCTTAGTAGTATTGAGCCCCACCAGTGAGGGGAGGGTCTGCGACATCCAGTTGGTAATCATCGCCATGGTGCTGAGCACGACGCCGATCTTCAGCAAAGGCACCGACATCTTTGCGCGCTGCTTGGACTTTTCTTTTTTTTTTTTTTTTGTTAAGCCGTCTTCATTCTACAGACTCCGGTGAGAAACAAGGGAGGCGAGTCATGTTGCCCAGTGCGGCTTGCTGTTTTACCCGGGACTCCGGCTCGGCTGGTCTTTTTTTGGACATCTCCAACATAGCACAAGTCGGACGCGGTGGAGACGACCTAAACGGAAGAGTCGGCACGGAGATAAAACTGCACTACTTGCTTCTTACAGGAGGGAAAACCCGAAACGTCCTCTGGATAGCTCCTGTGTCTGCGTTGTCCCGCACACTGCTGCCTCTCCGGTTCACCGTTACTATTTCGTTCACGCCCGACGGTCCGCCTCCTGCCTCGGTGCGCTCTGTGATTAAGTGCCACTGACTACACACAGGCTGCTCCAAATGGATGAGAGGAGAAAGGAGGAGGTACTACGGATCTATCTGTATCGCCAGACGCAATGATGTCAGCCAGGTTGGGGTCCGTTCATGGTAATAACTGGCATTGTGCTTGATTCGCCCATAGCTGCCCGACACTGACTGTCCCCAGAGGGAATGGCAATGAGCAGTGAGGCTGCGGTCGGCCGACACTAATTCGGAGGGATTTTTTTTTTTATGGCGGATAGTGACATTTCTTTCTCCACTGCCCCGCCAAAAGGACAGAAGGCTGTCTATCATAGAAACGAGCATCATGCATGGTAAAGCTCATTCAAACTAAATCAATCGATGTAATGTGTGCCTGCACAGACCACATGTCAAAATGCACACGTAACTCTTGTGCAGAATGTCGCATTTCAATGAGAGAGGGTGTGAGGACTCAGGGTATGTTTTATTGATGGGTTAGGTTACTGGGTGCCTGGAGCTCAAACAGAGAGGGGAGATTTTAATTTGTGTGACTCTGGCGCCATCGTGTAGCTGATTTTGGCGTTGCTGAAATCAAAAGGGAAGTGCTTATAAAATGCGAGGAAGCATGCAAGACAATTATACAACATTTAAACAATCCAAACAAAACTATTTTTTTTAAAAAGATAGGCCAACTTGTCGTTTTCTATTGACTTTAGATGACGTAAATGTCATGTTTACGCACTTAATGCATGGTTTTTAGACTCAAGACAGTGTGTGTGAGCGTAAAGTGCAGTTAAATGTTGCATATTTTTCTTTAGAATGATAACTCTGAGAAATGACAAATAATTCATTTGTCATCAACATGCCCGAAGGCTAATGCCCCAGATGATGGCCTAAAATTGCAGCACTGCATCATACATGACGTCCCCAGAGTGACTGTGTCCACAGCTATTTCTGTCAGCTTCATAATGCATTTCTCTGGTAAACTGAAAGATGGAGGGAAACTCTGCACTCCCCCCCCCCCCCCACACACACACACACACACACACACACACACCCTCCCTCTCTCTCTTGTCTCTCTTATCTATCTTGCTTCCATATGACCTTTTGAGGTGAGAGCTCACAATAGTCATGGCTCCACAGATTACTGTGAAAAGCATCGGCGGGGGTCAGCTCACCGCTGTGCACTGCTGTCCAGAGTCCAGTCTAGTCCTGTGTAATATGGTGCAGTTCAGTGCAACGCAGCAACCTCTAATGACATAGCTTTCAAAAGGGTACAGTTACTTTTCTAAGCTTCACAGGTGTGGATCCAATTGGTTTTTAATGGAGGTGAGACAAATGACCCAGCCTCAGGAGGAAGACCACAGGTCCACTGATAAAAGACACTTGACTCAATGAAAAAAAAAAAATCAACCAATCAATCATACTATTCATTGAGTGATTTATAGAGAGATTTGTCAATTAAAACCACTCTTAAGCCTTGCAATACAACACTTAGTGCAGAAGGACTTATTTTCAATTCTGCATACAAGATCTCAAATGTGCAAACATAATAAAAGCAACACTTGCACAATGATTGGTTATGCAGTCTGATATAGTTGCCCTGCATAAATAAGATTGTGTAAGAGGGCTGTTGATCAAATTATACGGTAGCTTTAAGAGATTGTAGCTTGTGGTGTGCCTTCAAAGTTATTTTCACCTTACAATACCGGCCACAAATTATGATTTAAGGTAGGTGACTAGTGTAGATGTGCCTGCAGGTACAAACAAGCAGGCACATCTGATAATATAATGCAATATAATAAAAAAGCTTCATAAAAGCAGTATTTCTGACTGGGTTATTGTTCTGTGTTACACTGTAGCGAGCGGGCGTTTAGATTGCGTTTAAACAGTAGGATGACCACATTGACACACTCGGTATCCAGTGTAATACATGTTCATAAAGTAGCAAAAAATCCTATTTCCAGCCTGCAAGTGAACTACAAAATGCACTGCATCTCCCCCTACTCCTCTTCGGCTCGCTTTCTCTCGATCTCTCTCTCTCTCCCCACTTGCTCTGTCGCTCCACCAACCATACTGAATAATGAATAGCTTCAGCCCAAGCTGCCAATCACACCACACGTATTACAGTTCAGCTCAACCACATCTTAGTTTCTCACATAAAAACTGATTGATTCGTCTGGTTTCATACATTAAAAATCCTAAACCGTTTCAAAATGTTCCCTTGCTGGATCCCTTATACTTTCAGCTTGAGATGTGGACGTGTTGGCAAAGTATATTTGGTTGTTTTTAGCTATCTTTTTTAATGTGCTTACAGCAATCCCTTGCATGATGAGCTATGGTATGTGGGTTGCATGGTGTCAGAGTGGTGGCTATAGTAGCACCATCTGTGTTGTCAGGTGTCTGTGAGATGCTTTAGGATGTGGGCCTGAAGCCATGGGGGAGCCACTAGGTGAGGAACAGATGCCGCTCTGGCTGCTTACTAGTCTTCTCTGTGTGAACACTAAGCAGAAGCCAAATCCTTCAGCGGAGGGGCTGGAGGTGAACAAACGCGGGCGGAATTAAAAAGGGGAGCGTGCTACTAATCAGGTGCCTCCTTGTTTCCTCGGCCAGATGTTAAGAAAAGATTCACAGCTGCCCCCACACTGCCTGAAACTGTGTGAGACTTCTGAAGCAAGGTGGTTAATGTGGTCATTAAGAGAGCGTCATTGTTCAGCATCAAAGGTTGGGGGCGTACTCCCCGGATGGCCCTTTTTTGTTGTTGTTTCTTCTCATGAGTAATCTGGCAATAAAAAGCTCTCCATCTTTCTCTCTCTGGATACACCTCTCACTTTTTATATCTTCAAACGGAGATGAGATGTGGAGAGGCCTGGCCTTCCTACAGTGAAATGTAGGTTTCAATAGCAGGGGCTTTATAAATAGAGCCTGTCAGTGTCCCCTGTGTTTCTGTTCTCATGGAAAGGAGCGGAGAGGCGAGGCTGTGGACTTGTATCGACTTACCTTCAAAACAGATGACACACACTCTCAGACCATCAAAGAAACACTGTCACTGTAACATGGGCCTTTGACCCGCACCGTACAGGACCCGAACCCGACTGTCATGAAAACCCAAAGTGAAACACGCTCGCTTTTCCTCCCTCCTCTGACTGATGGCTTCCATCAATCAGAGCAAATAGCCCCATTGTTCCATTGTGTCAGCATTTTCTTTGCACTCTGCCGCTGCACTCTATGTCCAGTTCAGATTACAGGCCTACATTTGATGCTTCAATGTAGGGAGATAAAATCACAACCAGTAATGACCAGTTTGTAATTCCACATGAATGCTGTTGCTCTATGAGTGAAAAATGTTCCGCTCACTGCACACTGACGTTTCTCATAAAATTTGCTCTAAGCAATTGCTGGCATATTTGTGTCAAGGCAATATAACATCAATATTGTTCTCATAGCAGGGTTTACAGCAATCTACTTCCAGCACATTGTATTGAGTTTGTCACTTGGAGTAGAGTATATTACAGATACACTGGGAACAGAGATTCATTTATTGATAGTACCTCTGTGGCATGTTGGATTTTTTTTTTTTTTTGTGTCTCCAATTACTAATGACAATTGGTTTCACACAAGAGTGAAGCCCATAAAATATGACTCTCTGTTCAAGCAAGGGCAATTAACTCATCAAATTCTACAATCCAGTGGTGGCAGTGCCTAGTAATAAATAAATCACACGCACACACTCCCTCACTCTCTCCCCCCACCATGATACTGTCTGTGAGAATTTATAATGGCTATAGTTTAACGCAACAGTAACTATTATACGTATTGCTGCAAATGCCCTTTTAGATATCAGGAAGTCATTACTAGTTCCAGAGATGCATTTTATTGACCATTATATTTAGTTTACTACTGCCGTACTGGGTGGCTTTACATTGCTGGACTAAATGTTCTCCCCCCCCTACATAGGCAACACTAAGTCACACTGTGGTCATTGAGCATGCTCAAAACACCTTCTTTGAGACACTGCATTTGATTGTGGAGACCTGATTTAAGAGCAGCAGCCCACAATTCAACAATGGCCTTTTACGAGACAGCTACAGGCAACATATTGTATCAGAATAGCCCTGCAGTTGGTTAATCTGACCATTTACTAATGAGGAAAATTGACAGATCATGCAATAATTTCCCCTTTATCTGGCCGGTTTGTCATCCCGGGCGGTGTGGAATTAGGGCTCTGCTGGATCTATCCGCGCCCGTCAAGCACAATGTATTCACATCATGTAATCCCACCCGTTAATCTCTTTAAACGAGGGTAGAGGGCTAATTCACGGGGGTTCCTTAATGCGAGGTAACCGGGTAATCTCTCTATGAATCTGAAGCCAATTAACCGCTGGTTTATTAGCTTTTGATACCTTAAGGATGTGGAAAATGGCGTTAAAAACCTACTTGGGTGAGTTCTGTGCCCATGAAGATGAGGAGAATCAGAGTCAGGAGCTTGCTCGCAGGCTGCATCTCTTGCCTCCGGTGTGTGTGGACCAGCGGTCTCACATGCAGATCGAGTCCCTTCGCGTCCACCCGCACAGCAGTCCTTTCCTCCCCGGCTCTCTTTTGCGCTGCAAGTCGCTCGATTCTCCCTTCTGTTTTTCCTCTCCTTCGTATTATTTTATCCCTCAGCAACCCAGTGGCAGAAAGCGAGATATCTGTTTCACGGAATCGTCTCCGTGCATATTCATTTCATATCGGGAGCCTATCTTCGGTGCCTCTCCCCTTCGCTCTCCGTGGCCGCACTTATTTCTCGCTGCGACGGACTGTGATGAACATTGGGTTGAAGACGCGCAAACACTGCCGTATACACACTGCTATAAAGCTTTACTCCGATATTGCCAAAAGTTTACCTCCCCGCCTCAAGCTGCCGTATAAAAGCTGTCGATGAAAAAAAATGAGAGTGACGGCGCTGTACATGGTGCTGAAAACGGAAGTTGATTCGCCAAGAGAGGGAGATTTAAATTTGCAAGCGGACAGGAGGGAATTTTTTTTCCCTAAGATGATTTGCTCTTAGTTCTATCATAAAACAAAACTTGGTTGCCCAATCAACATCTCCACTGGTTTGGATTTGATATTTACAATAGCTGATTGAAGGAAACGGAAACAACCTTAATCTGTCAGACTATTGTAGGCCTACATGCATGCATATTGGAAATTTCAGGATAAAAATGAAAGAGTAGCCTATTCCACTCCAAAATGATTTTTCCAAATAAAAAAAATAAATACATTTTCCCTTGTTAAATGTTGTTATTTTGAGTGCTTGTAGTTTGACAAAGTGCTAAAAGCAGTGGGCTAGTTGTGGTATTGAGATCTTCAAAGTAGCAGTAACTCTATAAAAACACTCACATTACAGTTAAAAGTCATGCATTCATAATTTTACATAAGTAGAAGCACAAAACGTGTTCTGCTCCTACTTAAGTAAAATTAAGTACAATTTTGTGACAAAAGTATTAACAAAATGTACTTAAAGTATCAAAAGTATAAGTAGTATTAGTAGTAATAGTAGCGACAGAATACCCCTGTTATATTATTCTTGGATGTGGGATTATTGATTATTATTACTGATGCACTATGTAAGCATTAAGCATGGTTCAGTTGAAGCAAATTTGAACTATACTGTTGGAGACATCAGTGTATAACATTGTACAACAAATATATCTTCAAAGTAACTAGTAACTATATCCGCCAAACAATTATTATGGAGTTAAAAGTATTCCTATCTAAAATGTAGAGAAGTAGAAGTATAAAGTAAAGTAGCAAAATACTCAAAAGGTTCTGGTACTTGTGTACTTGAATGTGTTACTTTAGGCACAGGGTTTAAAGTTCTTAGGATGATGATTTCAATTATTTTGGCTGGATTAGTCCTCTTCAGGACTGTGTGGGTCATTGGTGTGGGCATATACAGAATTGATTGACATCTCCCTGACCCTCCTGTTAACTGTGTTGCATTTGTAAGGAGCGGGACGAATTGCATCTTTATCCCTCTCATTGGAGTCCGGTGACCTCATGTAATTCCCATAATAGCTCACCTTCCACCATGGGCAAAGGTCTCATCAACCAGAAGAAGTGAAAACACAACAAAAATAACTTTATTTCTGGTCCCTTCATAGATCTAGTCGGTCTGTGTCAGATTATCAGTATGCTTTAGACCTGGAGCCATGTTGAAAACTACTCTGATACTTTGGCACTTTGTGAGGGCAGTACCGTACCATTGTGAATGTCAACAATAGGCTCTTAATTGGGTTGCAAAGTTGCTCTGAAGCAGCTCTGCTTCTGCCTGCCTGCGACTGCCTGAACCACATTATACACTAATAGCTCAGTGGCCTGTAGATAGACTCTCATTCATGCTCTTTTGGTGGCACTAAGATGCATACATCATCTTGGTAATGGAACCAGGGCAAGTTCATATCTGTATTCTTCAATGTGGACTCTCATTTGTCTGTTAGCAGATTTTGGCTGGTCTCTGCACCTGAACGGAACGATACAAGGTCAAACTGAGAAGAGGTTTAGGCTCTAAGAGTTGGATAATGATTTTTAGATAAAGTGCACAGCACCTGCTTCTTGTAC
Organism: Sander lucioperca; assembly: GCF_008315115.2. Taxonomy (NCBI): domain Eukaryota; kingdom Metazoa; phylum Chordata; class Actinopteri; order Perciformes; family Percidae; genus Sander; species Sander lucioperca. Next base: position 16,221,444 of record NC_050186.1, on the reverse strand, counting down.
CTCTGATTGTGTTTGCAACTCGCATGATGCTTTCCATCAGGCATGTGTGTACGTGCACAAATGCATGTGTGTTCGCTTGCTACAAGCAGTGCTAGTAGAAGTGCAAGTAGCAGTTGTTTCAGCTCACTCAATGAGGATTTGATTATGGGGTAGGGGAAGGAGTGAGTAATGAAAGTGCAATGCTACCGACATAAAGAGGAACATTTGTTTGTCGGCAGGAGCCATTCCCTGCGTGGTGGTACACAGCCCACACACTGGACAGCAGGAGACACCTCTCACTGGCACTTTGGCTGATATTAAAGTTTGCCTCTGTAGCATGAAGCCACAGTGGATACCACCTTGAAGCAAAGCAGAACCTTTGATCATGTCTGATAAGCTGTTTTGGTATTGCAAAGAAGGACTGCAGGAACAGGAGAGGGACTGTGCGTGTGTGTCTGTCTTTGGGTGTTTACTGCGTGTGAGAGAAGACACCCAGCTCCTAATTTGCGTGTCCTCCCATATTTTTGCCTTGCAGTTTTTGCAAAAAAACAAATCCAATATGGTGACAGGTTTTAGTATTCTGTGCATGTAAGTGTGAAGTAAGGACAAGATAATGTGTCTCCTCACTTCCTACTCTTCTGATGCCAGCACACAGAGGATTTTGATGAGGACAGTGGTGAACAAGTGATCAACACCGGAAATAGGATATGATGGAGCAGCACCACTGTGATTTGGAAGAATTCAGTGAAAAAGCTGTTCAAACTGAGCAAAGCTGAACAGGGATGCTGATTTAATGTTGCCGCTCATTTCTCCTCAAGATTTATTTTCTAAACGTTGAGCTCTGAATACAAATTGCTTGATTGTCTTGTTTGCATGCAGATGTATGTAAAATGCCTTTTTTGCAGGTGCATCAGAGGGGAAGTCACTCTATGAGTAAAATGCATGTGCTGCATTAATGCTCTGTGAAGTTGCATTGGATTTGTGAGGTGACTGAGACTGATTGAACACCCCTACCTAACTACATGCACTCTCACACTTTCTTTGCTTATTTTTGTGCTTGCAGAATTAACTAAAAAGCTGTGTTCTGGCATGGTTATCCAAGTTTCACAGAAAAATTGATAAACCTTCCAAAATGTGTTCTCATTTTTATTTTATTAAGATTCTTTTTTGGGCATTTTAGGCCTTTATTTTGACAGGACAGCTGAAGACATGAAAGGGGAGAGAGAGGGGGAACAACATGCAGCAAAGGGCTGCAGGTCGGAGTCAAACCCATGGCCGCTGCGTCGAGGAGTAAACCTCTACATATGGGCGTGTGCTCTACCAACTGAGCTACCCAGGCACCCAAATGTGTTCTTATTTAAGAGAGGCCCAGTTCTTTCACCAGTTGAGTTCTTTCCTTCTTCCCAGTTAGGTTTCATGAGTATACAGTGTTTGAGTGTGCGAAAGAGAGAGAGAGAGAGCGAGAGATGGAGAGAAAGTGAGTAAAAGAGCTGCATTTTAAATTTAGGTCCCAATAGAATTTGAGTCTTTCTTCTTCTGCAAGCTGCCATTTCTTCCCCCTTTCATTGCTTTCTTTCCCTGTGCTCTCTGCAGGGCTGAGGCTACAGATAGCTATCAAAGATGTGTTTCACACGTCTATTGTATCTCAGTAATGCTCTGTTTCATTCAGTGGTCTGCATAGGTCCAGGACCTTGATCAGTTCTGCACTTACAGGATGAGTTCCATAAAAGTATAAATTAACAGCCCCCCTGTGTGCTGATCTTGAGTCAGTATTATAAGTCAGTATTAATGCATTGGATGATCACCCTGTCGGTATTCAGCCTTCAGACCTCGGGAGGATAAAATATCCCAGTGCTGTACAGAGAATGAGAAAGCAAAGAGGATAGGAGGAGGAAGGAGAAGAGGAAATTAAAAAAGGAGCGTGTAAGATAACAAGGATGAAAAGATACAGTATATCTATCTATCTATCTATCTATCTATCTATCTATCTATCTATCTATCTATCTATCTATCTATCCAAATGACAAGTAGTGTTTTATGGCACGGCTGCCTTTCTGAAACAGCGGATATTTAAGGCTATTAGACAAAGATAAATATTCTGGCATTACAGTAGGAGTCACATTCTGGATTTCTGCAGTTGAAAAATTGGTGTCTGATGAATCATTTTTCACTCATTTATCTCCATCCGGACAGATTTGTATGAAATCCAAAAATGCAGCCTCTGACGCTCGCTGTCACTAGCCACATGTTAAACATGGTTTTGGGTCTGAATTGATACAGACAGCCAGCTACTGCAAAACATTAGTTCAGATGATTGCTCTACATGATTGTTTACCAGCTAAGAGATATGAGACTGTGTTCATAGCATCAGGTGCACACTGTGAGGCAAATACCTTATTTTAATGGTGCTCCCATACTGCAGCATGGTAATGTCACCAGACACACTGCTCGAGCAATTCAACAGTGTTTTCAATCAATGTCGGGATAAAGTCAAACACATTATAACTGCCTCTCCAATCACCACATCCAAAATCATTAAAGCTTCATGGGAAGTTCAGAATCACAGAGATGAATTAGATAGTTAACATTTAGCGTCTATGACCTACGTAACATCGCTCATCAAAGAATTGGAGGCTTTCGTTCTTTGAGGATGGACTAATGTCTCACTAAATACAGCTGAGGACTTTCACAGAACACTGAAATAGTTTTAGACATTTCGCTAAACTCCTCCCACGAACAGCGATTGTCCAATCATAGCTTCAACTAGTCATGGCTGATCAAGCTTTTGGTTTTGGCTTTTTTGAAGCGGTTGAAGCAGAATTTGGCAATGGTGTCTGTTTTTAAACCTTTCCAAAACCAAAAATACAAGAGATAAAGTGTGAGTATTGGATTAAACAGTGAGTCTGTCTGCTCTAAGCTATAAATATTGCTATAAGCTGCAAATATTAGTATGCTAGCTAGCTAACTACCTAAAAGTATCATCAGCTAACTGCATTCTTTTGTGGGGTTATATCAGAAAAAGGCCCCTTAAGGACTTGGACATCCACTGTGTAGTATTTACCCATCGTTCTGGATGCTATTACTATATATATCAGATTTCAGTGTATTGTTAGCGTCCTTTAATGATGGGGGGATGGGGGATCCTTTTCACACATCGAGTTGATACATGTAAATGTATAAAAACCTTTCGAAACTTGCGAGTTTTGAGTTTCTCTGTAGAAAGTCACAGAGAAACTCAAAACTCGCAAGTTTCGAAAGGTTTTTATATGGATCATAAGCTGGTAAGGTTGCTGACTTTTTGCCTGGGACTTTAGCTTACCTTTAGCCTCCGTCCTTTAGCATGATACAATGTATGTAGCCATCAAGGGCATATATATAGGACCTTTTTTATAAAGGATTCTAGTTTTTAAAACAAGCTTACCAGACACAAACTTGTCAGTCATGGAGGCAACGATAATTAGCTACAGTACCTAGATAACTATGATAAAATATGCAAGCGATAGTTGTCATTTCAGCCGGCAAAAATTGACAGTTGCCAGCTAGAAATGAACAGCCTGCTTTTGTCTTCCTGTATGAAATTAAGGATCTATTGTTTCAAAAATTACAAAAAATTCTGAGTGAGACAATGTGCTGTGCATGAACAGAAAACTTGACAAGTCAGTAACCAAGCCTGGTTTATATACAGTCTATGGGTGTAGCAAACAGTCAGTCTTTTGTACAGCTGCAGGTATTTAGGCAGATGATGGAGACATTTATAAGAGCTGCTTGTTCTGTAGGTTGGTGTAGGCCGCGGTGAGTGTTGCTGAACCCACACAGTTTGCTACGGTAAACATAGGCAACTCAAGGCCCTGGGGTGGAGAAGCCTACAGGCTATCCCTCAGGCCCTGCCTTTGATTCACAGACTGAGCGCTGTGATTTGACTAATGCAAACATTTACAACAAAAGCACAAACCCCTAAATCAACAAATATTATGCATGTCACGCCTACATCTTCAGCCATGAACGCACCCATTCTAAAAAGATCCAGACACATTCACTGTGCGACACACTTGCTGTGGATGCTCTTTTATTTAGTAGGTTCCAGTCTGATAAACTGATGGTATGGGCTGCTCACAACCGCATTGTCAGACAGCTTTACAGTTGAGTGACTGTATGGGTTAAGAAGGTTTCAATGTGTGTATATACCGTATTAGCCTATTTGTTTTCCACTGTGTTCATGCAGCTGCTTCAACCCTCTACTAAAACTAAGGTTTGTGTATTTCTCCCTCCATCTCTTAATTATCCATTCCATTTATTTCTTTATTCACTGCATCCAGTGTTCTGTGCAGATATATTATCATCCCCACTCAGTCTTTTTCCGTGTTTGTCTGCCCCTGAATAGGCTGCAGTACTGTTCGCGTGTGTTGTTGCTGGGGGGCTTCATGTCAGCGAACGACTGCAATGGCTCTGATTTATGCTTGTGTGTCAGTGAGTGTGTGTGTGTGTGTGTGTGTGTGTGTGTGTGTGTGTGTGTGTGTGTGTGTGCGTGCGTGTGTGTGTGTGTGTGTTTCAGTGACATGCCGCTGTTCACAGCCCCTGGATGGACATCTCTGCCATAGAGACCCATGCATCATAATGCATCAGCTATATACAAAATTGATGACCAGAGGTTATGTAGGTCAGGCCCGAATGATGCAGCAGAAATGCACACAGGGACATTGACAGACAATGGGAGACAGGGAGAGGCTGAACAGACTGGAGGCCATCATGGATAAACAGAAAAGAGTACAACAAATAGTCAGAAAACAATGCAGCATGAGACAGACTAATGGTCGAGCAAAACAAGACAGTGGAAAGAATAGAGTAACGGAGAAGGACGGGGAGAGCTCACAGTAATTTTTGATGTTAGTATTTCTGTCATATGGTACCGTCCTTTGTTTGCACATCACACGCAGCATCTCTGCGTGGTTCTTGTATTCATGTCAGAGCTAATTACAGCCGCCAGTTGTCAGATCAGTAGTTAGAGGATGAAGCTGCATCTTAGCAATGTGCTTTCCACCCTACTGGGTTGCCAGATTTGTGAATGTCTTAATTACGCCGTATAAGCTCGCAGCAATGCCTCACCTTCTGCGTGTCCTCAAATAAAAGCGTCCACCAGGCTACACATTTCTTCACTATGTTTGCCGTGAAGGTCAACACAGTATATTTTAGCATGCATTTAAATGCTTGTTACTGTAGCCGTGTAGAATGCATCTGTGTAAGAGTGCAATGAACTCGTTGATTTTTGATGATTGGACATTGCAATTGCTGCGAATGTCATGTACTAGTTGTGTAGTGATTTACATTTTTGTAATCAATATTTTTAAATTAAGAATGGATCAACTGATCATATACGTGAAAGGTGTCGCTTGTAGTGACAAACCCACAGATAATTATCCCCTGACTCTGCAGTTACCCTCACATCTATAGAGTGATTTATTAGTATATTTTACCTCATTGTTTTGGTTTTACAATTGCATTTTCCAGCTGATCCAAAAGGGTTTTTAAAGACTTTATGTAGCTTAAGAAGTAGGATAATCTTATTTTAACACATAAAGGAACTTCAAATTCAAAAATCAAATTCAAAATCACCACATTTGGACATACATATAATTGCACAAAGTTTTTATGTCGCTTTTGTACGAAGCACATTGTGTTACATTGATTTGTATCAAATGTATTAAAAATAAAGTTTGATTGATTGATACGTGGTTTTCACTAGACAGGGACGGAGTGTAATCTGAAAAGTATAATTATAGCTGTCAGACAAATGTAGTGGAGTAAAAGTACAGTTTTTGCCTCATGGAGTTGACATATACAATTTCATAAAATGGAAATACTTAAGTAAAGTACAATTATCTTGGATTTTATCTTACTGGAAGAACAGTACTTGAGTAACTGTACTGAATTACATTCCACCACTGCATTTATTGGATGGCCAGAAACATGAATGTGCTCCATATCTGCTGCATGTGACTGTTTGCTAACACGTTAATGTGTCAGTGCTGTGTTCACAGCTTGTTTCCACTGTTCTAACAAATCAGGTACTACAAGTTTAAGCAAAACAGCTTGATCACTATGAATTAATTCTTAACAGTTGGTGTAATATTTCCACCAGTGTTGTAGTACTCGAGATCAGTCTTGCTCTTAAGACTGGTCTCAAGACCACTTTTTGAAGGTCTCGTCTCAGAATCGACCGCATTTTTACTCGGTCTTGGATAAAGAGGACTCAGGATTTTATTTCACCACCGGTCAAGACCACAACTGCAGGGATGTCACTAAATTGCCTCTGCGTTGTCTTATTTTATGTGTTAACGTCAATTCTGTGATTGGATGTAAAAATTCTTGCTTCAAATGCAACCAATAACTTGACTCATTTCTAATTTGAAATTTGTTACTGTTAACCCACTCTACCACCATCTTAACACTCACTCCCAAGAAAGTAAATGCGGGAGACAGGAGAAGCTCTGGCTGTCTGGCACTGGTCTGGTCTTGGTCTCGACTTGGTCTCGCCCTGCCTTGGATTTGGTCTTGACTCAGTCTCAACCCTCAAAGTCTTGGTCTTGATTTGGTCTTGATACACTCTTGGTGATGACTTGGTCTCGGTTTAGGTGGTCTTGACTACAACACTGATTTCCAAAACAGTATAATGTAGGTTACATCAGGTATGTGTTATTTTTATTTTAACCTCAATCAGTACATAATATTTGGTTGGTCTCTCTCAGGAAATCATATCTCAATATTTATTATTGTGAGATTTGCAAGTGTGACACTGTGCAACTGTGTCATACATAAATTGTTCAATTATACATCAGGAGTGAAATTGGTTGAACAGCACACGCACCTCAAGAAAATGAACACCAAGATGAGTAGACAAGAAAAGTGACTTAGTATTCAAAGTTGGTCCAAGGCAAACTTCGCCAAGCTGCTTGATTTATGAGGCTGAATATGTGTGATTTGTTCTAGAGAGCGAAAACTGCCCTCTCAGTTTAATAGTGATTTGAATGCGTCTCAGGATTCCTATATACACTAGCACTGTGGAGTACAGTTAAACACTACTTCAAAGCCCATCAAAGGGAGCATTTGGATTATAGTGATGTATTTGCTACTCTGAGACATCACAGTTTGAGTGCTACAACTTTAAAGTGGCGACTGCAAGTTTCATTGGCTTGAACAATAGGGTGCCATAGAAACCAGGAGAAAAAAAAAAAGGATGAGGATAATCTTTCGAACATCCAAAAGAAGCTCTGGCTTTTATCTGCATACTCTTTCCTATTTACAGGATGATTTTGACAGTTGATGTCAGTTGTACCAGAGGGTGGTTACAATCTCACGAATACCTATATGATCTTAATGCACCTGTAAGCTGTGAAGCTTAGAATTTGTTGTTGTTTTTTTTCGGTTGAAAGACTGTGTCAGAGATATGCTGATGCAACTGTAGGAGTGGGGAAAAAAATCGATACAGCATAGTATCGCGATATTTTCTGTGGCAATACTGTATTGGTACACAGATGCCAAGTATCGATCTATTATTATACTTCATGTGTTGGTCACTTTGTCTGCTTGACAATCCCATTTTGCAGAGAGATGAACAAACAGAGAAATGTATCTTTTTAGATAAAACAGATGTTGACCAAGTTTCCTTTTGGGGACATCTATCTAATAAAGCGGGACACCTCTGTGTGTGTGTGTGTGTGTGTGTGTGTGTGTGTGTGTGTGTGTGTGTGTGTGTGTATTCTTGTCTGTGTGTTTGTCTTTGAAATATCTCATGAACCGTCTACTTCACACTTGGTGTCCTGGGTACCTAATGACCTTGGGGTTTGGATTTTGGAGCAATTTGGACGACATTGGATATTGGATAATAAAGATAAAACTAAATGTCCGAACAATAAGCTGCTGGTGCAACACGCAGCAGACTGTTGATACGTTCTGGACAGCAGCGGGGTCGGGGGAGGTTTACCGGCTTGGACTGCGGTTCACTTTTTGCTGCTTCTAATGTAACATGATTGCTGGATATAACAAGAAAACTTTTCTTCACGTTCCTGGAGCACAAGCAGATAGTTGACAGGAACATCGCAACTGTTGTATTGAATAAGGTTGGAAAAAAGGCGCTACGTAACGCTGGCTTTTCCGTGTCTACTATTTCGCTTAGAGGAAACTCAATAAAAAGCCATTTGCCAATACTAAATATCAAACAAAAGCCAGACACTATATCATATTAAGTTGCTGTGAGCTGTACATTCACCACTTCTAAACAGAGGCAGAACATAACCTAATCTTGGAGCTTCCTCCACAGCGCTGTGCAATGCGAGACGATCTCGGAGCTGACCGGCCGAAGACAGCAGTTTCCATCAGACTCACCCTGGGTCCGGTTATTAAGTGTAGCCTACTGCTAACTTATAATACTAATAACATTACGGTCGGCAAAATGCCCTTGCAAATCAAATCCATACTTTATTGTTAACCGTCAAGCCGCTAAACCTGTATGGAAATTAATCCACATTTTCATTGTGATATTGTGATTAAATTCTGAATCTGCAACGTTCTCTGTCAGTACAATGTCTTCCTCTGATGTAGAAGTACACTGTAAGTCAGTTGTAGGCTATACAGTGGAGTTGCATATTAAGTGGTTTGGGGTCCTTCTGTCAGTAATTTTGGGCCAAGCAATAATTACGTATTGTGACATATGTATCGTGATGATATCGTATCGTGAGGCCTCTGGTGATTCCCACCCCTATGCAACTCTATTGTCATTTTTGATGCTGTTTGTGGTGGTATAATTGATTGCAGTGCACTACTAACTGCACATAATATTTCCGCCACCTGTCCTGACAGTGCATCTTTAATCAAGTTTAGACACCCTGGTATTTTCCCTCTTTTTAGATGTAGGCTACATCTCCCTTTTCTCTACTTCTCCGTGTGTGACATAGTTTTTATCTTTTTGTGCTGTATCTGGAGGGTGCCCAGGCAGGGGAATTCATCATCCTAATGTGCCGTGTATAAGCACTTGTTAAAAACCCCACACTGCATTTTTTCGATATTCATCATGGTTGTAATATTCCTGCTTTGGGTGCCTTAGGCAACTTTTGAAGCCGGTCAAAAAGTATCATTGAAAAGAGTGAAATCAAGCAGTATCTTGTGGAACTCCCAGATGAAAGAAATATCAATTGAGGAATACTGTTTTTACTGGAGAGAAGGTCCAACACACACACACACACACACACACACACACACACACACACACACACACACACACACACACACACACACACACACACACAACTGTGTTAAGATTTAGATTTTCTTAAAACCATTTTGCAAGCATTTAAAAAATGAATGCATATATATTACAACTGAATCAATGTGCAGTACAATGGCTCCAGTATTAGCTAGCTACTATGAGCAGAATGTACTCAAATAGAGTGTATATGCACAAGCACGTATGTAATTTATTTACTGTCAGAAAACACACAGTATAACTGTAAACAAATTATTTCTTCAGGGTACAATATCTTGTGCTTCACACACACACATGCACTCAAATGTTCATATATTAGGTCCATGTGGACCAAGATTGCACTTATTACATATCATTAATTTTGTACTATGCCACATACATGTCCATTACACAATTCCTAAGCACATTATACACGCAAGTGGACCATGGCCACACACACACACACACACACACACACACACATGCACACACACACACACACACACACACACACACACACACACACACACACACACACACACACACACACACACACACACACAGTTGCAGAGAAAGCCAGAGGCTTGCCTGTCTAAATGTAATTTCCTTTGACTTGTTATCGCCTTTGTGCCACACATGTATAGACACACCTATATGCATTAAAAATGAAACAAGTTTTCCTTTGGATGATAATGATGCAGTTTAACTGTTTGAGTGCCATCAAAGCCAAGTAAATTACATCTAGGGGAATAAAACACGCTTTGTTCCAAATAGCTTCCTGACTGTGTTTTTTGTTCTGTTTTATAAATGCATTAGAAGTATAATCATGAAACAGATGTCAAAATGTGAAAGATTCAATTGGGTTTCTAATTCAACATTAATTAAATTTTTGAGAGTGACCTTATTTTCTAGCTTGTGTGTAGTTGGTAGCAACATTAGATAAAACAGATATACAGTAGGGTGTGCTGTAATTACTGCACTTGAATGATATCTTCCAGAAAAGCAGTATTTTCTGCGTGTAGTAATAGATTGTATGAATTTAAGAATGAATATAGTGTCGCCTGTCAAGTAATGCTTTGCAGAGTGCCTTCTCCAAGCACACCACTATTTCAAATGTGAGATGGTATAAGTGTCGAGTCACCACACAGTCAGCAGTCCCATGATGGAAAGTGGCATTTTGAATAGGTGGCACTGTAATGATTTCTGAATTTAATGTAAATAAACTGTGGTTTGGTGGTTCTCAAAATGAGTCCCTGCAATGGAATTGATAGGTCACCAGCAGACAAAAATCTTTCATTTTTTTCCCCTAGTATAATTCATCCTAGATTAGGAATAAAATGACATTTGAAGCAAAACCCTTTCATGATCCCATATTCTGTCCCATTTCCCCTCAGTGTTTGTGTTGTATCATCGATCATCAGCCCTGACGTGTCAATACTTTGCTACATTAATCAAGCAAAATGTCAACATAGGCCTACAATTTCATCGATTTTATATGAACAGTAGAGCTTTTTTGTCATTATAAACGCCTTATTTAGAGTTATCTGGACTGAGTGAACATCTATTGAAAGCAATGGCTTAGCCCTTGTTAGTCGGTCCGTCATGCAGCACCACAGATTAATGTTGATCACATGTGTCCAAAGACTCATGATCAATTTGAGGGTAAAATCAATAGGAGCTGAGTCTCCCAGCTCTGCCTCCCTAAACATTGGGCTCTGCAGGGGAAGAGATCAATGACCACACCAGAGGCAGGTGCATGGTCCAATTACACCTGCGTTGCAGCAAGCATCCATCTTGCTAGTTGGCATGCACACAGGAGCATTAATCCCCTTCACAAAAATCTCACACAAACACTGTGATGGGGAGAGGGAGAGAGAGAGAGAGAGAGAGAGAGAGAGAGACCCCAGTGCTTGAGACTATCAGTCTCATCCACCCCTCCCCCATTTCTATAGCCTACAGCCAGGCAGCTGTGCTCTACCGATGTAAAAAGATGCTAGCAAGCAAACCAGCGATTGATTTTTGTCAAATCAAGACCACAGTACAACAATCATTTACAGTATGCATGCTAGAACATGTATTAGCAACAGTGTGCCTGTGAATATTTATTTTGCACAGCACAGACACTTGTCATTGCTGCATTGTGCAATGTTCAGATTTTGATGGCATAATATTGGCATTGAAAATATCTATATGTTTCCAGCAGTAATTTGTCATCATATACTAAAATCTTTTGAGCAAATAAAAGAAGATATTTGTTGAGTATTGATTGATTTTTTTAGCACATTATTATGCTTTTTATGCAGCTCCTTTTTATATACTTCACAATTATTCACCAGTAAGCACTTTGTGATTAACTGAATCAGTTGATTGCACAATGCTTTGTCAGTCATTGCTACTAAGACCAGTATGGGTTGTTAAATAAATAAATAAATAAAGAAATCAGCATTAATGCAGCGTGCCAGCAGATATACTCTCATCTAGCTTGGGGTGTCAAACTGTTACGATTACTCTATAAAGCCTCTGCCTCTCTATTATTTCAGGAGGCTGCACAGTGAACAGAGTAAATCAACATAACCCTGCAGAGCCGCTTTTTGACAAGACATACTTTTTTAATTTTACAGGAGGAAGTTGTGGGTCTCTTCCTGACATCTTTATATATCAGCGCTGTCTGTGAACACAGTGCCTGTCTGAGTCAGATTTGGCTGATGTGCAGCTGGCAGGGAACAGATATATGATTTTAATATATTATGCTCCAACTGGACACTGAGTGAATGAATTGTATTCCATCTTGCCAAACACACTCACTATTCTCTTTTGTGTGACTGTTTATTTGATGTGTTTGCGAACAAAGCAGAACAAAATTGATTTGAGATTAATTTGAATGCACATTTTTGATGTGCGTACACAACCCAGCCCTGACTTGATTCCCAAAAGCATGTAATATTAAACTGCACCAACACTTCTTTGAATGAATCTGACACCATACGCTCAGCTTCTCCAGTTCCTTCAAAAAGGCAGCGCAGTCAAATCAGTGTGATGATGAGCGGGAAGGGCACTGTAGCCTGCTCATTTTGAAATAGAATATCTAATGTAATTTGAACAAGCATGTGCAGGCTTCATCTGGATTTCTTTCTTTGTTTGATTTAGTTGCAATGGTATAAGAAAAGTCATTGTTTGCAAATGAATTTGAGGCCTAATGTAGAACAGAATTCCATCCAAACATCATTAGGTCTGAGTTTTCTCCCATTTATTCCAGGCGAAGCCAGGCAGTGACTATGAATGAGTAATTTGCATCACATTGGGCATCATTAGCAGCCCTTATGAATCTTGAGACAGTGAGTGTTGCTATTTTTTTTGATGACACAAGCACCGTCTTTCTCCCTTAAACTCTGCAGGCAGGAAAATAAGCAGTAACTTCTGTGACAAATAAAATGTCTTTTCTCAAGATCTCATTTCAGCGTGTGAATAATTAATTATAGTAAATATGGTAAATAGGCTGCTAATGTTAAAGTAACACCCATGGCATGTAATTGGCCTCTTGCTCAGCCCAACCCCCCTAAGCTACTGTTGCTATGTCTGTTAAGTTTTCCACTGTAGCATGACTTGTGTGTAGTTTACAGTGGCAGCATTACCATTCGGTTTTTGGAATAATAGTTCCCGGATTTCAAACGGAGGTAAAAAAATAAATGTTGCCGGCTGAAATTACAACAGTAACGAGTAGATTTAAGCTCTAGCTAACCAGCTGTTTAGCTGGGGCTGTCCTTCAACATCCTGTCTGCTTCTTCATAAGTAAGCTAAATTATTCAGTTGTTGAGAAAACACACAGGCTTTAATCTGTTTTTTTTGGAGTGTAGGTTGGAACATCATTGCCAGTTACAATTTATACAGGACATTAGCCTTAAACTTTCCTGTCTATGCAGAATGGTAACCAGAGTCTTATGCAAGGGTTACTGTTTCTTTCTAAGTAAAACTTGAATTATATAGCACAGATAAAAAATCACAAAGTGCCTCACAAAAAATATGCAATATTACACATATTAAAACAATGCACAATTAAAATCACAAGGTAATACATAAATAAAAAATGAATGAAGTGCGGATAGTCTCGCATTGCCAGGCCTTCCTCCACCAGCACTGCGGAGGAAGGTCTGGCAATGCGAGACTAACCTTTGGTTGTGGAGGAGGGTCTGGCTAGTCCACACAGCATTCCGGATTGGGAGAAAAATGTGCTCTGATTTATTGGCATTTCTTTAAACCAATCACAATCGTCTTGGGCGGTGCTAAGCGCCGTATGGAGCAATGGTGACTCTGTCGTTCAAAAGTTGTTTTAGTCATGCAACAGAAAACTCAGATTGGACAGATAGTTTAGCTAGCTGTGTGGATTTATCTTGCAGAGATCTGAGGAACAGTTAACCATAATACTCATAAACAGGCCCGGATTGGCTAATCGGGAGCACCGGGAAAATTCCCAGTGGGCCGGTCTGTTTTTTTGGCCGCGAGGGCCGTTGTTGTCATGGCACTGGGTTGAAATATGGATGCTGTCCCTAGGCTGCCTGCACTCACAGCAGCCCCACTTTCTTTATTATTTTACCGCAGTCCCACTCTTTTTATTTATTATTTTACCACAGCCCCACTCTTTTTATTTATTATTTTACCGCAGTCCCACTCTTTTTTATTTAATATTTTCTCGCAGAGTGCAGCCTGCAGGTTAATGATGACGTGATTATCTTTTGACTCCCTGGCCCCGCCCCTGACACGGCACCTTGCAAGTTGCTCAAAATAAAAAAAGTCAGATAAAAATGGATAACAGGAAGCACAAAAGCGGCGCTGAAAGCTTTGGAAACTGATGCGGGCAAATGTTCTAAGCTGAGCACATTTTTCCTAAAAAAAACAAATGAACAGGCCGGTAAGTAAGCTAACGTTAAGGTAGTTAGGAGCAGTGCAAGATGCTAGCGACCGTGCAAAACAACGTTGTGTGCAAACCACCGTTCATGTATCAAACTTTTTCTTGTAGCTCTTCAGCAGCAGCCGCCTCTAGTCCAGTTTGCTGCTAACAGTGAAGAGCAAGGCCCAGTAACGTTACCAAGCTCCAGTCATGAGCCCAACACACCAGAATGGGCAGGTAGGATTGTCATTCAGAAGAACTAATAGTAATGAAGAGCCCTGCTCAATGAAAAATGCCCTGAGATAATTAATGATACCTGATGATTCAGCAATACATTATTGAAACTGACTTGACTTGATTTGAAAGCTTTGTAAAAAGGGGATATTTGTGGTGAGAAATACATGTAAAAAATTTCATTTAGTGTCAGAAACAGAGCCAGGACCCAGTTGTGAAGAGACTAATGCTCTCACTGTGAGAAAACTTAGGCTACTGTTTTTGCACTGAATTGGAAATGATGATATTTTTCAAAAATTTGCTTGGAAAACCCATATAACCAGGTTGGTTCCTGTCCATGAGTATTTTCTGGAGCCACAAAGTTGTCTGTGGGAGATCCAATACTATTCTGTTGTTACCAGAATGAACGGCTGGTTGGAGCCAAAAGTGCAGGTTTGTGCCTGATTTATCTCACAATGCAGTGCAGCTGCTACATAAAACCACTGCTTAATTCCTTTCTTACCATTTTTTCTTTTTTGGTTTTGGAAAAGCTAAAAATCCTCATGTTAAGAATTCCAAAGCTTGGCCGGGCTGCTGACAAACTCTGTTCAGTGGAGGATTTTTGCAAATAGTAAGTAGTCGTAATTAAGTATGGAGACAAATGTCCCTGTGTTAATATGTGGTGGAAACTCTGTGTTTAGATAAATAAAAAGTCAGTTGTATAGTACCTTTTATTGCAGAACACATAGTGTTTGTCTGTGGCCACGGTCTGTCTTGTGCAAATACTCTCTCTGTGGCTGTCATGATAAGTAAACTGAACTGTTGGGATATCAAAATTGGGATGAGACCATTCTGTTATTGATTAACTAGCAGCTAAAGTAAAAATTGCCTCTTTTAAAAAACAGCCTACACCAGGAGCAAGGATACTACAACTATTGGCGAAGACATAGGGGTGAGGAGCAGAGAAAGGAATCCCATCCCACAAACACAGAAATAACAGTAGCTACTTTCTTTTGTGTTTCATGCCAAATATTCAACATGCCTCCAATTCATCCCAGTTGTTTACATCATATCCCCAACACACACTGACAGAAAGAGAGACATCAACACTTGTCTTTAGCCAAGCAATGGGGCATTTGGCAAGGGTGGAGAAGATGAGGGTTTGCGTGGAGTGAGAGTGGACAGGCTACTCTGTGCCTTGGGGTAACTTGAGATTTCCCTCTACTGTAGATGCTTCAGCTTTTATCCAAGTAGTCTAGGAAGCTGCGTCTCCCCACAGGAGGATACGCTGCCTTCATTAAGCTCCATTGTCTGCTAATGTTGCTCTCAGCTGGCTAATATAGGCACGTTACATTCCACTGGCGAATAGTTCACACTGCCTGGAGTTCTGCCTGGGATTGATAGAACTGTGATCTAGAAGATACTCTATGAATAAAAACTGAGGCTCCCTCTTTTCTGCCCAATAGGTGTATTTTATTGAACTGCTGAACTTGCGGTCGGTAAAGTTGTAGTGCTGTGTATCAGTAGAGAATGATAGGTCTGACAACACCACCCTCTGGCTTTCTCACCGACTCCATCAACAGCAAAAACTGGTCAACAAATGGTGAGTTGTGGCGGGTGGGGTGGAAGGGGGTTTGTGGGATGACAGCCAGGATATGGGGAAAGAGATAAACTGTAATGATACAAAAACAACCATTCTGGTTTATTGGATATACAGCCTTGAGAGCACCTCTTTGCCTGCCATACATTTTACCTTTTGACATCTCTGATCTGCGTTTCCTGTTGCTGTCCATTAGTCATAAAAGTCACCAGGAGTGCTTTTACTGCAAGGCATGCTGAGCCAATTAGACATCACTACCTTCATAGCTCAATAAAACTTTTATAACTCTTGACACTGGGCATTAGCCAGGGTTTGAGAAGGATTTGTCCGGAACTAAAAGTGCTTCAATTTGTCCCGTGGAGAGAGACAGAGAGAAGTAACACCTCAGAAAGCCTTCATTAGGCCATTTACTATCCCCAGTCTATTCTCTGGGCTCAGCAAAGTATCTTCACAACATCAGCAGCCTGGGCAAGTTAACTTCTGAAACTGACAAAAAAGCTTCTTTCTTTTTTTTTAAATGTAGCTGCCATGCTTTTCAGGTCACAACAATTGAATTCATTGTAACTCAGCTGTTTTCCCTTTTATTTAAAAATGTCCAACAATTTATAAATTATAAATCTAGATTCAACTTCTTTTTGTTTTAATTAAAGTATCATAAATTTTGGCCATAATATCTTGGCTCCCCGAGACATAAAAAACCTACATCAGGAGAGGGAAAGGACAAAAAGGATGTCCAACCACACACAGAGATGCCTCAGAAAATCACAGCAAGTGATAGAATATAAAAGAGGAGTGAAAGAAAATTGTTGGTTGGTTTAAAAAAAAAAAAAAAACTACAGATAGGGAAAGTAAACAAATAGTCAGAGAAAAGAGGAGAATATGCAGTGCAAGACACAGGGTGGGGATTTAAATTCAGCAAAACAATACATTCACTGAAAGACGAAAATGAGAGCCAGAGGAAGTGGAGGAGGATGGAGGGACAGCATGTGCAAAGATAATGGGGAGGAGAGGTGAGGGACAGGAGTAGATGATGTCGCTGGGAGATCATCTGTACCTTTTCCTCCTCTTTTTCCAATAGTTTGCACACACAGCCACACAGCTACACACAAAAAGCCAAAACAGGGATGAATCAAGTGGGGCATGGTGAGAGTAAAAACAAAAACAGCCATATCCTCATTACCAGTTTTATAAAGTAACAGCTTGAAGGGTACGTGGAGAGCGCCAGTGATGTAGTCTACGTGATACGCAGGTATACGCAGTATACCCCCTCAGAAAGCTCCAGGATTTCCATATACCCACTTAAAAATGATGAATAAAGGTATTTCCACCGCAAATTGGTGCATAAAAGTGTGTCAGAATGCAGGAAATTAAGTTGTTGATGCTCAAAACTTCCCTGGGGGAGGAGACTCAGACCCCCCACAATGAAATGCCCCACCCAAAAAGGCCCATTGTGGCCCATATATATAGGCCCATACATATACAGTACAATATACCCACTACAATACATTAGACTACACCACTGGAGAGCGCAGACCTCTGCCAAGGCCATCTCGTAATATTAACGAAAGTGAAAAATAATTTGCGTATGTAAATTTCATGAGTTCTTCCTCGGCCCACGCTACACCCTTCCACCAAGGTTTATGGAATCGGACCAGTAGTTTTTCTGTAATCCTGCTGACA
The DNA here is from genome assembly GCF_008315115.2 of Sander lucioperca. Lineage (NCBI taxonomy): Eukaryota > Metazoa > Chordata > Actinopteri > Perciformes > Percidae > Sander > Sander lucioperca. The sequence goes on along the minus strand of NC_050186.1, from coordinate 16,203,852 downwards.
GACAGACAAACAAACAAGCCGAACCAAAAACACAACCTCCTTGGCGGAGGCAATACATGTGACATATACAAGTTGTCAATCAGTCTTTCTTTCTGTCTCAGCAACTTTTCGTATCTCTTCTCTGTTTTATTTTTTATTCTTTTCTGCCTTTGTTCATTTTTTACTTAAATTCTCAAAATCCAAAAGGACCGTATCAGAAGTAGCCTACATTGACTGCAGTCCACGCTGTATTCCAGGTAACAGCTGTAATACCTCTGTGGGCTGTGTTGCCATTAAGCAAATAAAATAAATATTGATAGATTCAGTTTTAAAGGTTAGTTGTTTGGCAGCCTATAGTCTTGGAAGTCAGTGTGTGTGAATGCTCCAACAAGGAGACTTTTCAAAGCACTCCAAACTGATAACATACAGATATGTGAAAAAGTTAGGACACCCATGCTAAAGTTGACTAAAAAGAGGAATAAAAAAATCATCTTTTGGAAATTGATCTTAATGCCTTAATTTAAAAAATGAGTAAAAATCCAACCTTTAAGTTCCCTTGGCCTTTGGAATTAAAATAGCCCCACATCATCACATACCCTTCACCATACCTAGAGATTGGCATGGGGTACTTTCCATAAAATCATCTCTCAATGCAAATCAAACCAGCTATTAGGCTAACCGACATAAAACCATGCCAATCTCTAGGTATGGTGAAGGGTATGTGATGATGTGTGGCTATTTTAATTCCAAAGGCCAAGGGAACTTTATCAGGATGCATAGTATCCTGGATCCATGAAATAACTGGCCTTTAAAAATAGAAATCTGCCTGCCTCTATGGGAATTTAACATAGGGGTGTACTTACTTATGCCCCCTGTATTTTAAGGAAGAACATTTATTTATTTACGATACATTATTCATTCACAAAGAAAATTGGTGTCCTTAAAGATTGGATTTTTCCTCATTTTTTTAATTAAGGCATTAAGATCAATTTCCTAAAGATGATTTTTTTGTATTCCTCTTTTTAGTCAACTTTAGCATGGGTGTCCTAATTTGTTCACATGACTGTACCTCATACCAAAAATAAAAGGATTCAAATCTAAGTTCACTGTGATGGATTATCTATTAAAACCCATTTTTAATTCATCTCTAAGTTAATGAGGTTCTCTGAAGTACTGAAATGAAACCAATGTCTGGAAACAAATGGCTGCCTGGAAGGAGTGAAATCAATCTAAAAACTTCTGGTATGCTTTGAAAATTGGTCGACAGCAATGTTGTGTGTGATGTGTAATTAATGGTCTTAAACATACAAATCCACCAGTATGGACCTTTATTTGACTACTTCAATAAATAAAGAAAACATTGGGTGTCTCGCACTGTCTCGTTTCATTTTTTCTTGTTTTCTTGTTGTTTTTTTGTCTAAATCAGCATCTCTAATTAGAAGGGGGATTAGATGGCGAGGATAATGTGTTATCACCAGCTTCTGTCTGCCCATGCCTTTATTAGCTCTGCTCATCATTACGGATCATGGAAGAGTGGGGAGACAAATCTAAGTATTGGTGGATTAACACTGCCCCTGAGAAACTGGGGAGCTTAAGCAGGGTACAGCTAATACCGCCGCACAAATGTGAGTGTAATTTGAAAGCTATTATGATCCTCAAACTACAGTAACCAGCTCTTGGACGTCAGCTGCGTGGACCTCATTGGCACAGGAAGTCCAATAACTCAGTGGTCCATGACGTTTGACTGGAGGAGGATTTGGAACATGGTGGGCTAGGCGTGATGGTCGCTGAATTTGAAATCTTTTTTCACATCCTCATATCATGACAAAATAAATGGCCTGTCGACCGAAACTGTGACTAGCCCCTGACAGCTGTTTTGGCAATGTCTCATGATCCAATGTCTCATGTTCAGTCACAGGTTTCATACAGAGACTTTAATCCGTATGAAACATTGAGTTTCTTGGCCACAGGCCTAGAGTAACACTGAGACATAGCTGTGTGTGTATGTGTGTGTGTGTGTGTGTGTGTGTGGTGTTCTTCTGCCTCTCCCTCTTCCTCTCTGTCTCTGTGCGTGTTTATGCCATCGTGCTGCAATTCTGCCATCTGTCCTAGCTGAGAATCAGGTACTGAATGCTTTGTGACTTGGCTTGCAGCTAATTCCGTGTTCCCCAGCCTCATTCTCTCTCTGAGGCCAATTTATGCATAAATGAGCCCAATTGAAAGGATACTGGCACTGAGCTGCACAGGTCCAATTTGCATCCTGGAACTAAGAAGTGTCGAAATGACGATACTGCAAACTACTACTGTCACTACTGAGCCAAAACGACAGCATTTTGTAGTCTATTTGCTTCCATTTTCTTTCCCTTCCTCCAGAAACAAGAAAACCAATTGAAGCACAAGAAATGAATGAAAGGTGGTGCTCAGGGAGGACTCAAACAGCTGTTTACCTATTATGGTAATAACTAACACAATATTAATAGTATTAAGCTGTGATCATGAAGCCTGGTTGCCTGAGCATCCTGGTGCCAAATACAGTATTTTTTCCTTTTGTGTCCCAGCCCATCCTGTACTGGACACTTGCAGTGTTATCGCAGCACAACATCATTAATAATGCACTGACTGAGAGAGCCATGTGGGCCGCAGTACAAAAGCTATTTTTGTGTCAAAGCAAATACACTGATCTGTCTTTTATTTGCAGCAACAACAAAAAAAGAAAGAAAGTCGAGCACACAGTAGTTATGAGCCTTCGACGTTTTGTTTGTTTGTTACAGGAGATGATAAATAGCCTAAACTAAAAGAGCTCACACAGACAAACTCAGAAATAAATACAGATACTGACATCAATATGAAGACTGTCTTGCCTTTTTACAGGCGTATCGTCAATGCAGATTCATAGTTCTGGCAGTAAATCACACCCTCACAGTACGCTGCTCTGTTAGTTACTGCCACCTACACATAAGACCCTGTTGGAGTTTATGGCTCCTGCAGCCAGTTGTCATGTTACACAGCAGCTCAGCTGTGTTCACTGCTTTCTGTAATGAGTGGTACCACACCTCTCTCCACTGATCTATCGTAATATATGACATCACACGCACTCCTCTCATTCCCTCTAGATCCAATTTCCATCCTGTGTAACCCCAGGGTATTTGACAGCCGTGCAACTAACTCCCACAGTCCTGTGCAAATCATTTCGCCCCCTTTCGTCTTCCCATTGACTTTGGCATTAAAGAGTGGATGCCAGCACATTGCATCAGCCGCTGTGGACATAATCGAGGAGAAATACTAAATTACAGAAAGAGGAGGAAAGACAAAAGTGGATTTATGGGAGAAATGAAATGAGTCAACAAAGACAGATGACTGGAGGACATGCATATGTCCAGAGTGATGCATTAATTGCAGAACAGGCTGCTGCTGTTATTATTGCTGTGTACTCCAAGTGTATTGGTGAATCAATCCCCTTTAACCCTCCCTCCTTTTTACACATTTGTTTTCTGAGTGAGACAGATTGTAATACTTTATTTCCACATACAGACAATATAAAACAAAGATGTGGTCGCCGTTCAGACATAACCTGATCACAGATGTATATTTTATGAGCAATGTAAATCTCACCGAGGGCACCTGAAGCAGAATTTCCTTGTCTGTATTTTGTTCACACACATTGACATTGTTTTTAAAGCAATAGTTGGACATTTTTGGAAAGTACGCTTCTCACTTTCTTGCCGGGAGTTCGACGAGAAGAACAATACCACTCTCAATTTAATAACTTTCATTCAGCAAAAAATGTCTTCCAACCCCAAATGTCCTCACAAGACAGGCTGTGTTATCATTCCTCACAAGTACTGCTAAACCTGCTCACACACGACACACGCAAATAAATGGCAATACATATTAAATTATTGAGCACAATATTACACTGGATGTTCTGCAAATTCACCTCCACGTCTTGCAACTCTCATACTCCTTTGACAGTTGATGCAATGTAGGACGCTTTGCTGAGAACAACCTCATAACAGTGTCTGTGATGTTTGAGAGCCCGCTGTAAAAAATTCTCATGGTCACAGCCTTCACTCTACGAGCTCAAACTGAGTTTAATTCCATCCTGTCAGCAGTTGCACCACAGCGAGGGCTGTAGCTACCAGCTACTGCAGGAGACGTGGCTCCCATAATGATCCCCCCCTCCCCGACTGCTGCAGGGTTTTGCTCTCCTCAAAACAAATACAGAATCCCCCTGCAAAAGATGGACGAAGGGTGCAGAGGAGGCCTAACGGTTGTGAATGAACATGATGCCAAGCTATGTCTCCAGACTGTTTGTGAACCCCTAACAAGCAATTCTTAGACAGGTGGAATCCTGCAAATTGCCATAAGGAGCTTGCATAGTAAAGTGTCCAGATGCCTGGCTGTAGGTTAACACATTGTCCTCAAGTTTCCTCCAGACTGGGCCACAACGTAATTAGTATTCACAGCGGACAATCTGCTTTGTTTTCGATCCTCAGAGGTCATACATCATTTTTCACTTGTTCTAGAAACTTCTAATTCACACTGTAGCCTAAGTAAAATTGCCCGCCCTATACACATTCCCTACCTTATTTTGTATCGCTATTCAAACGCAGTAGAGGGATGTCTGTGTTTTGAAGTGGTTAGTGAGATATCAAACTGAGTTTTCAGCTGTCAGAGCTGTTTCTGCGTGAGACTCTAGTTGCCAACTGCACACCTGTGCTGGCACTCAGTATCATCTACATCTCAGAGGCACGGCTGCCTTCTCTGAAAAGCAACTGAATTTAACAGTTAGTGACAACAACAAATGGTAAGGAGGGGTGGAAAGGCATAGAGAAGCGTCTGGATTTTGATGATAGTCTGCCACTTTATGACAAATGAGTAGTTGACTGGATTCCTAGTTGAATGTTAGCGCCGTAATTAGTTAAGGAAAAGCATAAGCTCATGAGACTTTTTTCTTATGAAGGAGTTACAGAAGAAGTGAGTCAAAGAAGCAAATGTGCGTGTATTTGCAATAAAGCAGGAAAGATATATCTATCTTCTTGATTTATCATCTATAGAAATTATGGATATGTGTGTGTCAAAAGAAACTAAGGCAACTATTTGTAAAAAAAAATAATAATAAAAAAATAGACATGCGTTAATAAATAAAGCAGGATTTGGAGCGTTGTAGATTCAGGTGGATTTACTGTAAGAGCAGGAGACTGAACTGAAAGAGGAATAAAAGTGGAACCAAATCAATTTAGCGTAAAGAAGTGCATTAAAGAATCTGAATCTGACTGTACTGAGGTGCTTTTATCTTATTTGCCTATAATCACATTAAATTGATATCCAAATCATCTGGTATCTGATGCCTAAAGGAAGAATGTAACCTAAATTACCTTAAAGTATACCACAGGTGAATTTCTTATCACCATTAATGCTTGTAAAGATTCTAAACCCATGATTTATTCACCACAATGAAGCGCTACGGTCTGTCGCAGGTGTGCCTTACCTGCTCAAAGTCACATAGGCTCATATTGTTTGTTCAAAACTAAATTAAACAGCTTGTCATACTGTTGCCTTGATTAATGTAATACATCATGCTGAACAGCATGTGGCTTCTGCTTTTGCCATATCGTCTTTAATAAACACAGATGTTGACTCTGTTCCTTTTATATCAGGGCTCGTGTTGTGGTTTGACGCCAGATTTGTGTTATTCCCGTTGATTACTGAGTAAATCAAAATGACATGACATCACATTATGACACTTCCCGAGCAGCATGGCCAGACTAACCTGCTGGGGTACTAAAAATGAGATGCTGGTGGGAACCTATTAACCTCTGTTACTGCCATTCTCTTTTTCTATGCTGCAATACTACTTGGCCTCCTGTTTGCTTAATAGTAGGAATTTGCACATACATTTTGAAAAATAACACATATAAACACTAAACTGAAAGGTTCACTGCAAGGTCTTAGAGGGGTGGTTCAAAATTTTGGACACAGGACCTCATTTCCAAGTTAGCCAGTGTGTTATTTATCAGTGGAGACAGTTTTCAACACTTTTCATCCAGTCCTTCCAGTTGCAGAGTTCGCTGGTGCTAGGCTAGCGCAAGTCAACAGTATCTGCTAGCCTGCCATTAAAAGCAGTATATATATATATATATATATATATATATATGAGATCTTTGAGTAGTGACCAAAAGAATGGGATTACGCCTTAGAGATAGGGGTAAAGAGTTCAGACATCCGAGGGGAACTCGGAGAAGGAACGCTCTTCTTTTTTGTGGAATGGAGTCAGTTGAGGTGGTTCAGGCAAGGTTCTGACAAGGATTTCTCCTGGACGCATTCCTTTAGAGGATGTCTGGGCTACCCTGTTTAGCCTTCTCCCTCTGTGACCTGGACCTGGACAAAGTGGATGGATAGACTCATCAACCATACAAGAGGATGATACTCTTTTCTTGCAGTAGCCACAATAGACCAGAATGCAATACATACCACTGCAAGACACTTCTTTTTGTATTAAGGGCATAACAGTAATGATAGATAGACACACAGTGTACTAATTGGCACGCTCACTTTATTTATATGTTCTTATTCCCACCTTGGAATAAAAGCTTCTTCTTTTCTAGGGATTTTTGAAAGCCTTTAGGGGGACAGGAAATCACAAACTGAAATAGAAGTCGAAGATGGTTGACATAAAGGTGCACCACAGAAGCACCCTACCAACACTCATCACAGGCGTGTCACAGATTGATGATAACTAACAGTGTAAGAATACCGAAGGGTGGATTATTCCTTAAAAACCTAATGCTTCCTGATGCCTGCCTTGGCGCCATTAAAGATGCATCACCCAAGTTTATTTGAAGCAGCTCGGTTTTGATGATGAAACATCTTTGTTGTACTTCTAGCAGCGTGTGCTTGGCATTTCCTGATCCAGCTGTCATTTTGGGTAACGTTTGATGACACCTCGCACAGACAAAAGTAATGTGAATTCAGCCCTTAAACAGAATCAGTTTGACTGAATCAGGGGTGATCAGAGCCGTGCTGCCGAGGCACAACAGGTAAAGACGTTTTCAGGTTCCAACACTCAGTTCGAGACTAAAGAGATTCTCTATTTGTTGAGGACCATTTACAGCTTGCTCTATTATTTTCCACATGGTATGAAACATATTGAGTTTAATAGATTTACTCTTTTGCAGAAACTATGAAATAAGTATACTGTAGGAGTGAGAGAAAGAGAGAAACCAGTTGGGAGATGTAAAGCAGTTGAGGGGGAGAAGTTTTCCTCCTGGACTTTATGTAAATACATATTTGCGTTCTTGTTTGCATTGATGTTGGAGTGTTTGTGTGTGTGTGTGTGTGTGTGTGTGTGTGTGTGTGTGCGCGCGCGTGCGTGCGTGCGCGCGTGCGTGCGTGCGTGGGAGAGCCAGCAGTCTGGGCTTCTGCTGGTACCAGGGGAGATGCCTGATGACAGCATTGAGCAGTGTCAACTTAAAACTATTAAATTAATTATTCTCCCCATCAGTCAGTCTGGCTCTGGACAGTGTAGGCCTGGAGCACAAGCTTGACAAGTTGTAGCCAGTCCAGTCTTACTGATGCCAATACATGGAGCACAACAACAGACGCTGCATGTTGACAACGTATTTCACTTTAGTAATAATAAATAAATAAATAACGTTATTTTAGTTGTTTTTTATAGCATGGCCATGATGATTGTTTGCCATTTTTTGTCAGCTATAGGCTTTTTTCACAAAAGAAAATTTAACATGTTGTAGCATGAGAAGCACAACTAATAACATTAATGATAGTTCTGTTCCTTTCAAGTGTCCTGGTAATGGCCCAGTCACATCAGCATTTAAGTTAACTTAAGTTGACTTGTGGTCCAATTGACTTGAGTGTAAGGGTTAGGGTTAGCAATAGCAATAATAATAGCAATTGCTATGCAATAGCAATAGCAAGCTGTCCTGACCTTTAAGGGAACGGAAAGCCAGAGTGTCCAAAATGGAGGAAGTTATCGTAGGTTATTAGCTGCGTTGCACCACTCCACTTTTATTTAACCCTACTCTGTCAGAGTATAAACTGCTTAACAAAAGCCTAAGACAGATCTGTGGCAGGAATCAATAGCTTATGTCTTTGAAATAAACATTAGTTTAGTTTTTTTGCACAAAGATATAAAATGCATACAATAGATAATAGAAACAAGCAATTTCAGCACAGGAGAGGAAAGAAGCCTAAAAGGCTGATTCATAGTACTCCCCTTATACAAAAGAGGAAAAAAACAGACAACTAGTAAAGTAAAGTAAAACAAGCACCACAACAAACAAACAAACAGGAAAACATAACATCCAAAATGCATGACCAAGCTAATGAGCCTGCTACTTTACAGTTAGCAAGCTTCCTAGCTCAGCAAGCTTTAGTCCCACTTCAATAACTTTATTGAATGAAATGATAAACAGTCCAGAGAACTCAATGCCGGGAGGAAGTAAGCTTTATAAGCTATCATAACTGAATAGCACAAGCATGTTCCCAGCTGGCTAGCATGTTGGCAGTGAGCACACCAGCTACATCAGCTTATCAACCCTGCAAGTAATGGCTACGCCAGTAAGCCTGTGGAACCAAATATTTTGAGAAGACACGCAGAATTCCGCTGTGCTACTTTTTGTAGGGTTATATGAAGTAGCCTACCTACAGTATCTATAGTCAGTGTATTAGCTACAGTAGACGGTGAACAGCACGCCCTCAGTTTGGAGAAGTAGGCAACAGTACCGGCAAACAGTGTTGCCAGATCTTGCGAGACAAATAAGCAACCAGATCTGTGAAAACAAGGCCAAAACAAGCAACTTTTTCTACGGAACCCCCCTAGGTTCCGGGAAGAGAAAAATAAATAAACTGTGTGCACGGTTTTACAATCCGTGGGGACGGATTTTAAACTGTGGGTACAGATTGTCAATTTACATCCAGGTGGACAGATTGGTAAACTGTGCGCAGTTTTGCAAAACTGTACACACGGTAGTTTATTTATTTTTCTCCCCCCTGAGCTTCAGGACAATGATCACAAGAGTTAGTTAAACCACCTTTTAACATTATTTAACATTAGAAAACTGATGGGATATCAAATATAGACTGATGTACCAAGTACATTATATACACAGTAAACCTCTGATAGCCTAATTAAAATTTGCACACACAAATAAATATCCTGAACTCACAAATTCGTTATTTATTATTGCAGGGACTGCAGAAGATCCCATTTTTAAATAACTATAACCCAGAAACAGGAGAAAGTATTAACAATCTTAGCGTGCAGCAATAAAGTGGCTCCTGCTCTGATAAACAAATGAGTGAGTTAGAAAAGACTTAAATAAACTAAACTGGTTTAAAAACAATTCCAGTCAAAACCATTTAAACAGGTGAGGATGAGGCTTGGTCTAAAACATTTTTCTTAAGACTCTTAACACTTTAGCCTCATATATATGAAGAATAACACCACCATTATCTTTCTCATCACTCACTGACATTTTCCTAAACAGAAAAAAACGATTTCCCTGCTCTGCCTCTGATTGGCTAGTACTCGTTGCCATCTGGGTCAGAGCCAATTAGAAGCAGGATGTGGGTGGGAAAAAACGTTGCTGTCTTCTGTATGTATGGGGAAAGGGGAGGGACAGAAGGAACAGGTAAGGCAAACTCCTACGTTTAGAAAATATCTGCTTGACAACTTATTATGGAGCTAGGAACAAGCCCAAATAAGCAACTACACTTAAGAAACAAGCCCAAAAAAAACACGACCCGCGACTACCAATATTTGTAAGCGACTTTACAGAACAACAAGCCCAAAGTCGCTTATAATAAGCGGACTTGGCAACACTGCCGGCAAAGGACCTAGGCAATGTTCTGCTGTGGACGGGGGCAGCAGCAAAACGCATTTAAGCCACCTTAAATAACATCAATATCAGTAGTATACGCTATATTTACAATATTTTACCACTTCAGAATCAGAGAAACCTAATTGTCAATCACATAAAATAAAAATATTCATGACAACATACACATAGCATTGAGAAAAAAAGGACATTCCCAATAAAGTTGTGTCAGGCTCAGTACATCATACCTTCACTAGCTCTGTTACTCAAGGTGTAGCCTGCTTCCACAGGAACATGATCTGAACCAATCCTTTTCATGGTTATTATGATGGTGATTCAAACTGCGTAACCAAATATGTGGATGCTAATGGAAAATGCATTTTGTGAGTACTGATAATACTGAAAATTGACATCACATAAATGTATGGTAATTGTGCTTAAGTAGGAATTTTGTAATACACTAAACTCAATTTAAATGTTATGAGAATAGGCATGCAATTGGGGTTGACACATAATAACATAATACAATTACAAAGCATAATCATCATTTCTCATTGAGATAGAGGTGCTCATTCAAGTCAACTGTGATTGTTTATTTTTGTATTGAACTGCATCATATAATAAGGTTACCATAGACTCCCAAAAAAGAAGAAGACAAAAACAAATCATTCACAAGGTTGCAGTTTTCTTTGTGGAGCAAAAGAGCACTCAGAAAAATGATGTTAAATTGCTGTGAGCGACATAACCTCATTATAATTAAATCTTTCTCATAGGACTGGATGAAGATGCTTAGCTGACTGCAAAAATCCTCCTGCAGGCCAAAGATGCTTCACTGGTTTGATTCTCCTTGGCATCGCTGTCTCCACTTGAAGTTTAATCAGAGGAAGCTTTTTGACCTGCTGGAAAGGTGTTGATGTTGAAATGACAGTGATGAATTACCTCCATGTGCTGTGACCTCAGGTGGTACATTCACTCTACCATAATTTAATATTCCCTTTTCTACAAAAATGATATAAATTTTTTTTTTTTTTGCAGAATGCGGTGGAGGGGGATGATTCGAGGTGACTCTTATCAATACAAAATCAAGTTTGGGCAAGTTGGTTCCCTGGTGTTTTTCAAAATTGAAACACCAAAAAGAAAGTTATTACAGGGGCTCAGGGACGAAATACAAGAATTGGAGCAGAAAGGGTCAGACATCAACTGGCAGACGCACACGCATGCACGCACACACACACACAAACACACACACACACACACGCAATGACAAGCCCTGCATTGTAGGAACAGGATTGCAAATCATTTAAATGGCAATTTGTATGACACAGTATGACAAGTATCACAGGCACTGAATGTGGTCAAGGCCAGTCCAAGGAGCCAACCAGTGGCTATTTTAGTGGCTATTAGGGTCGGTGTCTCAATCTGCAGAGAGCTACAGAGAAGGGCCTTGGTTCTTCTCTTTTTAATATATAGAACATACAACACAATGTGTCACATTGTGATATACAAAGCCAGTATTTGTAATCAGTGTGCACATGCTGGGGTATGCATACGTCTCTCTATGCTAACTCATGCATATGTTTTAGTGGCTGAATTTGCATCAGCAAATGACAAAGCCTGGATTCTATTTGTCATTTCGCAAATGATTTAATGACAAATAAAAGCACAGGAGAGGATGGTGAGATCCTGCTGTCGATAGCTTTTGCCAGCATCATGAAATATGCAGTTGAGTTGCACTGAAATAATTGTATCACCTAATTATGTTAGACATATGCTGATGGAGATCTGGGAGATGTGGTCTCCCAACTGAGAAAATACGGTAGAACTGATAACTGAATCAAACTGACATATTCATAATAATATATTTTCTTACATTGTAAAAAAAAAAAAAAGAGCTGATAAATGGTATGCAATAGATGCTATTTTGACTTTAATCTATGCACTGGACAGTATAGACCTTTGAGCAAACTGAGAACTAAGATTTTGTGCATATAGTTAAAATTAGTCATGCATGTTCTTCCAAAACTAATCAAATATGATCCATATTAAATCTATATTAAAAAATAATAATATATTGCACATCATTATATACAATTATTAGCTCAAATAAGCAACCCATGAAAGAAATAATGAGTCCAAAATGTTTGTTCAAATTACAACTGTTGGCTGAATCCTTAAGCTACTAATGCAACCACTCAGCACAGAGCGCACTTGCATGATAAACAACTGCACAATGTCGACACTGTCTGCTTGTCACCTCTCCCAAATCCATTAACAACTTCACGTTTGTTTCCCAACTGTACTTGACCAATTCATCAGCAAAGATATACACCATCTGGGAGGAGAGGGGAGGTGAACACAGCAGTCCAAGAAATATAAGAAGTTGTTTGTTGACAGCTAACAGAGCCATATATAAAAATCTCCCAATTTATGAGAGCAAACAATTGTTTTCTTTGTTCATCGACCTAGTAAGCCCTCTACTTCAGTATGTCATTTTTGTTCTTCCTTTTTGTCTCCAAATGTCAAGACATACAAAGACTTTCATCTCCTCCTTCCACTCCACCAACAACCTTTCTCTCTGTGCACTGGAGAGTGCACCTCAGGAAAGAATACCATAATACATGTTCATTTCCATCAGAGTTATATCAGTGGGCCGGTATTGTCTTGGCTTCTGCCCCAGCAAGTCCTCCAAACCATACAACAATATAGGTTGTAAATTCCTACCTTTAAATAAGACCCACAAGAGCTTTTCATAAATAAGCGCCCCCTAGCTGTAGCAGGAAATACGACCCACAGGTGCGGTTTCGGTCCTCATATCTAGACGACAGAACGCAACAGTTGTTGGGAAACGGTCGCAGTTTGGTTGCGTTTGGTAACAACCCATCCTTCCTTACACTGAATTGGGCACTCTTATACTTTGTTACTTCATGCTTTGATCCTGTAATAATTATGGGAGGCTACCAGAGGGCGGTGCCACTATAAACTTTAATATGAGTCGTAATTGCTGCTTGAGCAAACAACCTATGAGAGCGTTTTTCAGTGGAGGACAGCGTCTTCTGCCCAGATAAATGAAGATGTGCTGGTGTAACAGGTTAAGTAAATTCCCCGTTTTACCTGGTGGCTTTAAGTGGTTAGTTTCCCAGTGGTTTTAGTGGACGGATGAAACTTAAAGTGCCCATATTATGAAAAAAAAAAATCACTTTTTCTGGGATTTGAGGTGTTCTTGTGTCTCTGGTTCTTCCACACGCATTCAAACTTTGAAAAAAAAACATCCATGCTGTTTTGAGTGAGATACGGGTTTCTGAATGTGTCCTGCCTTCAGTCTCCGGGTGAGCCGGTCAAAATCTGCACGGCTTTCTACGTAACTAGCTGAGACGAGGGGCCTACGGGGCTAACCGTTAGCTTGCTAGCTCGTTCTCAATGGCAAAACACTGCTACAATACACACAAATTCACCTTAATCTACAAAATAAATTGTATAGAACTACTTACATGTCCCTGTTCTGCAGGTATTCCACACAAAGTTGCAAGTGCGCCCTCATTTAGAAGAAATCTCCCGGCTAATCCTGCCTTGTACAGGCCAAAGTTGTAGAAACAGCTAGCTAGCTCATGTAATCCTTACCTAGCTACCGACGTAAAAATCACCCTTTAGCGTCTGTATGGAATGCACCAGCAGCTCGACCACCCGGGGTTGTAAGATGATGTAGTATTAACAGTGACAACGGTAGCGATTGGCATGAAAGGCCGAAATCTGCGTAGAAAGATTGGGGTGTGGGTGGTGGATGGGTCAAACAACACAGGACTTTCACCCATGAGACTGGGGTTTGTCCCGTTGTTGTCCCGCGTATCACTGAAACGTACATCTTGTAACCCCACCCACGATCTTTTCCTAAAACCTAACTGTTCTGTTCTTCTGCCGCACGTCAGATAAACATAGTCCCGACACAGAGCATCAAAAAGTGACGCAAAGAGGCCCGACCAAGCGGATCTAAATATGACACCAAAGGGCTAGCCCCTTAGGGAGATTTTTTGCGTCAGTAACAAACTCCAAAGGCACCTAACCAAGCATCGCTTTTTGACACGCTGGGAGTGAGAATGCGTTGTACTGTGAGCAATGAGGTTCTACAAATGAAAGGAGTAGTTAATGTGCTTACTATATGTATATGGAAGCATGTTTGTGTTGCATGAGAGTATGTGTTGAGAGATACTTGTATTTTGAGTTGTTTTTTCTGTATTTTGTGTTGTCTTCGTAACGCTGCAGAATGGACAGAGTCCAAAACAAATTTCCCCTAGGGGACAATAAAGTATATCTTATCTTATTATACATGAACTCAGTTCTGCCAAAGTTTGAACAGTTTTGGTTATTTTACGTGAGACTTTTTGTACCTGTGGTTTTCCCCCATTGTCTCGCTGGTTTTGAAGTGGGTGGGACGCTGCAAACCTTGCACCAATAAGAGTTTAGCAACAATTTTGGTTTTTTTTTGCTTATGCTGCCAGCACTGTCAATCAAGTTTTTCACCGTTAAATTCTTGAAAAATTGCAACAAATATTTTTTCCCCAACTTTGTTGTTTGGTCATACATACATTTAAGCATGCACCCATGCACTTAATCATGCAGTCAGACAGCAGGGTATTTTAGCACCGATTGTATACGTATTGTATACCGAGAATTACAGCAGCATTGCTCACACAACAGTTTCAGCGCAGAAGTGCATAAGGCTGCAAAACTACGACACAAAACCAATCGCAGAGCAGACGAGCGAGTTATGCAAGTGAATAATTTACCCCGTCCTTGTTTGTCTCTCTTGAATGACATCAAGGGGAAAAAGCTGCTCTCACACTGTGTCTAGGAGAAGTAATTAATGCTGTTAATATGGCCCGTCCTTGGCTGCTGTTTGGGTCCTGTACCACACAGGTCTGTTTGACCCTGTCTCTCTACAGGGGGCCGCCAAAGTGTGGAGGAGAGGCCCGCAGCTTCAAAGCTGATACTCCGGGATCCTGAAAATAGAACAGAGCTACTGTATGTGAGTGAAGGGGGAAAAAAAGTGCAGGACCATATGCTCTTCCTTCTGGCTGTGAAACAAGATGATCTAATTAAATCAAGTGCTAAGTTTTACATGAGTGGGACAAAGCTTCTCCTGCTGAGAGAAGGTTCAAAGTCATTAGCTATTCCTTTTGGGCACAGAATTCATCACATCGATTCAATGCCAAGAATTATTCCTTTAAGCAATCTTGCATGTTAAGTTCTCATCCAACTACACTGAAACACAGTATGGAAAATGTGCTATGTATGTTAATTTGGTAAACTTTAACATTTTTAATTCCGGAGACATCTGAGAATCTTCTAAGGAACTGAATGTATCGCCATCTCAGCTGTTTGTACCTCTCATGACAATAGCAACGAGGAAGCACATCAATTCATTCTCCGCATGCTAATGATGTTTGCTGACACCTATTTGAATATGATTCTAAATATGAACCAAACTCATGTGTTATTTACCTGCATTTCTGCAGGGAAAACATCACCGGCTGTGTGGCGTATTTACACATCAAACATCTCCCTCGCTTCCCCGCCACTGCTTTTCTTTTTTGTTTGTCTTTTCTAGTTTTCCTCCGATCCCCTCCCGTGACCGTCTACTCTTATCTCTGGTACTACCTCCTCTCAAAAGGACAGAATCTTTGTCTTATCAATCTTAAAATAATAATCTTAAAATCACTTGTTATGATCCACTGTACAGAATTGGATGAATGCAAGCTTACAGAACAGACAAGACACCGCTGCAGTTTACCCTTGTGTTGTCTTCCCTTCGACCATGAACTTGTCCTTCAGGGTAAAAAATGTAATTTTTGGCGCTTCTTAAAAACGTGTTTGCCACTTATTTCGACGTCGTTTTTTTTATGCATGGTCAATAAACCTAAGTTAAATGGCATTGTACCTCATTTTTTAGTTAAACCAAAGCAGATATTATGAATTATTCTGACTAATAGTTTAGATCAGAGGATGTTGAGCAGATCACAGACTGGTGTGTGTCAAAGTTTAGTCAGGATATTGTTTTTGAAACCATTAAAACATTTTTTTCAAATGATATTAAAAAAACAAAAACACCCAAAATGCAATGAAAGTAATCATTCATTTTACCCGTGAAGAATGTTGCATGGGTCCCATACAATGTGCATGCATCCATGTTATTTTTAGGCAATTTGATTGAAAGAAACACATATTTCTGACTTTTCTTTTAAAAAAAGTTTTCAAAAGGACAACACAAGGGTTAATAAACTTATTCATGTTTGTGGTGAGCTTCAATACTTTACTTTTCAAGCATTCACCAAAATGCATACAATTCTGAAGCCGGTGGCATCCTGAGCCTCTGCACACCCACACAGGTGTTGTCACTTAGCTGATTAGACCTCTCAGCACTGCGTGGGCGGGTACACACTGTGCTCGATTGACACCTGCCCAACTCTTCTGGCAATCTTTTGAGATCCTTTTTAGATTCAAATATCAGTGAAATGTATTTGTTTTTAAGTGCTTGGACGTTTGTGTCCTCAGCAAGCATGGGATTTACCCAATGTCAACCTGAAAAAAGGGGTGTAATCAGCCTTCATAACTGAAACACTTGTGTGGGTGAGCGGGGGCTTTGAAAAAAAAAAAAACTTACTGAAGACATGCCCCCAGCCTCCCTTAATCTGGTGATGCAAAAAGCACTTTCCCTGTACACTAAAACTTCTGACTTCCTAGTACAAGTATGCCATGTACTTCTGAGTATCGCTTCTTGGATATTTTACAGGATGATTCTGTGTGAATGAATCATAGCAATGTGTGATTTCTTATTATGTTCAAATATTCTTCACAAAGTATTGTTTTACGCGACTCTCCCGAAAAAAACAACCCCATGAGTCGTTTGTACGAGCAGCAGTTGTTAGCCCTCTAGTGGCCGTATTAATTATGATGGGAGATAAGAAGGAAGTCAAGTTTGTCCCGTTTCAAATCTGTTTGAAAAATAAAAAATAAACGGCAAGTCATTTTAACTAACAACAGAAGTACGTCACCTTCTGAGTCACGTGCGTTATTACGTCGTGTATGTACGCACAGAAGTGAAGTAACGTACTGTAATGTACTGATTTTAACCCAAACTGCTATCTTTTTCTAAACTTGACCAAATAGTTTTGTTGCCTAAACCTAACCAAACTGCGATCCGTGGCTGTTAGGGTAGCTAGGGTCTTATTTATGAAACGCTGGGTTGTACTATACGGTAGGAACAAACAACCAAAGTGGTCTTTTGGTTTGGAGGACTTGTTGTGTTTTACATACACAGTTTCATAAAAAAAAGGGGTGCTTGTAATTTGAGAGTTTTGCTTCACTGGTTGAACAGATTGTCTCACATTCGTGACTTGCTCTGAGGTTATAGTAGATTTCTGCTGCTCCTTATACCTTTTGCATCATCTAATTGGATCAGCTAATGACTGAGGGCCTGCAGCTGTGAGATGGTGGGTGGAGTCCATCATTACAGCACACTGAAGATGGCTTGAGGCTGGCATGTTTTTTTTTTCCTGCTTTCATTCTGTCTTTGCTAATAAAATATGACAAAAGGAATCGGAGCTCTTAGACCAGTTTAATGAGTGCAGACTGTCTTCA
The DNA here is from genome assembly GCF_008315115.2 of Sander lucioperca. NCBI lineage: Eukaryota > Metazoa > Chordata > Actinopteri > Perciformes > Percidae > Sander > Sander lucioperca. The sequence goes on along the minus strand of NC_050186.1, from coordinate 16,186,402 downwards.
GTTGATGTGGTTAGATGCATCTGACAGATGAAAGCTGACACAAGGTTGTGGATGGTTGTGAGCTAAAATGTAATTTTTAATCTCCAGTGTAAAATGATGTAGATAAGGCTCCAATGTAATACAACAGCACACAAACCCAGCAGTGATATTGGAGAGATGCAGCCATGTGTAATGTTGGGTGGCCAGCCTCTAATCACATTAGAAAAGCCAAGCATCTTGAACTACAGCCACTCCTCAATCTCAAAGTCTATTAGAGCGGAAAAGCCTGTTATTAATATCCCAATATGACAGCCCGTGTTGTAACACTATCTCGTTTTCTCTCCCCTATCTGATTCATATGTAAGTAGGTCAGTGGTGCCGGGGCCCGGCTATGAATGGGCTCTGTTAGCCGAAGATCCACAGGCTCAAAGCAATTACACATTAACACAGGGCTCTGTCCCAAATTTCCCTTTTAACGTATTGACCCTGTATCCCTTCCCTAACCAGCCTGGACCACACATTAGCACTCCTTGACATTTAATATGTAGACTTTTATGTGTGAATTGATATAATACTGATATACGTTAGTAAGTGTGGTATCTTTAAGTAGCGATGATGTGTCTGAAGAGAAATTCGCTGACGCTGTCTTGATTGTATAAAAAGATTTATTACATCAAGTTTCAGCACCAATTACAAGCCCTGCAGAGCCCGGTTTACACAGCCGATGGACACACGCTGTCTTACTGCATCGAGAACAGGGTTATAAGGGATATGTTTAGATAACATATTAGATAACATAAAAAGATGTGAGTTGGCAAAGTAAAGGTCAGAGTCCATCACGCCACTGAGAGGTAAAGCATTAAACCTACTTCACTACCACACATGATGACTCAGCACATTTGAGCTTTATAACTTATAAGCCCTCAGATACCACATAAGTAAGGTTTATTTTTCACAGAATCACAAAGTGCTAAACATTTAAAACAATTACACAGTATCCTGTTTCTAACAAGCAATCATAGAATGGGAGAAGCAAGTTGTCAAATAAAAATACGTAACAGCAGCTGGGAACAGTTTGTTACCACAACAATGACATCCAGGAAGATATTGACAATATTGTGATTTTAAATCTTGACTGGTTTCCTTTTTATTTGGGATATCTCGGAAATTGCCTGCAGTTATCCCAGAAAGTGACAATATCATAATATGGTCAATAAATCCATGGCACCCATATTCCAACAAACATTCGCCCTACTGTTCCAGCCCGACTCAGTGATAATTTTAAAGTGCTCATATTATGCTTTTTGGCTTTTCCCCTTTCCTTTATTTGTGTTATATATCTTTTTTGTGCTCGTTATAGGTTTACAAAGTGAAAAGGCCCAAAGTCCACCCCAAAGAGACTTACCATCTCCATCAGAAAACACTGTTCACAAACTGCCCCAAACAGCTCTATTGTAGTCCAGCTTTTACTTCCGTGACAAATGTGCGTCACTTTGCGTCACTATGTTATAATGCTCGCCTAGCTGCTAGCGTGGCACGCCCTCAAACCAAGCTAGTTAGAGCGGAGGCCTGAAGAGTTCAGATAGCTGTATAGCCATGTCCACAGTGCAGAATAAAAATGTTCCGTATGAAATACTAATTTCTTAATATTTAAATAACTTACCACTCTGAAACGTCTTGCTCCAGTCTAGGTTGTGAAGCTGGTTCGGATTGTTCTGCCTGTGTTTCGGGATCAGACTTGGGTTTGAACATGTACGGCTGAGCCAAAGCCATAGGTTACCGGCTGGATGGGGTTTGTTTTGGATCACACTAGCTTGTTTGTCAGGGCCCGCCCTACTCTGCTTCTGACTGGCTAGTAGTCCTTACCTAGGTACTGTGCATGTGTGACTCCCAACAAAGATGGGATAGAAGTGTGATGCCTCACTCTGTAGCTAAAACAGAGAGCTCAACACACAGGGTGAAAAGAGGAGCTGCAGCAACGTCCAATACGACAACATTTCTTGAAAATAAACCATGTAAACCTATTCTGGTACAACCTCTAAATATAATTATGAACCTGAAAATGAGCATAATATGAGGTCTTTAATCCAAGTCATAATTAATCTTTTCTTTAAATTGAAACAATCATCTACAAGGTTTACTACTGACTCAGTCTGCATTTCCTTAGGGTTAGTCTCCCATATCTGGAAATTCAGTCTTGACAAAGCTGCTGTTCTTTGTTAAAGACACAACAGCAAATTGGCACTGCCACCTTTCTTACAGGATGTGAGTAATGCTCTTACATGTATTTGTAGTAATAAACAATGAATATAATAATCATTCTCTAATAATACAATACTTTACAAAGGAGCCATTCTGCATAATGAGTACATTTACTTTTGATTCTTCAAGTATATTTAGCTGATAAAAAACATACCTCTGTACGTTTACTTACTAAGAAAAGGATCTGAGTACTTACCTAGTTTACTAGTTTTGGTTGGTACATTTGCTCCGCTATAAATTCACTACTTAGCTCCGAGCACATTTACATGTCCCAAAGCGACCTCTTCACACATCCTGAATCTGCTCTTCTAAAATTTTTCACAAGCTTATTACACTTAGGTGCTGTTGTAGACTTTTGACACATCACCTGTTGACATAACTGGACAGAGCTAAATCCCTACCTGCTGTCACTTCTTTTTTTCTTCCTGTCTTCAACCCACTTTGATGCCCCACTTATCACCCCCGCGTTGTAAGTAGGTCTGTGCTTAGATGAGGAATTAGCTTTCCCACTTTGGTTTTCTGCTTTACTCACCCAGGATGCTGCCTCAGTAGAATCCATGCATTCTGATCATCCTATATCCCTCCTGTAAACACTGCATTAAATATTGATCATGGCATCATGCACAACAACTTTATTTTTTGTTTCGCTGTGCTAGGCTTAATGTGCACTGTGTGAGGTTTACTGCTAATGAGACAGCTGAAGCGCTGCAAGTCATCTTCACCACCAAAGATTTGATCAAAGCTTTACGATTACAGATATTGAAATTAGTGGTTCATGAGCGGGTTAAAAAACAGAATTTTGTTTTAATGATCACTGAGGAAGGTTTGCATGAAATACATACAGTGGAGCACACATCACATCGTACATATATTTGCTGCCTTATCATAATGCGCTGCAGGCAGTGTAGAAAAATGAGCATGGGAGTGATAAAAGTAGGCCTACGTACAGTAGCTGTCCAAAAATGCCTAGCCAGGAAGATTCTTTAAGCAGTCTTTTTTTGTTGGAGGAATCAGCGGATAACTGCATGTCCTATCACGGATCACAGCCTGGAAACCTTTTTCTTGTGGAGCATCTGTGGAGCAAGAGTTGTTTCACACTATTAAAACATACGTGGTAGTGCAATTAATAGTAGCCTTGCCTGTTATGCAGCAACAGACATCCACTCATTTGTTTAGGGTTTAAATAGTCTAAACCTTCAATATGCATTATCTCTCTCTCTCTTACACTTACACACACACACACACACACACACACACACAGCCAAGAGGTTGTTAACATGAGGACTTTATATTTAAACGATGCGGCCAAACACATCCTGAAAGGCTCCATTAAAAGAGCTCATATGTTGTGTAAAATAGCATGTGGTAAATGAATAACCTTTTGACAATAACGTTTGTTTTCCTGTGTGCATGTAAAGAGGGGGCCTCTTACACTTACACACTATGGTATCATTTAACATTTATTTTTTTATTTTAAATAATACAATAAATATACTACAAACGAACATTGGCTTCGGTAGAGTTACAAGTTCATCATTTTGTCTTCACTTCACAATTGTGGACATGACCTTTTACTCATCTGTAGCATGGAAAAAACGGATGTATCCTGATGAATTATAACGTGGACTGGAGAACATGTCACTCTACAAAATTGTAACAAGAGAAAAAAACTTTACAATTTCATGCATACAGATAGGTTTTAATGCTTCAAAAGACATACAAGAGTGGATGGCCACAGTAAACTTGAATTTATTGACATAAAAACCAATATAACTTCTATCCTCTTATCCTTACACAGGTTTGACAAGACTGTGAAAACAAACAAACAGACAGACAAACGGAAATCTACAAGATAAAACGAAACAAAAACAATGGCAGCATCACTGCTGGTTCTGGAAATTTACAAAAAATTGTTTCTCCTTTTTATTTGAGAGGAAAAGTTAAATTTGGGTGTACTGCATCACAATGAAAAATAAAGCCAAAGATCTACAAGCATGTTATCTTAACAGAAATGGTTCAAGTCACATATTTGAAGATAAAAAAAAAAAAAAAAGGAAACAAAACAATCCTATGCATGAAGGGCTGTAAAGATTCTGTGGTAGATACTAGTGGTCATAAGCATAGAGAGTGCATAGTTTGAACAAAGAGCATAATTACAACGAGGGCAAAAATAGTAGACCAACCAGCAATTGTTAACGCTTTCATCTGGCTAATTTAGTGACCTGCTTCTACTGTGAAAAATACTTATCAAGTTGGTTCCCATACAAAGACAATGATGTCAAGCCTCCATGGCCCTTAAAGCTAAACATATACCTGAAAACCTTTGGTGGAAGGGGTTAGGATTTCAAACACCGAAACCAAACTTTGGACTATATCCCTTTCAGTTGCTTTGGCCCAATCACAACATGTCCACTTCTCAACTCCATCACTTTGATGTGGCCCAGATGATCCAACAGCAAGAGCTATACTGTATAATGCAGCGCCTTAGAGCAATGATATGCAAAGCCAACAGCACCATCTTAGTTTCCTCACGTTATTCCAACGTTTGGTACAAGTTTCTTATCCGTGCGCTCCGCTGAAGCAGAAGATAACATATGCCGCCGTGCTGCACTGATCTGTGAGTGGATATGTAGAGAAATGGCATTCAAACACCACTGCTGTACGTAAAAAAAAATAAAAAAATAAAAAGATGCAGCAAAGATCCACGTACGTTGGATGTGGTGGTTACGAGAGTCAAGGGGCTGCTGGTGATGGAATATCATCACCACAAATTTCCTTTCATTCAAACAACACAAACTAGAAAAATACATAGCACCACAGAAGAGAGAAATATAGCACCTAGGTTTTGATTTCTTTGTGTTTTCATTTAAATGTGTCATCATCTCCCATTGCATAGTCAGATAGATGTGTAGTTTGAGGAAGAAAAATAGAAGCTAGCTGTTTAAGTTAATGATATTATCACCGAGGTGGGTGTTCTGTTCAGAGGGCACAAAAGGAGGAATGTATTCTTTTTTTTGTTTTTTGTTACGTAAATCAAACTGTCACATAATATCACAGAGCTTGTTCTCGTCTTTTATTTCCATTCTGTTCTTAAATTACAACAAGGTGTGCTCCACAACTGCAACAAGACAGGACTTCCCAATTTGTTTTGTTTTTTTGTCAATTTACAAGTCGAATTTCCTCAATTTCGATATATTTCTGCAATTTAGGTGTTATCCCCGTATCCATCGTCTGCTACCTCAATTCATAAAGTCACATGCATGTTTTGAAGCCAGAAGCAATAAACATTACCTGGAAAAATATACAAAATGTACTTACAAACATTAAAATTATTTATATATATTTATATATATATGGTCCATTCCAAGGGAATGGGGGAGAGAATTATGCACAAACAAAGCTCCTGTAGTGAATGAGCAAAAAACAAAAACAAAAGACAAGTGGAAAAAAAGCCAGGGAGATGAGGGAAAACATGAGATCATAACTTGAGAAAAGAAAAGAGCCAAATCAGATGGAGTCTTTGGCAAATACTGCGACCGTCTGGAACGGCTGCAGCTCTCAGGGTCGCCTTCGTTGTTTGGGTAACAAAAGAAAAAGTCTAAATCAAGTGTGATGACATGGGGCTAGGGTTGCATGTGTGTGTGCGAGTGTGTCGTGTAGGAGGCAGGATCTGACATCCAGTTTCAAAACGTGCATGTGATGGAGAAGGCACACTGAGGTTTCAAGGTTTTTTCATTTTCCTCTATTCCTATAGAATTTCACTGTATTCTCAACTTGATTTCATTGTACTCATACTTGTTGCTTTATGGAAAAAAAAGTTACTTTTTTACAAATAGAATTGTCCTATTCTTTTTCAATTGTTTTTTTTTTTTCTTTTTCTGAGAAAACAAATATATGCTTTTCTTTCTCCATTTGTTCAGTAAACAGTCTTAGCCGATGAAACAGACAGGGCCCACTTCAAATCCAAACTTCTGCGTGGAGCCGCCAAAATCGTTGAACATGATGTCCACAATTGGCACCTGTTCCACCTTTGGTGTGTTGATCTCAAGTACTGTCTTTTCATAACCCCGTTTCAACTGTGGAAGAAGAGAAGAAGAAAAAAAAGACACAGCAGGGAGGGAGAGTTAGTGTGCGAACAAAATATTCTTCAGAAATAAACATCATACACTTCTGCAGGGCTCTTATTGACCGAGCCACTACAAATGCAACAGAAACATCATTTTCTGATAGTGTTCATCAAAGGAACCCCGCCGACCACGTGCACACGCACGCACGCACGCACGCACACACGCACACACACACACACACACACACACACACACACACACACACACACACACACACACTCATCATCTCTTTGACTTACCGCACAGCCATCGACCACGGCGCGGACGTAGGGGTTGTTATCATAGGACATCTCCTCATCGTTGGAGCCCAGGAAGCGGATGGCCTTGTCGTAGTTATCCTTTTCCTGGTCGTGCCAGGCCACAGACTGGTAGCAGTTGTATGTCATGTTTTGTCTGGCTGCCGCGCTCAGCAGCCGCATGAAAGTCATTTGGACCACGCTGATGGGGTTGCCCTCCGCATCCACGTAGGAGAGCTGCAAAGAGGAATACAGATGGAGTTGAAAATCCAAAACGTAACACCAGGAGAAAGGACCGGTGTAAAAAAAAGAGTAAACCGAGAGGAAGAATATCCTGAGTATCCTATAAAGATTCACCTAACATATTCATATCTATACAGTGCAGTGTTTTTGTCTCCTGGGAGCCACGTTGATTACATTTATGACTAATTTGTATTCCTATTTTGCCGCTGTGTTTGGATTTCTAGGATGCATTTCTTATTGAAAACGGTGTTAGAATAAGGAGGTGTCATCCAAGAATAGAGTTAATAAACTTCCATGCTCTGCCATCAGAGCAAAACTAACAGCACTTCATTTGCAAATTCTTAAACAATACAGGACAGCATTTTGACCTCATCATTTTTCTTATTGTCAAAATAAAAAGGCCAAAACCAACAATGTGTGAGTTTGTCTCTCAGTACTTTCCGACTTACCTAGCCTGTGTGTGGCACTCAGCTCCAAGCCCATTCATTCCTATTGACGTTCATCTCCAAAGGTTTCAAAAATATTTATGTATTTAAAATAATTTCCTTTAGCAGCTGGACACTGTAGATTTAGCAAACGTTACTCCAACAGGAGGAAATATTGCATTTGTTTGACTATTTCAACCAGCGGATGAATACATATTTAGTATACTATTGAATATTTAGAACAGAATGGTGTATATAGGATTGAGTATGTTCACAGTAAAGGAACATGTCAGCCAGTGCAACTGTGTGGCTCACTGATGGGTTTTTGGACAACAATGGAGCTCTCGTACCATTAGTAGAATCACTTCATAGTTGGTTTTGGCCTTTTCATAGGGATTTGTTGACAATAGAAAATATTGAATATTACCCGCCTTATGCTTAAGAACTGTAATGTGCAAATATCTGCAAATGTCTCCAGGGTGAAGATGAACGTGGAACAAAGTCCACATTAACAATGGATCAGGTGATGATACTATATAGATTGTAAGAAGGGCTCAGAATATTTCCAAGGTCTAATGCCTGGAAGCTGCGCTGATGTGCAATGCTTAATGTGGAAAAAATATGCCATCAAAGTAAAAAAAAGCAGAACTAAACCCCTCATTTAAATATTGATTTTGTAATTATGTAAAATATGAATATGTACCAGTCACCGTACATGAAAATGTAATTATCTTAATAGGAAATATGTTGCAGTAATGATATGTTAATTGTCTGGCAATTAACCCTAGAGTTAACCTAGAATTAAGCTTTTTCAGCCCGTGTTACATAAAACAGAGACATGTTCAATTAAGCTGATTATTAGCGCTGTGTAATCCTGACTGATAAGATGGCAGGTTTGGAACCAGTCACGGTTCAGTTTAATGTCCGTACCTGACTATCTACATACCAACCATCAGGAATCCATTAGATCCATATAGTCGCTTCGTCTTTCAGACAAACAGGACTTACTGAGAGTAGTGCGCATGCACACCATGCAGCCAGAGCAGCAGACTGGATGTGGTCTTTCTCGACTTGTTGGTCTTGCACATAAGCAAACGTTCTCACACACACACACACACACACACACACACACACACACACACACACACACACACACACACACACACACACACACACACACACACACACACACACGCACATGCACGTACAAACCCAGAGAGTGCCGACACTCAAACTTGACATTAACAGATGGAGCTAATCATCTTCTCCATCTATTTGTGCAACCATTTAGTGCCAATGATTGATTGAATTAGCCAATTAATCACAAGATATAAACAATGAAGACTTTGTTCTGCAACATGTCTATGAGTGTCGGCACCGCGGCTCAACAAAGTGCCACGGTTCTGATGTTTTGATCCTCAGAGTGGCCGGGTAGTCCCATCATGCTTTTCTTGTGTTACCCCACCACTCTTCATCCCCCCACTTTCCCCCGCCCCACGCAGCATGTGGATCCAGCCCGACATCGCCAGGGAAACATTACCTCTTTATCATCACAGCCGCAAGTCAACAGTGACTGAGAACCCAGAAGCCCCTGGGTGGTGACTGAGTGCCTGACCTCTTTGACTCAGAGCTACTCTGCCGGATCTAAGTAATGTTTAAGGGAGACATTGGGAATGTGAGTGCAGCTGAATGGCTGCAGCAGAGGAGAAATGATACTTATTTTCCCCTCCTTGTGGAGGACAGATGACCTGCTGAGGCATGGACTAAAAAAATGTGTCATGTGAAAGAAAGAGAAGTGTTAAGTGATGTATTCACTCTCAGGAGTTTTTGTCCAATCTATTAAATCCCCTATGTATGGATATTGCTTCTTGAGTGATGGGAGTGTCAAGGCACACAGTCACTAGGGGATGCTCTCTTAATGTAGCAGAGGTGTCTTAGACTGGATATATAATCAAGAAATTTAAACAGTGAAACAGCAGTACATTGTTTTCCATTTGCTAAACTCCATTAGATGCCAAATATAAAGCTTCACCACGGCAAAGCTTGCCTGTATGGTCCACAAACCTCTCCTCCATTTCCTTGTCAGAGCATCACCCATGTTGTTGGACTGTAGGCGAGTGCAGCTCGTGCTGAATCATGCACCACATTAAAGCAACAACCAAGATGCAAGGTGCCACTGCATAAACGTACCAGAAACATGCAGAGCCTCAGGCACACAGAGTCCAGGCCGGAGCCAGGACTCTGGGACCACGGGCAGGGCCACTTACCAGGGAACCTCTCTTGTAGTGACTATACCATGTGCCTGGCGAGTCTTTGGGCCATTTTGCCATTTTGCTCTGTAAAATATAAGAGGCATTCAGGGAAGGGAAAAGGACTTGGGGAAGTCGGGAGTCTGGCTTACCAGTTTACCACGTTTGAATTCACTGAACCAGGAGCCAGGATTCTCCTTTACCCAGGATGTGAGTCTAACCTGGGGGCATGGATCGACAGAGAGGCAGAGGAGGGAAAAACAGCAGTGTTAAAGAAAGGAAACAGATCTGACAGAAACACATCCCATCTTTTTTTTTTTCTTCTTCTTCTTCCCCTCTTGCTCCTTCTGTTTGACCTCTGATGAGTCTTCCAGACCTGAAACAGTATCCAGTAAGATCAACCAGACCAACCGGTCCAGTGCAGAAAGTTTTAGTAAGCCATTATGCCATTTTGTACAGTACAATCTGTAGCTGGCAGCTAATTGCTGCTGAAAAATTCATGAGTACACAGTGATTAATTACGAAATGATCGCCTGCAAAGAGCTCTTATAGCGAGGCCTCTATCCCTGCTGTGTAGTGTTAGTGCTGTGCAGCCATGGTGCACTAACTTTGTTATGCCATTAAAAGCTGTGGATTGGCCAACAGGGCACAGCTCTAATGATCTCAGCCATGACAATGATGAATTTCTCTATAATTAGATAGCCCGGTTTGATATGGAACTGTCCTCAATAGCTTAATGCGTTAATGAATGATGAGCCGGAGATCACTTAGCGCTGGGAGATGGCATACATTAGACCCATGCTGCCTCGAAGGTGACCTGCAGTTGTTTTCACTGGGAGGAGTAAATATATTCTTTCTGTGACTTTCTCTTTTTCCAGAATCCGTGATAGTGTGTCTGGCTTTGGGACTGTGATTCTGTACAGTGCGTGGACAGTGTAACTATGTGCTCTTATAATAACTGTGCCAATCTAAACTCACGTGGGTGTGTTTGCAATGTCTACGCCAAGACCGTCAGCACAGGCTTTTCTTTTCACCCCCGACACAAATGAGAGCAGCCCATCGCCAGCACTCTATAAAAAGTCTGCTTCATTATTCGAAGCTTAAGCTAAATCCTGCTCCTCTGAGGCTTGGTGAGTGTCATCATTAAAATGGCTGTAGCACTGTGCTATTACACAACCCCGACTTGTCAAAGACAGTGTTCCCAATGTTTCACCACCCTGCTACTCTCCTCTCCTCCACACGCTCATGCATAATGAAGTGAAAATCTTCTCAACGTGTCTGCCACCTGCCAAAAGGCTTTACAGTTCCTTAATGGCATTCAATCTAAAAACGGCACTGAAACAATAGTATGGACGAGAAAATGTGGGAGTTGTCTCCCTGTGGTTACCAACTGTCAAAATTAAACTGAGATTTAGCATGTTTATAACTTCGCCCCCCAGGGGAAATGCAGGGAACCCTGTTGCGTCATCTCCCACTACTTATTGGTAACAACACGCAAGGTAATCTCATGGAGGCTAATTATATGGGTACATGAGCTACAATAGAGATACTGTTGCAACTAGCGCCGTCTTGAGATGTTCGGGTTATTTATACAGTATATGCAAGTCCCAGATGTGAGGAAAAAAAACAATCATTCACTTATCTGGAGTGTTCAGCTAATGTTACTTTACTGTCAATCAAATCCACATTTGGAGGCTGGAAATAGTGGTATTAATACCACATCATCTTGCTAGCACTAATCCCAACCTTTCTGCTTATTTTTTCTCAACCTGACTGTCCATTGTGTGTGTGTGTGTGTGTGTGTGTGTGTGTGTTTGTGTACACGCGGCCAAACTTACCCCTTCAGACTTCTTATCTGGGAAGATGCAGCTCTCGCCACCTGCTGTGAAGTTGCAGTAAACCTTGAAGGAGTCCCGAGAGCAGCCCTGGTTTGGATCGATCCAGTACTCACCTGGAGAAATGGAGACAACAGGAGAGCAATTAGAGAGTGGTATATATGATTTGAAGCCTATACTGTTCTCCCTCAGGCCAAGGCAGTGTCTAACATTATATGGCCAGTGCTAAAAGTATCCTGTCTCTACGTCTACACTTTCAGTATCTGTGTTGAGCCTATATCATATTCTGAGATGTACAAATAAAAACTGTTAACAAATGTTAAAATATAACATAACTTGTGAAACACAATATACAACACAAATCTTAATTAATAGTGTTTTCTATGAAAATCAGCATTAAAAGTGATGACACCAAGTGAGAGACGTTTAACAAAACTCCATCTTGTAATTTCTGCTGTTTGATAACATCATGCAAAGATGGAACATGAGAAATAGAAATACTTGCATTAAAGGGTAACTCCCGTTTTTTTCAACCTGGACCCTTTTTTCCTATGTTTTTGTGTCTAAGTGACTGATGGGAATACCGATCTTTGACATTGGTCCAGTATTAAGCGAGATAGCTGCAGTCGGCAGCGGCAAAACGAGCTACAATGTAAGTAAGTAGGGCAAAAGTGCCCGTTTTACCACAGATTAATATTCTAAATTTCTGACAACATTATGGAAAGGATCCCTTCAGAGATACACCTTTAAAACCTCTTTGAGACCTTTCTGTTTAACCAGAAACAGCTCTGGAGTCGCTAGCGCTAAACCCACCAGACTCCATTTAAAAAAGCAACACTTTTAGTGTGTATAGAGCCAACATATTTTCACATGTAAGCTATGTGTTTATTTCAACCAAAACTAGAGTTGTGATGGTTGGAAAAGTGGAAAGACGACCCAAAGTGGCTTTTCACAGTTGTATTTTGTTTTCTGTCGACTTTAAATAAAGTGCATTTTACGATGCTAAAATTACTTTTTATTGACATGGAGTCTGGTGGGTTTTGCGAACGCAATTTCCCAGATGTTTTTATGTTTATAAAAGGATTTTACTCTTTAACAGAAAAGTCGACCTCCTTAGACATCCTTTCCATAATGTTGTCAGACACTTAGAATATTAATCTGTGCCTGTCAGTGGCAAAACAAATGCATGTAATGATGATTAGGTGGTTGATTCTAGGGCTGCACCTAATGATTTATTTCATTATAGACAAATCTTTATTATTATCTAATAATTTTTTTATTTTGATTTATTTAGTCGTTTGGTCTATAAAATGGCAGAAAAGATGATCTAAAGGCCAGGGGGACATCAAGATATTCTGTTTACTATCACATGAAAGACAAGCTGGACCAGGAATTACAATCTGCGGAGAGGAAGGATTAGCCAATAGACCTGTCGGCTCATTTCAGATAGAGTGGAACACAAACCATCGGGGAAATCGGGGTGGCAGAGCTGCAGGTCTTTGCAGGTACGAGCGGGGTTGGTCTGTGTGCCCAGCGGGTGCTTCATCTGCTCGATCTCCAGCTTAAGGGAGTTGAGCGAGCCAAAGATTTCCTCCATGCCGTCGTCGTAGTCCTTGTAGTTGGCATCCGTGGCTGCGTCGTCCATCACCTGGCTGGCATCGATGTTCCTACGAGTTCGGCCCTTCACGGAAGACATTATGGGGAGCGGGTGGATGACATCGCCGGGGGGGCCCTGTTATGGAGAGAGACGGATGCCAGTCAGAGATAAGGATGGAGATTATGACTTGGAAGGGTAAGACACAAAATTGATGATCGAGTAGAAAAGTCTTTGACTTACAGGAGGGCCAGGAGGGCCAGTTGTACCAGTCTCTCCCTTTGGTCCAGTTTGACCCTGAGCAGGACAAATTAAAGCAATGCTTGATCTTAAGTGGCGAATTCTTTCAGAAGTGTCGTGATTGATACTTTTTCCTTATCTGATGGGATGCAGCTATCAGTAAAACACTTACCGATGAACCTTTAGCTCCTTTGGGACCAGGGGGACCCTAAAGACACAAAAATGGCAAAGTAATCAATATTGGCTTAGACATTACGCGCTATTTGGTTACACACATGCTGAAGCACAACACATATGATGAGTCTTACAGGTAATCCGGGAGGACCAATGGGACCAAGTGGACCTGAAGGACCAGCAATACCCTAAAGGAAAGAAAGAGAGCGTGAATCCATAACTGATGTCTGACAATAGAAGAAGTTTATTCCTGATGCAACAGTTAGGGCTGGTCAATATAACGATATCATAACGACATCGATATATGGGGCTAGATATCGTCTTAAATTTGGGATATCGTAGTATCGTGATATGACACAAGTGTTGTCTTTTCCTGGTTTTAAAGGGTGCATTACAGTAAAGTGATGTTCTGAACTAGACTTACTCGCTGTTTTATTATTGTATCCACATTATTGGTGATTATTTATCAAAACTCTCATTGTGTTGATGTTTTGTGAAAGCACCAATAGTCAACCCTACAATATCGCCGCAATATCGACATTGATGTATTTGGTCAAAAATATCGTGATATTTGATTTTTTTTTCCTATATCGCCCAGCTCTAGCAACAATATTGACTAGAATGAGGGATGTAAACACTGGTGACTACATTTTCCCTGTACAAAATAAAAAACACTCCAATGCCGAGGATTATCAAACACTTCCAGTGGGCTGATTATTGGCACAGATACTCTTCTACAGCACTCCCAGTCTGATTTTGGCATACAGACTTTTTTTTTTTTAAACAAGCGTGGGCCTTTTAACATGACTCCAGTGTAGTTGTACTTACATTGTCTCCTTTGAGACCATGTGATCCTGGTGGACCAGGAAGGCCTCTGTCACCCTTCTCTCCCTGTTCACCTGGGGGTCCGATAAGACCAATAAGACCCGGATGGCCCTGAGGGTGGAGAACAGCACACACATTATCAATACAACAGTCAATAATACACCATCACAAACATTAGCCATATAATACATCTATCCGGCACACCCTCTAATCATTAGGGTAATGATTTGATGGCTGGAGGCAAACAACAGATCTAATCAATCTGTTAGGAAATGGTTCCATTAGTTCTAGTATTAAGCTACAGTAATGCTTTACATCCAAACATTCATGCTAGGTAATTAGGACTACAGTTGAAAATTAGCCGACTGGCTAACACTGGCGCATTTACAGAAATGTTGATTAATGTGCATTGTCCTAATCAAATAAAAAAACTTACAAACTATTCAGCTGGGGAGGTGGCTCACCTTTTCTCCTTTGATACCAGAGTCTCCTTTCAAACCGGGTAAACCAGGAGGACCCTGTGAGAGAGGTGACACATTAGAGAGTAGGGGTGTTGAAATGAATCACTGCATGACAGACCATAATCGATTATTGCCTACTGATGTTGCTTGCTGATTTTCCGGTTGCTGCTTTTTTTGTGTTTGCCTTTTGTCTGTTGTCTGCTGTGTTCAGACTCCGCTACATTCAGGAAGTGTCTTTTTTTGAGAGCAGATACAATAAAAAGGGGATTTCATATTTATTTCTGACTGCTTGAATTTGTCGATGTAGCAATATAGAATAATATTGAGGAGGTGACGTGTTGTGATGCATCGGGATATCGAAGCAATTCGAATCGTTGACAGGATAATCAAACTCAAATTGAATCGTGACACCAGTGAAGATTCACACCCCTATTGGAGAGGGGGATCCAGATCAGGTCGCACACATTACTGTATGTGAGATACGTCGGTTCAAAGGGCCAGGAGTCACTTCTACTCACCATTGGTCCGGGAGGTCCGTCCGGGCCTGGAGCACCAGGTAGACCTTGCTCTCCCTGCATAGAAATACCAATTAGACAGTGTTTATCACCCCCCGGTTCATAAGAAAAACACACGTTTCTATTAATAGAACGGCTCCTTTATGTTCAACAGTTTATTGAAAACCATTCAGCACCTGCTCTGGAAGCTCTTTTAACAATGCCACACAACACTGAGACATGACTGCCATAAATTGCCGTGACGGTACGAAACATTTTACTTACAACTGGGCCAGGGATACCCCTGAGGCCTTCAGAACCGGGCTTGCCAGGTGATCCTTGAGGACCAACAGGACCCGTCTTTCCTTGGGGACCTTCCAAGCCAGACTCTCCCTTTCACACACAAAAACAGGGTACACACAAACCATTAGATTCTTGCTCATTTGTTGGGGGCATGATATTGTGATGTACTGAGTGAAGAGAAAATGTGTATTTGTTGGACGCGTGATGCGTTACCTTGGCTCCCTTCTCTCCTTGTCTTCCCTCAGGTCCCGCTGCTCCAGGTGGGCCCTATTCGAAAATAAATAAATGACAGATTAATATTGTGGAATACAAAGAGAAAGACATTGATAACATTTTGAAACGACAACGACAAAATCGTCAGGACAGAACTTACTCTCTTTCCTGGTGGTCCGGAGGGGCCAGACTCTCCAGTGGGTCCAGGAGAACCCTAGATTGAATTGTAATTAAATGAAAATCAAACAGTATTCATTTCATGATTTAAATTGAAATTTCTATCCCCAAAAAAATCCCTTTCAACACATAGAGTTGTGGTAAAGTAACACAACACTCACAGCTTGACCGGCCTCTCCATCATCTCCCTTGTCACCAGCTGGACCGTCTAACCCCTGCATAGGAAATGAACAGAGCCTCAGTCATGCTGCATTGCAGCCAAAAAACAAACTGTAAAGAACAGAGTTTGCACAATGCATTCACTCATGCCATACGTACAGCGGGACCGGGCTCTCCAGGGGGGCCAGGGTCACCAGGGAAACCACTCGGCCCCTAAAAAAAAATCAATAGAAATGCTTTATTTTTTGAGAAAAGAGATGTAGTTTAAGGTCACAATGTGTCCTTGGTGAGAGGTGAAAGCGGTGGCGAGAGTGCACTTATTTATAAAATAAAATTCTGAAGTCGAAGGTGGAAAAAGACCTACTGGGCTGCCTTTGGGACCATCATCTCCAGGGGGACCCTTAGGGCCGGGAGGGCCAGCTGTACCAGCCGGACCGGACTCTCCCTTTTCTCCTCGCTCTCCTCTTGGACCCTGGAACAATACGCAGTATGTATGTTATTCTAATTCAGAGATGGCTGTAGAAAACAAGTTAAAAATTACGAAAAGGAAACTTCAAAGCAAAATGTAACAGTCTCATTATACGTTAACTGATTTGTAGTCCAGCTATTGACCAACACTGATTCAATTGGTGGTGAAATTATTGTTGGTCCTTTCATCCTTTGTTGGTACTTATTCATCTAAATATGGAGGAAAGAAAACCAGATTACTCACTGGTGGGCCAACTTCTCCCTGAAGACCGGGCTCTCCTGTTTCACCAGCATCGCCCTGATAAAAGAAAGAGAGAGAGGGGGAATATTAGAGGGTGAGAGAGGCACATATATTATCAGAAAGTTGATTTGTTGATCCAGCATGGTTCTAAAATTCCCATCATTTACAGCAGCGTCCGCTGTCCTGGCGCCCTTGTCACCCAAATGGGGATAGAAAGAGATAACACAAGAGATTTCAATCCATCAAGTGCAGACAGATTGGGCACTGACCTCACTCTTCTCCCTGGACCCTGCCTTTATATCTTGTCCTCTTTCCCCTGCCTTATTGGATAGTTGCCCTGTTGACTCACCTATACACCGGGCACTATCGTTATTCACTGTCACATAAGCCTACCATCCTCCCTGTTGGGGTTTTATTGCAGATGCAGTCTGCCACACTTGTGTAAGGGACAACTATTAGCTCGTGTCATATTTGGGAAATGGGGAGCCAATGGATCGCACAGCACTGCAGAGCCAATACCAAGCCATGCGGGGATGTGTTATGATAAGCATGTCCTGAGTCTCTCTAGCATGAACAACAGGATTGCTCTGTATTGTGAACATCAGCTGATCCTCTAAATGAGTGTCTGGCTGTCTTCCAAACCTTCTCTTGCTGCTGTCAAGAAATCCACTCTAAGCAGTTGGCATGTCTGTTTAAAAGCATGACTGATCCTCCTGTATTAGGAGCCGGTCTTGCCCTGCACAGGCCTCGACTCCATCCTTACAACAACCTGCCTATGTTCACCACAGGGCTGCCTGGAAAATCTGCTGACAACAGGGAACAACCAAGAGCATGAAAGACAGCTGCTCATCACAGATACAGTATATGAGAGATGTGTTTAAAAAAAAAAAAAAAAAGCCCGAGCTCAGTGGCTTGCCAGCTCCCGGGGCTGGCCAATAAAATGCCAGATCAGCTCAAGAGCGATTAGCCAAGAGAGCGCTGTGTTTGTTTGCAAAGGAGAAGGACAAGGTATCCTCAGGGAGAGTATAAAGGTGATTCTATTGACTGGACCAGATAAAACAAATCACATCATCGCTACGGACAAAAAGTGATGAGAAAGTGCAAAGCGCTGCAGTCCAGCGGCTGCAAAAGCTGTCACAGCAGGCCTTTCATAATGAAACGGCAGCAACGAATAAGCGCTGATTATATGAGAGACGCATTTTAATAATGCAATCATCATCTTGCAAGTGCAGCACCTTTGAGTATTAATTCATACTCTCTCCACCCAGCAATAGTACTGTTGGGGATGGCAGCCCGTCTACTAGATTTGCTGTGCATCTGTCACTCTGCAATGGAAAGAAATGATCATGTCTAATTTAAAAGGGTATCACATAAATAGGCGTGGGAAATATTAATGGCCGCAAAAGCCTTTTAAAGAGGTATCATTCACATTCTATAGCCCAGAGCACTCAAACAAACTGCTAGCACACTGAATCTGTCGCTTCCAAAGTGTTATAAAAACCAGTCAGCCGGACAAAAACTGAATCACGTACATCTTATACAGTAGGGAGGTTCATTGAAATACTTGTACATAATCAGGTGCCATAGTGGTCTGGGATCCATAACACTGAGACATGTTGGGACCTTTATTGTGTTGTCTGCCTCTCTGGAAAAACTGCTTTATCTTTACTTCTCTAGATGTGACTAAATTCACATCTAAAGAGACATGGCACCCAGTGTTTTTGGAACGGGACCAGAGGTGCCATCTGGAACAAAAAGGCTGTACAGTAGCACACATTGTCAATTGAAAGAATACTGTTCAGCCGGTTTAGTGGACTCCCATGATAGCCAATAACAACAGCTCTACTTTAAAATCCAAAGACAGTTTCAGTCCATGCTTCTCCAAGCGAAAAACTGTTCTTCTCTGAGACGTGCAGAATACACGTTTATACTGTACTGCAATCCAAATACAGTATTTACATGGGTGAATGTTCCTTTTTTCAGTTGAAATAATGTTCCAGGAGAGAATGAAATCATGATGATGTGCACGAGTAGTTTGTTTAGACAAATACCTGTGAGGGTAGGGTGCAGACTTCAAATCGGATTTTACTGTCTGCCTATGTTTTTGTTTACTGAAGTGATTACGTTGTCCATTTACCTAATTGCCTACAGGGTAGATATAATTAGCATCAAATGAAAAGAGGCACAAAACAACATAACCAAAAGGAGTTCATGTGACTTTAGAGATGTCTGTGTTTACACTTACACCAACTAAAGAAGTGGCAGGTGTAATTTAAAAAACATTACACAAAACCTCAGCTGCACCACTTTACTCTCACACCAGACGTAGAAGAGAGGTTTACCTTTTCTCCAACAGAACCAGGGTTTCCAATGCCACCGGGAGGCCCCTGAGGGCCATCTGCTCCTGGGGGTCCTGAGGGGCCTCTGGGACCAGGGGGGCCGGGTGGACCCTGCACGGAAGAGGTCATGCAGTCTAATGAGCAAGGAGCCTTTACATGCAAACTTCCTGTTATGTGATGTATTGAATGATGACACAGTCACTTACCATTTGACCAACGTCTCCAGTTTCACCTTTCTCACCAGGTGGACCAGGCAAGCCCTGAGGAGTGTGCAGAGGGTTTAATCATACAGCCTCAGTGCAGTGGTGGAAGAGTTATTTTTCTTTAACATGTTAAAAATAAACTAAACTAAAACCTCAGTGTTTCTTAATGATAACATTTGACCATAGTTTATATGTTTCGTGGCAGTCCGCACCTGCAGCCCAACTGGCCCTGGAGGTCCGGGGAATCCTCTGGATCCTTCATCTCCCTTCTGGCCAAACAGACCCTGCTGCCCTCTGGGACCAGGCTCACCATCTGCACCCTGCGACAGATGAAAAGGGGGTCCCAATCAGGAGATACAACGGTCGCTGCTACTGTTGGCCTAGCAGATACAGTGGATGAGGCGTTGAGTCATCTGAACACTTGATGCAAACGAGACACTTACAGCAGGACCGGGTGCTCCAACGGGTCCTTGAGGGCCGGTGGGACCAGGTGGACCCTGCAGAAGAGAAGGAACACGTCAAAGGGTCAATCAACTCAAAACTGTCAAAACCCATGAATTCACAGGGAAAAAAAATAAATAAAAATGGATCGTACTGAGAATCTCAGGCAGTGAAATGATACATAAATGATGTATTTATGATTTCTGTAAATAAACAACTTACATGCTCTCCTTTGTCCCCCTTGCCTCCTTTCTGGCCTGGCTCTCCAAGCTCTCCCTGTCAAATGACATGATCACAGTGTGAAACCAGGACAGATAAATGGTCATCAAACACGCCCCAGGACAGAAACTGACATATTAAAGCACAATAAAACTCAACTATATCCCACCTTTATATCTTTTCTTAGAGATCTGTCTATGGAAATTTTCAATTAAATATCTGTAACAAATGGGGACAGAAACAGTTCACATCTGGGGGGGTGGGGGGTTATCGTGATTGCTGAGTCACTGGCGCTACGGGCAGCCAAATACAGAATAGATAATTAGTCCTGTCTCAACCTGTTTGCACCAGCATTCCCAGAGTGAAGAACCTTGCACCGTTCTTTCAAAGCCTTCACATGCTGTTGGCGTTTGGAGAAATAATGTTAATATCTGCCCAACCCAAAGCAATTTACTTTTGGTATGAGTCACACAAGGCTCTTCGTGAGGCAGTATTAGTCTTAAAATAAAGGCCTTGGAGTTATTCCTTCCCCGTAGATAGGACTTATAATGGGAAAGTGTCTGAATGTGTGTAAACATTAGCTTGCGAGATCCTTTTTATCTGCACGGCAAATACACTCTGTATTCTCTGTGTCCGTCTGCACCGTGGGGACCAGTGTGAGGCCAGTTAAGAACTGAGGCATTCTTCAAAGGATAAGAGATTATCCTCTGAGTATCTCCGAGGCTGATCTCCCGGCAAATGTTTTTTTTAGAGCCGATGAAGAGTTGTTCTCGCATCTGAATACTAAAGGGTCACTTTCACACATTCTGTCATTGCCACAAAAGTCCTCCCTATCCTCTGTCTTTTTGTACAGAGGAGTACAAAGCTGCGACGAGGCAGGCTGACCTTTTAAAGATCTGTTAATCTATGAAAACTCTGTCGGCCAAATTCCCCTTAGAGCACTTAAGGTCACAGGGAAAGAGACAAGATAACATCTGGCTTAGATCTCAACTGTAAAGTTTAGTGTCTTTGTAAGGTGGTAAGTGTGCATGTGGTGTATATTAGTGTGTGTGTGTGTGTGTGTGTGTGTGTGTGTGAAGCGAAGTGCTCAAAAAGTTGAAAGCTATACAGCTTTACTGGATTTCACCTTTTTCTCTCTTCACGTGGACGGCGAAACAAGACATTAAAAAGTAACCCACCTTGTCTCCGTCCTCTCCAGGTGGTCCAGGAGGTCCTCCAGGTCCTGGCAGACCCACAGGTCCCTGAATACCGTCTCTTCCAGCTGGGCCTTGAGGTCCTTTCTCTCCCTAAAATGTATATTTTTGTCAGGATGTTGTCAGCCATGCTTGATCTGTGAAATGTGCTACGTTCTAAGACGATGTTCTTACCGGTCCACCTTTCTCTCCTGCAGGCCCTGGGGGTCCCTGGGGGCCAGGGCGTCCAGGAAGACCCGTAGGTCCGGCTGGGCCAGCAGGACCACGCTCACCAGGTGAACCCTACAGCACCGCGGCACAGTAATGTTAGTAATCAGAGTAACTGAACGAAAATATCAGCGACATCAAAGTGTTAACACTGAAACAAAGTCATCACATCAGGCACATTTACCAAATAGGTCAGACCTCTCTTATGTAAGCAGCAAACTGTGCATATCATTATATTATGTAAGAGACTGGAAGGACTGAGGGTGGGAACTTTGCCATGAAGACAATTCCCAGAGGCTGAGACTGAGACCATGGAAGGTGAGAGCGAGAGTGAGAGAATGAAAGTGACAAAGTGAGGATGCGGATGCAGTAAATTGCACTCACAGCAGGGCCAGGTGGGCCATGAGGTCCTTCATTCCCTTTCAGGCCATGAGCCCCCTGCAGAACAAAATAAAAAGAAGGCATCAGAAAACAAACACATCTGTTGGGGGAAACACATCCTGCCCTACACTGGACAGGCTCAGCGTGAGATGGAAAACCTCCTGTAGTCCCTAAAGTGGAGGCTGAGAGCAGCCGGGGAGAACAGTTATTCAACAAAAATTGCTCCGAACATCCGTTATATTACAAAGGGAACAGATGTATCGCATAATTTCTGCATCCTAGAGTTAGAAGGAAAAACTGTTTCTGCCATTGATTTCTTTCTAAAAAAGTTTGCAGTAAGAAAATAGCATCAATTGCATAACTACCAGAACATGACTTTGTCAAGTAAGAGTAGAATAAAAATTTTCAAAAATTAAACAGTCTAGAGTACACTGTTCCTTATTTAAAGCCCACTCAGGGATGTGATATCATGTATGATTCTTGAAGTTAACTACAGTGATTTAATAGCCCAGAACGATTATGCAATAACCAAGCTGTGAGGTGTACTGAATTTGTGAGATGTTTTTGTACTGAGCAGAAAAGAATACTAACCACAGGGCCAGGCAGACCTCTCTCTCCAGGGAAACCTCTTGGCCCAGGAGGGCCATCCTTACCTGCTGGGCCAGCAGGACCAAAATCACCCTGTGGGTCAAAGCACAATGCCATTAATTCTATAAATGCAGTGTTATTGTATGTATGCTCCAAATTACACTAAGATAAGTGCGGTTATATCATCTCACAAAACAAAAAAATCTAGATGGGATGGGAACAATGTTATTGCAGGTATGATGCTGACTGGGTGCTAAAAAGATACAATATCAAATAGAGCTTCAGGATTCACCTTAGCTCCTTCTTTCCCTGCAGCTCCAGGTAGACCCTGTTCACCAGGTGGGCCTGGGGGCCCAGGATGACCCCGATCTCCCATTGGTCCAGTCTCACCGGTTGGTCCCTACAATTGAAAACAAAACCCAGGAAAGTAAGACACTACAGCTATAAAACCCAGTTGCAAAGGAGGTGTGAAGAAGAGCAGCTACGGTAAGAGGAACACTGTGAGCAAAATCAGCAATTCAACAACAAAAAAAAGATTTCACAATTTCTCCATCTCACAAAACACGGCATGGAGAAGCTGTGTGGGAGGCCCACTAGTCATTAAGGCCACATACAGCTCCATTATCGCCAATGTTTTCAGCTGGCATTAGCAGAGCGGCTGGGTGGTAAAGTCTGTTAAACGCTTATGTATAATGGATGAAGAGCCCATTGCTAATATGGAAGAGGATAAGCAACACTCATGGCTTGTGAGATATAAGTATGAGGATTAATCCATGTGTTTGCCAGAAAGCCATAATGTTGAGAGCGTTCTGGTAGCTTTACTAGTGCACGTCTCAACGATCACCGACAGGTTTCTCTACAACACAGAGTGTAACTTTGAAAAAAAAAAAAACATTCTGAAATTAATACAGATACATATTTGTTATTTTTCAGCATCTTAATGGAGATCTGTCTCTGCACTAGGGCTGTGAATTAATCGAATTGTACTCGCTATTTTGATTTGTGCAATCACAAAAACAGTGTAATCGAGAGAAACGATTATTTTTCACATTGCATTCTGCAAGTAAACTCTTATTTTGTCTTGTGTTCTGAAAGGGAATTCAGAAGGTTCAACGGTAAAAGTCCTAAGGGAAATTTCACAGTTTAAGGTGTTTTCATTGTTGATTTGCTTTACTGTTTCACTGTTTTTTAAGTTCAATAAATGCAGCATCTTTCCAAAAGTCAATGAGTAATCGTTTTAAATAATCATGATTTCAATAATGACCGACATAATTGTGATTTTTTTTTTTTTCCATAATCGAGCAGCCCTACTCTGCACAAAAGATTACAATCAAAGTTAAGTTGTACTAATAATACATATAAGGGAACAACACAGCAAGATGGCCGGTGACTGTGACTCACCTGAGGTCCAACCACGCCTGGAGGGCCAGGAGGACCAGTCTTGCCTTGGAATCCCTGTTTATTACAAAAGAAGAAAAACAGAGTTACATGACATTTAACTGACTCTGTTGAATACAGATGAAGAGCTGAGCATTCAAACTATTTTACTCACAGTCTCTCCTCTCTGTCCGGGATGTCCAGGCAGTCCATCTTTCCCTGAAGGTCCCTGAGAAATACATCCAAATCGATGAATGCAAGTGTAAAGAATAGCCAAGGAAAAGGAATGATGGGTTCATATACACAGTTGTGTGTCGTGTATGAGTTTGGACTCACAGGTGGGCCCTTTGGTCCTGGGAAACCTGTTGGTCCCTGAGGCCCTGGTAGACCCTGCAACAAACGACAAATGATTCCGGGTCAATAATCGGTTGACTCTACATGTTATGAGAACAAAACGACCCTTGATGACAGTGTGACGGTACGTACCCTCTCACCGGGAGGTCCTGGTGGGCCATCATTTCCTGAGTTACCCTGAAGAGACAAAATAAGGAGTAAGTGGGCATTCACACCGACTCAACTTTTGGAGAAAAAAACGCAACCCCACGTCCCCTGCGGTGGCCAATCATTTAATTTTGTGGCGGTGTGAGAATCCCGTACTGTAAACAGGAAACATCACTGCCTCCGTCGCTGCCACAACAAAGTTTGTAAAACACGAAACACAGGCACCCAACTGCTCAGGAGTTTGTGTAACAGCTGAATGTTTGACAAGCAACAAAGCACACTCGATCCGCCTCGCTCATCTCTTTTCTTTCTCTCTTTCTCCGGGAAATGAACCTGCCTTCAAGTCCGGTCAGAAACGTCGAGATCTATAAACGATCTGACGGAAAACAGTAGTCACAACAGGACGTCAGTGACACTCCCACCACCATCGCTGTTTTGCTTATTTTGGTCTGAATGGGCCTTAAGTGGTGAACTTGTACCACAAAATACACAAGAAAGTGGCAGTGAAATATTTGACTCACCTTTGGTCCAGATTTTCCTGTTGGTCCTCTTGGTCCTCTCTCTCCTCGAGGCCCCTTGAGGGAAAAGACAAAGTGAATAAAAATGGTAGAACGGGTCCTAAGACATATTTGTGACCTGAAACAGTTATGCTTTCCCGGTTGAATCAGTGTGGGTTCCCCTCAAGCATGCCCAGGTTGAACCTCCAGTTTCACTGTGCCAAGCTCGCCATCTGTATACAAGCACGAGTCTGCTGAGTAAGACTAACCGTTGGTCCTCTCTGTCCGCGTGGGCCAGGCTTTCCTGCTGTTCCCTGTGGACACAGAGAACACAAACAGTGATCAAAGGAGTCACATCCTCGAGAAGAATCAATCTAATGCCGGCAGTCAGTAACATTTTCAAACAGATTTGAACAGAATTGGGCAATTTAAGAGCTCTGACATCATCTTTTATCATTAATTAGGAATTACCAGTTTCAAATAATACAATCAATATTTATCCTGACTTACATTAGATTCATGACTACCTCAGGATAGGATGCTAGAATTATCAATAATGCACAATATAATGATTTTAAAGCGATATTACAGTTGGCTGCATAAACTTTAATGAGCAAAACAATTATATCTTTTGTGTGGCTTTAAAAAAAAAATAAAGTGCTGTGAAATGATGTTAATTGCCCTATTATCCCTTTCTGTCTGGGAGCTTGGTCTCATAAACTTCACAAATGTTTTGTGAAGATGAAAAGCTTTATATGCCCTGCTCGACTCGTGGTGGCAAACCATTACTCTGGCAGGCAAGCTAATGGCCCAGCCCTTAAACAAAGAAAAAGAAACACTGCTCAAGTACCGCAAAGTGATAAACAATGCTTTTGGTGGTTCGACATGAGTTGTGTTAAGTGGTAAAGAAGAAGGAATGCAATTGTCTTTCTGTCCTTGGTAAAAATCTTTATTTTAGAGCCATGCAACTTTCTCTAGGTTGATAAATCTGGAGCTAGGACAGAAGCCTGTCACCAGCACTACGCCAGTATTGATCCAACCCTTCTTGTAGCAATGAGAATAATAATAATAACAAGTCTATTTGACATACCCGAGTTCCTTTCTCTCCATTGGCGCCAGGGAAACCTTGGAAACCTTGAGATCCCTGTGTGAGAGAAAGAGTAATTAATCATTTCAGAGACAAACCTTAAATATTAGTTCCTTTGTTTATTCCCTGAGATATCCCTAGCATACTAAACGCAGCAAAAGACAAGGTGCACCATAAATAAAAGCGTTTTATTGTTGTCATATTATAGCAGCTTAGGGCTGACACCAAAAGGCATATTCAAATCCCCAGCTCTTTGATCAGGGAGCTTCAAGCATGTCCACTTGTCAGACTGCGGCTTTGCCTATGTGAGGCTAAAGCGAGAGCCATCAAATGTTCAGCAAAGCAGCCTGCACATGCACATGTATGAATTTTTCATTGTCTTTCAAATACACATAGAAACACGCATGTGTGTGGAGACACTTTGGCCATATACATTGTGTCTCTTATGAGTCGGGTTTTAAAGTTCCTCTATACTCACATCAGTGAACTAATGGCAATATTATTAAGCATTACATGTGCGCAATTACCTTTGGTCCTTGTCTTCCTGGGTATCCTGGCAATCCGGGAACTCCAAGTTTACCCTGTAAATGAGAAAAGCCAAATTTAATTTTAGATTCACTTTTCCAGACATGAAGTATTGCACTTCCATAAAGTTGGGGGAACTCATTTAAGACAGATTAAATGACACAAAAGTGCAAATTGATTCAGAACTTTACAAAGCTTCCTCCAGAGCCTCAGACAACATTATACAACTTAGACAAAAATGTCTTTTGTTGGGGTCAATTTCCACATTATGTAATCCTATATTACCTGATACTTGTGATGCATACACAACATATTTAAGACACCTAGTATTAATGTGACTTTGTACATGAAATGTCTTGTATTGTTATGGCTTATAGGTAATGCAAAAGAATTGCTTTGCAACGTTAATTTCCTAACGAGTATCTTGCCAGCCAGCCTAAATGCAAGGCAATCAGACTGCATTATACTACAGTGGTACAGCTGTGAATGTAAACAAAGTAGCAGTGTGTTATTTTAGTAGTAAAACTTCAATAAAATATGAACACCTGCTAAACACAGCAGCATTTATTATGACTAGCTGAGTGTTAATGTTGGCTGCTGTGCAGGCTTCAATCAAATATGAAAATGAGTCTGCTGTTACCACATGTGTGATCCAGATACAGACCAGTGTCTACATCTATAATGCATTGTTACTGCGATTATGCAAATATATGTACAATTCAGATTAAGAACAAACACTTTAAAGCTATAGTGCGTAGTTTCTGTCTCCCCCATGAGGAATTCTAAGTAATGACAACAAAACTGTCGGCACGTCCACATGATACAAGCCTTCTGTGATCGTGCACGTGCCCCCACCCCTCCTCCACGCAGTTGCTAGTAGCCAAGTAGGACACGGAGGATTAAAAAAAACATGATGGACTCTTCAGAAGAGGTAATTATCTTCGAGTTTCTGCGCGGGAAAGTCACCGGACGACACAATCTTTTGAACATAGCCATACTGAGAAATACAGAGAGAGTTGTGTGGAGCTGATAGTCTTAATTAGCTTTGTAGCAACTCATCTGGCAATGGCTTGAATGTAACGGACGTTCATTAATATCAAAAAGTTACGCACTAAAGCTTTAAGCTCGGATACTAAACAGAAGCACTGTGGTTACCGTGGAACATAACCACAGTTTCGGCTCGTACTTTGACTGATGACTTGCCAAATCAGATTTTGTTAGCACAGTCTAAATGACACTCAACATGTTTCAAGCCTTTTGTGAAAGACCACAGACAGGCTGCATCCTCTAGAAAAGACTGACATTTCTTTTTTTATGCACAAAAAATGTCTGAGGTATTGTCAGCAACAGCTAACCCAGTGTTCAATTTAACAATGAAGAATGTTAAAAACTGAATCCATTTTATGCTCCCAGCTGGTTCAAGAGCAGCAGCAATAACAAAACGGTTGCTGTTAGGAAGAGAACGGTCGGAAAAACTATTTTCCTCGTCAAGCCCTGCTGAACTATCATCCTAGATCAAACATGACTGATGATACAAAATTGCAAATTGTTTTTGATTCTGTTTTATCCGTCAGTGTTAAATTTAGGCAGAGGACACAGTGTCTGTTAGAGCTCAGTGTTTTGGTTGTGAAAGCCAAACTGGAAAAAAAAAGGAGCTTACCTTCTCACCACCTGGGCCAAGAGGACCAGCATCTCCTGGGAGACCTGAGCGACCCTTTGGTCCCTCGGGACCATCTTCTCCTCTGGGTCCTGCTGGTCCAAGCTCTCCCTGGAAAGCACCGGAACACATGCTTGTTCATACTTACAATTTATCATTTTCCTCAAAGCTACAATGTGGAGTTTTCGTGTAAAAAAACGTTGAATGTATTTCCGTCACCATAAACCATAAAACAGATTAAATAAAAATAAATTAGCAAAGCCAGTTTTGTTTTGTTCTGTCGTTTAGATGCATACACCAAGTAGCACTTTTCTTCTTTCCTGCCTTTTGCTTGTGCATTTGTCGATTAGTTGAACTGCGTGAAACACTACATTACACATTTGCATTCATTCAGGAATGTTAATCCACCTTTATAGACCCAGAAAACCAATTTTCTCAATCAGCTTCTTAATTGACAATGTGCAATGGACACAGAAACACACAACTTTTTCTTGTAAAGCAAACAAGTCAATTCATTCTGGGTAACTCGGCTCGCCCTTTTTAAACTGTTGTGAGTGTAAAGTTGCTTGAAGAATCAAGTAATGCCATTTTCCCTTGCCGCCCGCCCCTCAAAGCAGTTAGCGATCCTATTATTGCTTCTCTCTGTGAGCGTGCTCCCCTTCTAGCGGGACACCCACTAAATGACAGAGTATAAACTCGCTCTGACAACCAATCACGGCTGCGGAGACTCAGCAGTGTGTGAAAGGTATCCTGTTAAAGGGCAGGTGCGGAGTTGCACAAGCAATCAGGTGTCTGCATACGCGCACTTAAGTACACATAAAACGGCATCAAGGAAACTGTACTTGACTCACACTTGCAAGCTCATCAAAGAGAACACTTGCAATTGAGCACTCACACACACACACACACACACACACACACACACACACACACACACACACACACACACACACTTTTCATAGGCATGCTTAAAAATTAGTATTTTAGATTCTAGTCCATGTGTGTCTATTCCAGAACATGGGGACTCCTCAAATCCTTGCTTTCAGCTGGATCTGCAACGTCTCCAGAGTTTGAAAAGGTTCAGAGTGCCATTGATTTCTCCTTCCTTTCTGTACTCAGCTATAGACAGCCTGGTCAGGGATTGGGGGATTGATGTTTGAAGTGGGGAAAGTTATGTTTCTCACTGTAAAAGACTGTTTTCCTGCTACTTTGACATTGTAAATCCCTAAAGCAGTTTGCTCTGCTGTTCCCGGGTACACCTGTCAAACCTTGTGCTTCTTTAAGTAGTTGAGGTTTGGACTGACTGGAAAGTAGCACACTGGATAGAAAAGGAATTGGAAACTGCTCACGTAAACAGCTGGCAATAGGAGCAACACCTTATGTTTGCTCATTACCCCACATCCACAGTAGTCACAGAGGCTTAGGCCATAAGGGGCTAAACTCAGGAGTGGTTGCTGCTTTCACTTAGTTCAGGTAAAGGTCACCCCAACAAAACTAAGCCCCAAAAACAGCGTTGAGTGCAGAAGTTACAGTTGTCTAATAAGTCATTTCAATTAGGGCTGCACGATATGAGGAAAATATGTGATAACGTTGTTGAACATCGCGATAACGATATGACTTGCGATAAATAAACAGATATTAAAGTGTACTCAGTTCAGCTGCTTTCAGTATTCTAACATACAACAAATTGCTTGAATGAAAGGAAATCATTTCTAATATACTTTTATTGAACAAATTGAACATTAAACTGAATATAAAAGGCACCACTAAAAAAAAAATGACAGTTACATTTTAAAGTGCAGTTTTTTTACAGATATTTTCTTTCAACTAACACAAAATAAGTGCGATATGTCGCCGCGACGACGATAAACAAAACCATATATTGTGCAGCCCTAATTTGAATGATGTTTTCCAACGCTCAAGATGTGACTGACCGACTTGCACAAAACGCAAAAGCACTTTGGTCATGTACTGTCTTCTATTCTGTCTTCTATTCTTTTTATCCATGTTTTATTGCCTGTTTTATATGTTTTAATGTTTTGTGTGTTACATGTTATGTGGTGGTCTACAAAGCTTTAAGGGTGTCCTGCCTCTTAGACTGTAAACCTAGTTTACCTACGGGTACCAATAAAGTAACCTGAACCTGAACCTGACACATACTCAGGAGTATAATATAAATAAAGGAGCCTTACCCTGTCGCCCTTGATACCCATATCTCCCTTGAAGCCAGGGAAGCCATCTTCTCCCTGGTGAGAGAATAAAAGAGATAAAGAGGTGAGGATGTAATGAAGGAGAAATAATTGGATAATACAGATGTTGAAACCATTTGTGTGGTATTCATACGCAGAGACACAGTCAAAGATGAGCACACATACACACACAGATGCAGAGTCTTGGCAAGATCCCCTGTTGCCACAGAAACTCTTAATCGCCTTTTTTCTTTCTGTACCCGCATCAGTTTTACAGGACTTCATTGAGATTATCATTAGCATGAAATATTTCATGCAAGACCCCCACACATGTTTAGTTATAATTCATACAAATGCTACAATTTCTCTGAAGTTTACAGTCGCTTCCCTTCACACACAGACTTTCTTAGCCAATAAGAGCTCTCTTACCTTTTCACCCTTATGTCCTTTAAGACCGCGCACACCGTCAGCTCCCTGTGATGGAAGAACAGACAGATGTTACAGGCCGATAGGGTGCACGTTGGACAAAATGGAGGAGTTCATTTGTATGCAGTCCCACAATGAGCAAGAAATTTATTCACCAACACAGCTTTACTAGATTGAGGCAGAAGTCATCTGATGTAGCTGATTGTCACTGTTGCGAGTGTGTCAAACAAAAGGTGCTATGGAGGCTACACAATGTAATCGATGCATTAAAATGTGTTTTGTCTGTAGTTTATAAAATAACCGTAAAAGCATTTGACATAGGGCTGGGCGATAGGGAGAAAATCCGATATCACGATATTCTTGAACAAATAGCTCAATATCGATATTGCGGCGATATTCTAGGGTTGACAATTGGTGCTCTAACAAAATATCTTCACAGTTAGGTTTTAGATAAATAATCATCAGTAATGTGGACATAATGTCTAAGTGGGGAAAAGGCAAATAATAGAACAGCTACAACAGTCTGGTAAGTTCAGATAATTACATTACTTTACTGTAATGCAGCCTTTGAAACCAGTAAAAGACAACACTTATGTCATATCACGATATCACGATATCCAAAATCTAAGACGATATCTAGTCTCATATCACGATATCGATATAAAATCAATATATTGCCCAGCCCTAATTTGACATCTACAACTACTTTCCTTGAACATCCTTCTGATCTTCCCAGAGAGAGCAGACACTTCAGGCCTCAGCCATGTAACCGAACGACTTTTAGCTAGAAGTTAAGCCACTTGTGTGAGCCCCTTCCCTCAGTGGAAGCTTTACTGATTGGATCAGTCACACCCTCTTGCCAAGATTTCATTTGATGGGATTTCTTTCGTCTCTAGCTACTGATGAAGGGCTGTGCGCCTTGAGCTGTCATCTGCACCTGTGACTAACCTCAGCACCACATTATGTGAGCAAGGTGATGTAAGATCTGACTTTCCCGTCTCACAGTAATCATTGCATCACTAGGATCGTTTTCATGAGGCCATTCCATTCTAGACAGTCCCTAGAAAATAAGCAGTTTAGCAGCAAACGAGGGCGTTGATTTTGGTAAAGAACAGCTTTTTACAAAATCACACTTAGTTGTTGGAAGAGCCTTGGAAATAATAACATTGTTGTTGTTTTTTCAGAGGCATTTTGATGAGATAATGTGCAACTATTAGCACATAACGGTTGTTAATTGCAGGGTACCACGACCTGATGATATCACAAATGGATTTATGAGTGGTTGATAATCATCTCACCTTCACACCTCGGGGCCCAGGATAACCGATGGGTCCTTGAGGGCCAGCAGGGCCCTGGGGGGAGACAGATGTTTAGTTAAGAGCTTGTAGCACACACACACGCACGCACGCACGCACGCGCACACACACACACACGCACGCACGCACGCATGCACGCACACACACACGCACACACACACACACACACACACACACACACACACACACACACACTCACACACACACGCACCCACAATGCAAATGTTATCTACATTAATGAAAAATGTTTTATGCAAATGTGTTTGAACTAGACAAAAGGAGGGGAAAGAAACTTAGAAAAGCTTCAAATAAATTCAGAAAAGAATAAAATGCAAGCTCCAAATGTAAGAGAAAGAAATAAAACCTACCAAGTGTCCTTTCTCTCCAGAGGGCCCCTCCTTTCCAGGGTGACCCTGTGAATTATTAGGAGAAATATTATCGCATCTCATTTCAGGATAATTACCACCATAAATACTACAACACCCTCTATAACTGAGGTATTAGGTTGTAAAACTGTTGGAGGAAAATTGGAATAAGAGCCTTTAGATTTTTATCTCATTTGGGATTATGGATTGGATTATTACTTGGAATTAACACACAAGTATTATGAATGCACTACCGGCTATTACTGGGTTCTAAAAGCCAAGACTGCCGTCTTGGGACTTCACAATACATTACGCACATACTGTACATGCATGTGTGCAAACACAAAAGCAAAAACACACATCTAATATGGATGTCTGGTAAAAAGAAGAAAAAAAATTGCGTTCTCATGAGACAAAGAAGCTCTGCAAAGCCTCTGATGGGTTCATAGTGGATGTGAGAGAGGATGGAGAAGGAAATAGATACTAGAGAGTAGAGAAATGAGGGGCAAGGAGGGAGCATTGAGATTGAGAGAGAGAATACTGCGGCTGGAAGATGCAACAAATGGATAAATATAAAAAAAGGCGAGAATGTAAATGGCGGGGAGCTATTTCCACTCCAAAAAGACCCTGAAAGCTATTGAAGCACCAGGGGACATCGTACGGTGTCCGCTCTCCTCCATTTCTTATTCCTCTCTTTCACCAAATCCCTCATTTTCAACACTGTCTCCTTGTGTCTTTTTCCCTCACTACAGTTGTTTGTATTTCACAGCCTTTCTCGTCTGGGTCTCTCTCCAGTGCACCAGCCCTCTCAGACACACCTGCCATTAGTGCAGGTGTTTTCTGTGCCGTCTGTGCAAAGATGGGACAGAGAGCGTTCGCATGTGTGTGGGCGGGTTGTTCCACTGTTACACAGCTGTGTTACTGTGTTGTACCATACATATGTTTCAGACAAATAATTATCGCAGTGCCTTTTGGGTGCGTTAAGTGGTTTCTAAACATCAAAATGTGATGTACTGCTTTGAAAGTGTTGTTACTCACAGTTAGCAATTATAATTTGCAAATTATCAACATCAACAATTGTCTTTTACAGAGCACGAGACAGAGAGAGAGAGAGCGAGAGAGAGAGAGAGAGAAGCTGTTTCACTCGCATACGTTTCTTTGGATGTGTGGTGTATGGACTCACCGGTGGACCATCAGCTCCTGGCATTCCCGGCAAGCCTGGCTTTCCAGTAGGACCCTAGACAGAAGACAAGACAAGATGTAAAGACATCACACAGTAAAACAACACATGGCAGACGAAGGTTAGAGGTGATGGAGCAGCGGATATGACACATTCCTTTGATGTGGGAGACCTGGGTTCAATTCCCACTGCGCTACATCAACCAATGTGTCCCTGAGCAAGACACTTAACCCCTAGTTGCTCCAGAGGCGTGCAACCTCTGAATTGTAAGTTGCTTTGGATAAAAAAAGCGTCAGCTAAATGACATGACAGATTCTGACAGTATGATAACCATGGAGCAAAAATACCATGGTTTCACAGTATTGCGGTATTGCAATTACAGCTTTAAAATGTATGATTATTGAATGTCTTTTTCCAGTGAATACAATGTATTTTATTAACACAATGCACACTGGTAGGCAGAGGGATTTCTAAACTGCACTTTCTGTCCTTGATGACTCATAAAAAAACAGCAGACGAAAAGTTTTAGTGGTTTTCAAACTGCGGTTTACCTTGAAACTGGTAACCGGCCCAATGCCTAGTTAGAGGTATCATAAGAGTCCAAAGCCTTGCTAGCAGCTCTTTGATGCTGTACTTAGGCCCAGTGGTGCTTGGAGCTAAACGATAACTTCAGCATGATAACAAACTGATTACATTCCTGCAACTCCACAGTGGAAAAAAACTGCCAACTGGATAAAATGTTAATAACCACAGACTTGAAATCTATAAAATTGCAGGACGTTGTCTCGTTCATTTGCATGAGCTGAAAGCCAAGTTGCTATCTTATTCAGTTCCAAATGCTTATCACACTATTATGCAAACGTGTCCCCATCCCCAACACAGGGCCAAATAGTGCCTAGTAGACAGTGCAGAAAGATTTTAATCCTGATACATTTTAATCCAATTTCAGATAAATCACATGTTCCAGTTTATATGGAGGGTGTTCAGCTTATTATTGAACAGTTGGAATTTGAGACTGAATAATGTTTGCATTGTGTTTCTCCTGATTATAAATGAAATATTAGAAGGCTGTGGTATTTGATGTAGCGAAATAGAATCGAATAAAGAATACTTTATTAAAAAGTGGCTGAAAGAAGTCGTGTTTCACAATATTGTTATTCAGTGATCTTACCTTCTCTCCTGGAGGTCCGATGGCACCTTGGGGCCCGGCGAGTCCCTGCGGCGAGGACAAAAAATGCTCAGAACATTTCATTTGAAGAATGAGAGAAAAATCAAATGTCAGACAACCTGTTCATCACCGACCTGGGCACCTGGGTTGCCTTGCTGTCCAGGTGGTCCTGGCTCTCCTTGAGGTCCCTGAAGAAAACAAGTTCATTTTATAAATCTCATTACAAACACAAAGATTGATTACTTTATTTACTTGAGTAGAACCTCCCAAGTGAAGGTAAGAGTGATTAGTTGCTCCATATGGTCCATTAAAAGTAAAATGCTGCTCTCAACAGATATAAATCAGAAGCTGATACCTAAACAGGCAAATAGCACAACATCCTGCTCTGGCTCAAGGTAGAAGATACACACACACACACACACACACACACACACACACACACACACACACACACACACACACACAAAAACATACGCATTCACACACCTACTTTCCTAATGACTGAATGTGCTGAACCACAAACACAACACACATTCCCTCTCAGATAACTGGCAATCAATTACGTTGCTCGGGTCCAAGAGTGCAGGAAAGCTGTTGATCTTCCATTTCTACCTAGTTGGAACCTTCCCAACAGAACAGACGAGCTGCTCCAGGCAGGTGTTCTCTCATTACGGTCAGGCGCTACCAGAAATTGACCTGGAATGATACAACTGGCCGTGGTGGACTGCTCAAATGGATCTAAACACAGCCGACCTATTCTTCATTATCTGGTAAGTATCCTCTGATTGTACTGTGTGTGTGTGTGTGTGTGTGTGTGTTTTAGTGTCAAGAGAGTGAGTTTATGAGGCAATACCGTGGATTTGAAGATAAAATAGAGAGATGTGAAAGTAGTGCATTTTCTGTCTCTGTGACAGTTGTGTTTGTGTCTGTGTGTGTATGTGTGTGTGTGTGTGTGTGTGTGTGTGTGTGTGTGTGTGTGTGTGTGTGTGTGTGTGTGTGTGTGTGTGTGTGTGTGTGTAATGGAGAATGCTGAAAATTAGCAATTTAATCAATTGCCGCTTCACTTACTATGTTTCCTTTGGGTCCAGGGTGGCCGTCCATTCCAGTAACACCCTACAGCAGATGAGATGAACACAACATTTAGCACATATAAGGCAAGGCCAGCACATCTGTACAGTAGTACACTGAAAAGGTGAGTCTAACTTTTAGCGGCTAATTCTCACTCTTAGCTGTAGACAAACTGAAAAACCCCACCTTGGCTTTTGCATCTGCACCACATGAATTTGAGCATATGATTTATTGTACGTTATAGCCCTACACATCCTGCACAGGAATATCACTTAAAAATACACTACTTGATTGATGCACACTGTCCAACATTAGGTTTAACTTTGCTCCGCTGTAAACTCAATAACCTATGCTACTCTTTGTGTATGCTGTCTGAAATATATTATTTTGTATTTCCCGGTGGGTGTTGTTTGCAGTCTCTTTTGTTCTATGAGATGGTAAAAAAAATGATTCTGCTCTCTAAACAGTAAATCACTTTAACAGCATGGCTATGAAAAAGTGAGAGGAGGGTATGGGGACTCACAGGGGGTCCAGGAGGTCCCTGAGGTCCTTTTGGTCCCAGCAAACCGCGGGGACCCTAGGTGGAAAAAAAAAAAGAAAAAGGAAATGAGTTTGAGAATGATATCACACCTGTGAAAGGATTGATGAATTATTAAACATGTTAAACAAGTTTCAAAATTATACTTCAGGAAACGACCCTGACTTCCCAAAAGTCCTTGAGGATATTCTACCGAGTCAGATTGTGAGGAAAAGCTTTCTTTACTACGTTTAATTCCCCACAGCTATGCCTCTCAAACATTGCTTTGCATTTCTGCGCTTTGCCTCAAAGCTACAGTTACCTAACGAGACCTATTGTCCTGTCAGTGTGAATTCAAACTAATGTGGCACACCCTGGTGGACAAAACAAGTCATAGCAGCAGATTGAAAGGGCTTTCTGGTGGTTTTGCCTTCCCTCTCTTTCTCCCCCTCCGTGGAATATATCCTGCCTGAGAGAGTGGGAGGCTATTATATCAAGCTTGATGTGAGCTGCCTGCATGTCTCACCTCCAAAGCTTCCCTTATACAGATGAAGCACTAGCAAAACCCTCATCAACATACACTTCCCAGCAACATAATGCTAAGAAAAATCTCCATTTATATGAATGTGAACAGTGGCTGTCTTCTTCAGATGATATATGATATCATGAGATCATTTGATTGTTTGCTAACACAATAGCATGACGAGAGCGGGCCCTCTCAGCTCTGTCATACTATCGCTCAGTGTGAGTCCGAACAGTAATACGTGTGATCACTCACGGGTTCACCAGGAAGTCCTCTGGGTCCGATGTCTCCGTCATCTCCCTGGGAAAGAGAGAGAACGGGTGAGAATGTGGAACAGACCATGAATGACAAAGGAGGAGAAAGTAAGAGTGTGTGTGTGTGTGTGTGTGTGTGTGTGTGTGTGTGTGTGTGTGTGTGTGTGTGTGTGTGGACGATGAGAGATAATGGAAAGGCACAAAGAAAAAGGTGGGAAAGAGGGGATCAGGCTGCATCAGCTGTGGGTAATGAGGATAGCGAGGGAGATTAGAAGCAGATGAAGGTGTGCAGAGATCAAAAAAATATTAGGGGAGATAATTGAGTATGAGAGGGGAGACGGGGAGAGCAAGTGGAAGTGAGAATTCGGGTGCTGACAAAAAAAGGTGAGTTTGGCAGGAGGAAGAAGTTATTTATGTCTTCTGCAGCATAACATTAACGGTTAAGGAATGCAATCAGACACAATCAGAATCCAAATTACAACTCTTCTGTTTCTCTAGGAAATAAACGGAAAAAAAGAGGCGTGAAATTATAATTTCTTACCCTTTCTCCATCCTCTCCAGGACCACCGGGAGGTCCAGAGGGGCCAGGTTCACCCTATAACAACAAACATTTAGATTTCACAATGGCACACATCAAATCAATATACATAATACACTTTTTATAGCATCCCAAAGCATCTTACTCGGTGTCCTTTTTCACCAGGAAGTCCGGCCAGACCATCAAACCCTCGGTCTCCCTGAAGAGCAAAGACACATCAGGTTGCATACCACTTGTACAGGCTTGAAAAACACTTTTAAACAGGTATTATGAAATATGCTTATGGATTATGAATACAGTAGACAAGGTACCTTGGGTCCAGACTGTCCCGGCATGCCCCTGGCACCGTCGGCTCCAGAACGACCCTGTAAAAATGACGACAGTTACAAAACATGTCAGAAATCACTGTGACTGGGCGCCTGGGTAGCTCAGTTGGTAGAGCAGGCGCCCATATATAGAGGTTTACTCCTCGACACAGCGGCCGTGGGTTTGACTCCGCCCTGCGGCCCTTTGCTGCATGTCATTCCCCCTCGCTCTCTCTCTCCCCTTTCATGTTTTCAGCTGTCCTATATAAATAAAGGCCTAACATGTCCACAAAATAATCTTTAAAAAAAAAAAAAAAATCACTGGGACTATATGGAGACTAGAAAATGCCTGTTTTTATATCGGCACTCCGAAATGTACAGTATATCAATTATTCAATATGAGTACCACAAAGTAATACGCTGCATGCTTTGCTGCAAACTCGGTGTGTGTCACGCTTACCCTTCTGCCAGGCTTTCCAGAGGGTCCAATAGATCCCATAGGTCCACGTGGTCCCTGAAAAAAAAAACACTTCTATCAAACTCGCAAGAATTTCTTTATTTTTCTTTATATTTCCATCTTGCAAATATCATACTAAAACAAGAAAAGTTTCTTTCTGTTTTTCAGTAATAGATTTTAAAAACTCATTTTCACATTCTTATTTCTCATACCTGAGGACCTGCCTCTCCAGACTCTCCCTTCAGTCCTGAAACACCGGGAGGACCCTGAGAAGAAAAACAAACAAAGATTCAACGGACAGTAAACCAATATAACTTTTCAACTCGGCTACAAATTGTTTTTTGCAATAACTGTTAATAACATTTTTGAGATAACATTTGTATTGATTTTGAGTCTGTGATCGTCGTGAGGTGCTTTGAAAAATACATACCAGAGGGCCGGACCTGCCAGTCAAACCCATTGGACCTGTAGGGCCGCGCATAGCCAGCTGAACACAGAAAGGAAAGGATTAGCAAAAACATAAAAATAATAAAAATATAAAAAGGAAATATATAAAAGGATATAAGATTGAAAGCTATTGCATTTAGCTGATATTATAACATGTATTTTCCATTTGCATGTTTGTGTGTGTGTGTGTGTGTGTGCTGTAAGTGTATTTGTGTCTGTTCATTTGTTCTCTGTGTGAAATTGTATATTAATTATGCATTCTTGTGCGCAACCGCAGGGTAATAAAGTGTAACAATGAACTTTTGGTGATAATAAAGGAGTACCAATGATGTATGAAAAGTGTATAGATACAAAGAGACACATGTAAAAAAACTAATTAATGCAAATATGGCAAAAATAAAAACACAAAACAATACAAAAAAAGTAAGACAAATTCCAAAAGAAGAACCAAGTTAGGTGAATGAAGAAAAAACAAACTACACTTACTACATACAGTATAATATTGACTACTACAGTCTGTTTATGTGTGAACTGTTACCCTAGCCTGCTGCATGATGGCCTGCATCTGGGCCTCCTGCGCTGATACAGCAGGTCCTTTCTGTCCAGAGTCACCTCCAGCACTCATTCTGAACTATGGAGAGAATCAAAAAATGGTGAGACTTTACTGCAATAAAGATGACACCAGCACACAGGAGGCACTGGCACAAAACACAAAAGGAATAGCTGAGAAAAATGTGGCAGCGAAAAAAAAAAACATTTTCGTTGAATCTATTTACCAACAACATCTGCAACATTTCTCTAATACGGTGTCCCTAACTTGGAACTAGGATGTCCAACTAAGCATCACCCTCCAGCTGTCAAACCAGCACCATCAAAGGCTGCCTCTGCAGGCCACGAGCTTCCAAGTCTACCGGCATCTGGTGGCGATGAGCCGGCATTGCACCATAGGTGAATAGCCAGGTTTTGTGGTGCAACACAGGTTTGTTTGGGCCATGCATCTCGGTTGGGTTACAAAGCACAGTCCTCAGGAGGCTGACTGTCGGTTAGTTTAGAGATGCACAGCAATACAACAGTGAAATACTGTGCAGGAACAAACAGTGTTACCAAGAAGCGAAAATACAAACAGTTGATTCAGAACATCAGGGCTGAGTCAGATCTACTGCAGCTCACCAAATGTCTCTAGAGCACAGACTTTTCACAAGTATTGCGCAAATCCTACAGTTTCCCAGAGTTTGATTAAATATTGGCCGTTCCCTTCGCTATATTAGCCACAATCAAATATATGCAGCTATTTCTTTTTTCCCTCCTGCCAATCTGTGAGCCTTTTGGTCCGTCTTTGATTCTTTCTCTCTTCAACTTTTTCGTCATTCTCCAACATGCATTGCTATTTATCATTGAACTTTGAAAAAAAAATGTTCTGCTACATCAAATTGTTGACTAGCGAGCCCAGAGCAAAAGAAAAACACTATGATGGGAACTACATTATTGTTTTCACCTTACACCAACTTATGGTAAGGCAGACTGTCCACAGAAAACAAAGAGAAGATCCATCACTATTCATTGGACCCTTTAAGAAAAATAAACTGTTAAAATTCACAATTTAACCCCGTTATGTTGATTCCACAATTTTAACACTGAGCCAAAGACTCCTCTGGTGAAAGAAGGGGCGAAACAACAATGCATGTTTCCCATTAGCCTCGGAGCTCAAGGATCAGATTTCAAGCCGTGCTTTCTGCCAGTGGATACACCAGAATGACTTGAGTTCCTGTCCAGACGAAGCTTGCCTCATGGCTCACACAGACAGCTCTGTGGACCCCTGAAACCACAACTTCACATCTGCACAACTAATCAGATCCAACGGCAGCGGTATCAGACCTCTTCCAAGTACAAGGAAAAGAAAGAGGTACTTAAAAAGGTAGACAGCGTCGGAAGTCGTTAGCATGGCTGTGTAACTGTCGCAGTCGAATCATTGGATGCAGCTGAAGCTACAGAGAGAACCGACAGCGTTGCTTTGCTTCCTGTCTAAAGCTAGACGACTTCCTGGATGGACACACGATAGGACAACTTAAATGCTGGCAAAAGAATGTGGAACAAGTTAAAAGTATGTAGGTAGAGAAAGTCCTTTAATACGCAGATTTCAGTTTATGGAGTCAAAACAACTGAGAGTGAGCACTACAGATGATAGAGATGGGGGGCAAGCTCATTTAATAAACGTACCACAAGGGGCTGCTGAAGCACATATTTACATTACAAAATATTTGTAATGGTCAGGCCCATCAAAATCGGTTTCAAAGGAAATCCCCTTCATTCCACTACACTGTGTAAACCACATGTCAGAGTTATTGATAAAAAAAGAGAAAGATACGTCATACTTGGCTTTGAACAAGGATGTACAGCCACATGGAAAATGTTTTAGTGCTTTAGGTGTGGGTAAACATAAAAACACAGCGCTTTCTTTTTAACAGTTGTATTTTACTTACAGGCAGCATCAGGACAGTTCCAGGGGGTCCTGGCAGACCATCAGCACCAGGAAGACCAGAACGACCCGGAGGACCCTTAGACGGAAAATAACACAAAAATGATTACACACACACACACACACACACACACACACACACACACACACACACACACACACACACACACACACACACACACACAGAAATGTGGTTCGTTTTTTGGCATTTGTAGAGCTTTGAAAATCAGTGTGACATATGCAATTTATACACACCCTCTCTCCAGAATCTCCAGGACTGCCTGGTGGGCCAGAAGCACCTGGGGGTCCGGGGAGACCCTATGATAAGCAAAAGATCTCATTTTACACACATCGTACATGCACAATGCATCACAGAGAAACAGTCATACAGTACTTGCTTCACTAAAAGTTCTCGCCATTATCTTGCAAAGTGGTCACACATGGCAGAAAGGAATGCATGATACAATATGGGGCAGCTTGTTGAGTTGTAAATCCTTTATGAGACACTCTTTATTTGTCTATAGCTCAACGCTTGAATGGCTGGCCTCTGTGGGACTCCATCTGCAGTGTGTCAAGAGCAACTGTGTCTGAAAAGAAATCGTCCTAGATAAATAATTAAGTTGTTCAACATCTGGGCAAGTCCATATCTCTTTGGGGGGAACTGTTTTGGCCACTCCCTTTGCATTACAAATCAGACATACAGGGATTTTTTTATAGAAAAGCACTACTAACAACTTGAATTTCCCTATCCATAGGACGTAGCATGCAGAATGGGTGACATAAACCGTTATCAGCTTTTATTTATACACAGAGATTACACAGAACAATGACAAGATGATGACAAGAAGAAAAAAAAAGAGAGGAAGTAAAGGAGAGCAAGCTCGACTTACTGTTGGCCCTTCAGGCCCAGGCGGACCCTCCACTAACATTCCCTGAAACACACAAGCACAGAAATCATCACTTACCACAAGAGTCCCCACAACTATCTCAGGCCTCATTCATAAGTCTGTGTGCAACGATCTCACAGTGTACAGATGCACCCGCAGCGTTTTGTACTCATTAACACAGGAACTTTGGTTAAAGGAGGTAGTAAGTGTACATAAATGCATGTCCCAACACACCTGCCTATCAACCTTTCATCTCAAAGTCTTTGCTAACTTAATGTACATTCCTGAATGTCATTTCAGTTTTGCTTGCAATTAATCCATGGAAAAAAGGAGGATGAATTCTACAGAGCCAGAAAGGCAAAGACACCCTTAGGTGCTCTCCTACCTGGACAAAAGCAGAGGGAAGTACTATTGAAATTAAAGTGATAATTAATTTCTTCACACTGCCAGATTTGATATTTGATCATGCATGTGATATAAAGCCAGTTTATACATCTGTCTATGCTTTGAAATACATTAAATGAAGTTACGGAAGTGCATTACTACCATATACATTCCTCCCTATCGCTAAAAACATTTCCGTTTGCGTGGACGACTTACAAGCATCTGACTCACAGATGCATTGACGCAGCTCTGTGGCTACAGAGATATTGCTTTGTTTGTTTGTTTGCTCTTGTGGTAACATGCTGGCTTTCTGATATGTTATGAGGACAGAAACCCACACATTATCCAAACTTATTTAAATGTTGTGATGATTTTCATCAATCCCCCAAGCTGTACTCTTTGAGCATTTTCATCATACAATTACTGCACTTGATCTTTGACACTTCCCAGGTTTGACCTTTGTCTAGCCTGCGGTGTGTGTGTAAAGTGTGTGTGTGTGTGTGTGTGTGTGTGTGTGATGGGAA
This sequence comes from Sander lucioperca, assembly GCF_008315115.2. NCBI lineage: Eukaryota > Metazoa > Chordata > Actinopteri > Perciformes > Percidae > Sander > Sander lucioperca. The sequence goes on along the minus strand of NC_050186.1, from coordinate 16,143,458 downwards.
AGGGGCTAGACCTTGAGGAAAAAAAATGTTTATGTGTTCATATGTGTTCATATGTGTGTGTGTGTGTGTGTGTGTGTGTGATTTCCAGCTTTTTGAATGTTTACAAGAGAAAAGACACACTGGGTGGTTGGTAATGAGTCCTCGAAACATGCTTACACACACGCACACACACGCGCGCGCGCACACACACACACACACACACACACACACACACACACACACACACACACACACACATACACACTCACACACACAAACACAAGCATACAGTACACACGTTGCCAAGACACGTCATTTAGGAAGTGGACTTTGACACACACTCCTTTCTGCTCTCACATATAAACATGAAGACACTCAGTCACAGAAGGATGTATACTTAGTGGAGCTCAGTGACATTTGTTTGAAGTGAAACAGCTGTAGCTGCTTTAGAGATATCATTTCCTTCTGTGTCTTATGTACCTTTGCAAACCAAAAGGAGGAGTTGTCCTCACCTGTATGCTGTATGAGTCTTTGAATCAGGACTGGATGTATTCCACCAGTTTCTATTTAAAACAGCTTAAGTTTTTTGGTAGAGAGGCAGGAAAAGTCTTTCTAACTCCATTTTTTTGTTCTTGTATTCCTTCCCCCCACACACTACCCACACTGTGTTAAGAGATTATTGATAATCCCTGCATGGCCGTTGTCCAAATGTTTATGCTGTAGTCCTGATGACCAGCCAGGAGCCAGGCCTTGCCCACAGATGCTATGAGACAGGTCTGGTGGGCCATGATGAGTGTGTCTGGCCTTGATTGGTGGATTTTGTTTAGACTTGTTCATACATATGTACTCGCAAATATTAACATCCCCGCACCCTTGTGCGCACATGCAGCCTACATCTGTTGCTCAAGTATGTTGTTCAAATAGTGATACTTACAGGCTCAATAACAGCAGGCTCTCCCTTCTGTCCCTTCTCGCCACGAGCTCCGTCGACCTGCACACCAAACACACAGAGACACAAACATCATCAGCAGACCCTCTCCTTCAACACCCTCATCATGCTATCCGCCTCATCTTCTAGATCGTGTCTTTGCCAGTATGTCCTTCCAAATATTTTTCACCTGTCCATAATACTCATCGGTCTCAGCAGGCAGCACTTTGCCCTCTTTGTCGTTGTAATCCAGGTCTCCGTAGGTATCGTAGACATCTAAATCGCCATAGTCGGGAAGGTTCTCCTCCTTGAAGCCTTCCTCCAGATCTGTGTAGTCACCATCGCCTTCCACGCCGCCGCCTGTTCCGGTGGCAATGGATCCCCCTGCTCCGGTGCCGGCGCTGGCCGACCCCCCTCCAGTGGCGGAAGATCCTCCCACAGAGACAGAACCATCTCTGTCAGAACCGCCCCCGATGGTGATGGTAGAACTGCTGCTGCTGCTGCTGCCTCCTCCACCTCCAATGTGGACTGTACTGCTGCTGCTGCTGCTGCCTCCTCCACCTCCAATGTGGACTGTACTGCTGCTGCCTCCTCCACCTCCACTGTGGACTGTACTGCTGCTGCCTCCTCCACCACTGACATGAACTGTACTGCTGCTGCTGCTGCCACCGCCTCCACCAGTTGTGTAATGGCCGTCCACGTTATAGTCATATCCGTCGCCGTAGTCATCGTAGGAACTTCCTACCTATAAAATCGTAGATTTAGTTAATAAAGTGATATTTGCAGCATTGCTTGTTTCAGTTGGAAGTAAGTGATCATGAAGAGCTTACTTCCTGTGTACACAAATAACATACAAATGCAAGAACATTACTTTGCATTTCTGACCTATTAAAACATACATGGAGCGTACTAAGGCTGCAACTAAGGACTATTTTTACTACACATACATCTGCAGATTATTATCTAAAGTTTGTTTGCTCTATAAAATGTCATAAAATCTCGAACTCCTAAAGCCCCAGCTGACATTTTTAAATGTCTTGTTTGATCATCAAAATAGTTGCAGATGTATTTTTTTGTCATCCACGTATCAATTCATCGACTAATCATTTCATCTCTACCGCGTAAGATGTATTTTCCCAAAGCAGCAATGATTGGGGTTTCTATGAAAAACAAAATGTATTTCTTCATGGTGGCATTTTTAAATACATCCACACTGACTTTGCTTCCCCCATGTGGATTGGTGGATTATAACATGAGTAAGGGCCCAAAGAAGGCACTGCTTATGTATCCCTCACATAAGTGCAGGTAGGCCTTGCATAGACTATGTAACAAAGTAAAGAATAGTATTTCAAATGTTCCAAACAGCTTACCAATACATATATTCGACCTACAGGTCACACCCACAACAACTAAGTGAGGATGTCAGTGTAATGAATGTCAACGTACTGATGTCTTATTGCTGGAGATGGTTATAGAAGAGCCTCCTCCGCCGGTGATGACCTGCCTTTCGATTCCGGCACCTGTACCCAAGTCAATCTTTCCCCCTGCTCCCAGATCCAGCTCCCCCCCGGTGCCGATGCTGGTGCTGGTGATGGTGACACGCCGAGAGGTGTCGGCATCGGGCAATGCCGTGGTCTCGTCGTAGTAGGTCTCGTAGTTACCGTAGGTGTCGTAGCTGTCGTAAGGGCTGGTCTCCTCTCCGTTGGCGTCTCCTCCGCCGGCGGCAGTACCTGAAGAGCTGCTGGATGAGCTGGAGGATGTACCAGAGGAAGAAGTGCCAGAGGATGAGCCACTGGAGATGGAGGTCAACACTTTGCCGCCAGTGGCACCAGCACCGCCCCTCAAAGCCTCCTCAACTTTGGTCACCACGCTGTCTCCATCTGTCCCCTGTAAGGCACAAAGGAAATGCTTACTTTGGTGCGTTTGAAACAATATGATTGTATTTACATTAAGTGAGTAAGTACATAAAACAACAACAAACAAAGTGCAATTAAAATCACAAGGTAATACATGAAAATAAAGGGCATGTTTAAAAAAAGTAGTTTTTCAACTGATTTCTAAAAGAGTCCACAGAGACAGCAGATCGTATTGGAGGAGGCAGAGTGTTCCAGAGTCTCATTGCTACCGACTCAAAAGAATGATCACCATAGGTCCTTAGTCGGGTGCGAGGAACAGTCAAAAGATTGGACATAATGGACTTTAGGGAGCATGCTGATAAATAAGGTTGCAGTAGTTTGCAGCCACATATGCAGGTGCCTGACTGAATTCTATATTTGACAGAGAGCCAGTGGAGAGACTGGAGAGACTAATATATGAAGTCCATTTGTGGCAAAACGTATATTGGAGGACAACAGTACCTTGGCTTCTTTTGTGGTAGTCTCAGTATCAGATGTTGAATCAAAAGGCTTGCCGTCCACATCCTCATAGTAAGGGTATTCATAATAGTAGCTGTCCTCCTCCGTGTTCTAAAGGAGAGAAACATGACACCAACACTGAGAGTGAATTTGACTGAGAGAGCCAAAATAACTCAATTATTAAAAAGGTGATTTCCAAACATGATCTACTGCTCTGTTGCTGCTGGGTCTGGCTGACTTATGCGCGACAGACTGGCCATCGATCAGAAGCACACAGGAATGTCTACTCGCAACTATGTTCTACTCGCGGAAACCTCATGCTGCTTCTCCCTGTTGCAACTTGTTACGAGTGAATGACAAATTACTTTTCCAGTGCTTTCTTAATGAATCTGTCACACATCTTTAGAGAAAACACAGGTCAGGTTTTTGTGTACCTTGCAGGCATACTGACGGGCCCCAGGGCAGGGAAAAGGTTAAGAGGAAGGACTTCCTGTCCCTCTTTTAACCCTTCTCTGACACACCTTTAATCAGCATGCAACGTATTGGTATTCAGTGCAGAAAACAACACAGTGCAGGGATGCAGGCTTAGACAGGCACCACATCATTCCTGAACAGTTTTAACTATCTGCATAGCCTGATAACCCTGTTCTTCCCAGTCAGCACTTTCCTCTGGCAGAGTGCAGTTCGCTTGTATAAGCCAAGAGGCTCTTTTCAGCACAGGATCCACCCAAGATCTGATTTGAGTATTACAGACAATGATGGATTAAGGGATATTAACTTCCTTGAGTATGGTCAGCTATGAGAACACATGGTGGTTCTTTTGCTGGTTTCAACAATGTCCTGTATGCAAAACTCCAGTAGAATTACCTTTAGTATTGTTAAACAATGTTATGTTCGCAAAGCTGCACTGTGAGCTCCAAGGTACAAAGTAAAAAGGAACATATTTCGGGCTGCAACTAACGATTATTTTCATTGTCGATTAATATGACATATGACTTTTAGATGCCGGTGCGTATGGACACAGCGGCCCCTCTCTGTCCCGACAGCGTGATGTTTTCCTTTTCAATATCTTTAGTATTTTCAATATGTTTTGTCTTTAGTTTTTATACTGTTTGGTTTTGCCTTACATTTGCACTATTTAGAACGTATTACTGTATTGTACATATTACGTATCTTTTTTTAATTGTATATATTACTTATCTTTTTTTTTTTATCTTATTTGTATATATTACAATGGGATATATTACGTATTACGTATCTTTTATATTATACTAGGAGAGAAATGTATTTTTAATTGCTCTGTATGTCTGGCACATGACGCAGAATTGACAATAAAGCTGACTTGACTTGACTGTCGATTCATTTTCTTTCAATTAATCGAATAGTTGTTGCTCTATAAAATGTCAGGAAATGGTGAAACATGGCGATCAGTGTTTTCCAAAGCCCATTATTTTTTTTTACCTCAAATGTCTTGTTTTTGTCCACAACTCAAAGATATTCAGTTTACTGTCAAAGAGGAGGGAAGAAACTAGAAAATATTCACATGTATGAAGCTGGAATCAGAGAATTTGTGTTCAATTCCTCAAACCGATTAATCGTTTATCAAAAATAGTTGGCAATTCATTTAATAGTTGACAACTAATCAATTCATCTGTGCAGCTCTAAACATATCCAAATGATAAAAGGTCTGGTTACTCACATATTCATCTGTGTTGGGGTCCTGGTTCTGAGGCTGGTCGGGCACTGGCACTTCACAATCGGGGCTGTAGTGCTCACAGTAGTCATAGGCAGCACGGTGGTCTGCTACAATCATTAGCTGCTGGATGTCTCCCTGGAAACCACAAGAAACAGGAAGTCATGAGATGCACTGGACGTAGCTACAAGTCATGCATGTAAAAAAAAAAAAAACAAGCAAACAAGCACATAAACAAATAAAGATGAGGGAGAACATCTGCGAGCAGCATTATCACACGCAGAACAGGCAGTCCTGAAACTAGGTCAAGCCAGGGGAATCTAAGGCTGACTAAACGATGAACAACTTTGTCCCGGGTTCAAGATTGTCGTTTTGCATCAGAGCTGAGCACCGGAGTGTGAGATGAAAAGCTTACAGCAAACAGAGTTACAAGAGAACAACTGAGACTTCATGTAGCTGTGGGGGGGGGGGGGATAACAGACAAACACGGGCTCACATTAGTCATAATCGCGATTACAATTTCAGCTCCTAATGATCACAAAAACAGAATAATCGAACAATTGTTTTGCACGTTACGTTTTTCAATAAACTCTTATTTTGTATTGTGTTCTGAATGGAAAAAAAAGTTCAAATGGGGAAAGTATTAAGGGGAATTTCACAATTCAATGTGTTTTCACTGTTGATTTGTTCAACTTTTCCCCAGTTTTTTTAAGTTCAATAATTGCAACATCTTTCAAAAAAGTCAATGAGTAATCGCGTTAATTAATCGTGATTTCAGCATTGACCAAAATAATCATGATTATGTTTTCCATAATCGAGCAGCCATAGCTCACACACACAACACACACACACACACACACACACACATACATACACACACAATGATAGATTTTAAAGAGCATACATTAGCCCTGCCCTACATCTGAAGACATGAGTGATTTTGCCTTTGAGCTGATTGTGTAAGATAAATGCATCAACTTAGCATGTGTGACATGGAGAACATGAGCAGACCTGCAGTTCAGGTAGCTGACCTGAGCCATCAGTGTGTGCATATACTAAGTTGAGGTGCAGGGTGGGGGGTGTGTGTGTGGGGGGGGGATAGTAGCAGACGTGAGGGATTTAAAGAAAGAGACATTGGGAATGAAACAGAGATTGATAGAAAAAGAGCAAGAGAGAACAAGAGGGAAAAGAGAAAAGGCTCAGAAGGATCCCCGGGCTACATAGGGAGTTGGGTGTGTGTGTGTTTGCCACATGTTTCTGAATAGAATGCATATGGCATCAAAACGCTGTATTGTGTCTATCCAAACATGTCCTGATCACACTTCCAAATGCAGTGAAGTCATTCCACATTAATCAAATACAATGTCAACGTAGCTGAAACAAATTTAGTTTCGGGGGGAGGGTATGAGAATAACGTTGGGAACAGACCACCACAGAAGATGAAGTGTTCTTGATTATGTCCAATTGCTGAAAATCTGAAACCTCTCAACATGTCTTTCCAGCTGAAATTCTCCTCAGATAGCTGTCTTTTCTGACAAACATAAATGGATTGCATTTTGGGTCTAACCAGTGACAGTTCATTGAGGAGCACCAGTCCCACTGCTACACTCCAACATTCCACACAGAACTCCCTCTCTCCTGCATCCTTTAGCAACTCTCGCAAAACACTCCACGAGACAATGTTTCCTGCTCCGGCCTTGGCTTATGCTATCAGTGGTGCTAATGGTGGATGCAGGAAAACAAATGACAAAACTTCCTCCAAGACAGAAAAATTGGAGTAGCCATTACACTACTCTCCCAGGAAACTTTCAAATGGCTACCTCTGTACCATTTGTCTAAAATCGGGATCTGTAAGGAGCCTATACTTGGTATCAGTCTGACAGTCAGTCTTTCCCTTATCCTGGCAAGACTGTGTGTAACAGCTGCGCAGAAAGGGGATGATGGGAATTCAGAGTGTTTGAAATGAGGTCACATTCAATGAGGAATAAGCCCTCTGTTCAACAAAACAGCCCTGCCGTCTGGAGCATTGCAACTGCTTTCCTATTCATAATATGCCATTTTTCTGCTTTCCTTTTCTTTTCCTCCACACTCTCTTTCTCCATCTCCCAGAGCAGCCAAAGGAATGTCAGCGTAGATCCTGACCACAAGTGGTGTGATCTTAATTGTACCAAGATGAGATAATTAACCATGCACCTAGGCATTAATGAGAACATCCTCGCAGCACTGAGAGAGCATCGTGGCAGAATGAGTTTAATGATGTGTGACAGGAATATATATATATATATGTATGTATGTATATATATATATATATATATATATATATATATATATATATATATATTTTTTTTTTTTTTTCCCTTATTTGCCAAGTACATTTACACATACAAGGAATGTATCCTCTGCATTAAACTCCTAACTAATCAGGAGCGGTGACTCCAGTTGTAATGCCAGTGCCTACCTCAAGGACAATGGGCTTGCATGTCTTTATGGTGAGAGGAAACCCACGCAAACACAGGGAAAACATGCAAATTCCACACAGCAGTGCCCGGCCATAACGGGGGATTGAACCCAGTACTCAGCAGTGCCTACTTGACCACTGAGATACCGTGCCACCGAAAGAGTTGCATGTGCATGCCTAGAGGCACTGTTATAAGGATCTTATTGAGGCTGCATAAGCTGATGGCTGCTTTTGATTGTACCAACTCGGTAGCCAAAGGCATACGAGAGGGGGAAAGGATGAGAAGAAGCTGGATAGGGAATGGGGCCTGAGCTGAGCTGTGCTCATGCGTGTTGGACCATTCAGCACAAACAGTTCCAGCCGTCTGAAGTTTTATTCTGTGTTAAAAGTTCTGGACAAAAAAGGGAGGCCAGGCACTGAGCACTGCACAAAACCAAATGCAGATGGATCGGCAAAGAAGCAACAAACTATTTTTCGCTTAGAGGGACATTCTAGCAACGTAACATTGCACTAAGCTTAAGTCCGGAGAATGGTGAAAGACATAAGAATGGTAAAAAAAAAAAATCACTTCTAGTCCTTAGGATAGGCAAGGCTCCAAAACACTGGATCCTACAATTCCCATAATGCAACTTCATTAACTCTTCATTAGGCCCTTAGGCTTATGTCACAAAAGTATGCTTACTTATTTTCTTTTCACCCTCCATCTTTACATATAATTTATTTCTGTGTTAATATAAAAAAAAAGGCATACGGTGCATTTGCTCCCATGAAACTGCACACCTTCACAGTGAAACTATTGTCAAAGTCTTGATCCACCGTGACAACCACTAAAGCTGGTTCTGATTTCCTTTCTTTGAGCCAGAGCTGCTCTTTTCGCCACACGTCGCTCTACAGATTCTGGTGCCAAACGTTATATAAGCTGATGTTTTACAGATGTAGGAAAGCAGTAAATATTCCTATACTGTACTCCAGCTGTATGCTAATGCCAAATTTCCCATTTAGTATTCTGGCACTAGATACTCAGTCTAGAAGCCCATTAAAGAATGAGATATTTACTCCATTCCTGTACATGGAGGCAACTTCTCTATATTTTGATGACAGGGGACCGCACTGCAAGTACTGTATGTGCAGACTCAGGGATTCAGAATGTGATAACGCTAATTGGTTTAACCCAACACTTAAAAAGAACACAATATTATAGCTTATTCCTCACTTCAAGTCACATCAACGGAAGCTGATGCATGACACAAAACCAGACTAAAATATACGTGAAATCATTAATATACAGCAACACATGCACACACAGACACGCACGGACCACCAATCCCACACCCAAACAGAGCACACCAAAGGAGAAAAAATTGAATTATACAATCACACCCAAACCTCTGGGGGAACCATAAAAGACATGCAATCAGCTTTCATTTTTGAGAGGGGACAGAGACATTTTTCACTCTGGAGCATCATGTGGTACATCAGAGTGGTGCTTAAGGCAGAAATGTCAGACAATAACAGGGTTGCTGCTGTCAGCATCTCTCTGGAAATATGACTCTTCTCCTGGCCAGTGCTCTGGTGGAAAAGCCATTGCCTGTGGCTGTGAGCGACGGTCGATCTCACTTCACATGCTTTGTGTTAAAGAAACTTCTGAGGACACTTGCATGCACACACAAAGCATGCACATGAAATCCATAAGTGATTACAGGGCTGCAGTTTACGAGATTAGATTACAAAAGTGGAACAAAGGCTGATCAATAACACTTAAGATTGTTGAGATTCATCTATTCTTTTTGTATTTTATTTATAAAAATGTCGCATCAACTTTTTTGGCTTTCGTTCCCGAACCTCACCCTGTTTTGGCCACACATGAATCCCTGCTGGACGTTCTGGTTGTGTCCAGGTGGGGGCAGGAGAGTGCTCTAGTGAGCATGAAGCCAAACATTTGTCTCCATCTGAACCTGACCCACAATCATCCAGGGTGGACCGAGTTCATTGTGTTCCCACTTCTGAATCTGATATGATGCTTGGCATGGAAAGCAACATCGCTGCGATCTCAAAATCGTCACGACAAAATGGACAGCTAATGAATGGGGTACATTACTTGCTACACGAGCGTCACAGAACGAACTTCATGCATATATGCTCTCTTCCTCTCTTTCTTACACAAACACATATACTTTATGCATGAGGTGAAGGGAGTCCAACAAAGGCTTATTTCAATTAGAGTATGGTCCGGAGATGATGTCAGGCGACCCCCTGCTGATCAGTTTAAGGGGGCTTGCACTTTCTTGGCTTAGAGCAGCATAGCATCAAATTAAACAGCACAAAGCAATGCTCATTATACCTTCATATCCCCAGGGACACCTGATAATGGCTCTGTTTACCTTTTAAGCCTCACACAACACTAAGACAAAAGCTTAAAGGAGAAAAACTCAAGTCTAGTTTCTCATCATTTTTCTGGATTATATGTCAGCAAAGGAAAAAATGGGTAGGAGGGCCCCACAGAGCAGGATAAGACTCTGGGAGGTCCATGCTCTGGCTGCATTTTAAGGCGAGCTACTTTCACAACATAATTACACATTCACCCCTGAGCTCTGAGCCAGGCCTTGGTCCCTCTGCCAGCCCACACCAGCACACTCGCAGTCCCAGCGCCTGGGCAAACTCCAACCTGACCACAAAAACCAAACAACACGTTGCAGAGGTCAGCCCGCCGCACAGAGGCCATTAATCAGCATGGACACACGCACAAAAATTGCACGTGTACACATAAACAAACTAGATATGCATTGTCTACATGGCTGTGTAAGTACATACATGCAAACATACACACACAGGCCTACAGAGAAATTTCATTCTAACAAATCTACAGAATTCAACTTTTACCAGACATCAAGTACAGTTTCATCCACATACACTTTCCCCTCCAGACTGTAGCTCAATCCCAGCGCTCAGAGCAGCTGCCAAGAGCAACAGGCCTGTCTGCCACCCCACTTATCCACCGCGCAGCCCCTTAACCATTCCCCCACCTCTTTGCCACTGTTCTGTTTTTTTGGATTGCATCTAGGCCTCACCGTCATTTCAATCCTCAGCTTCCCAGCCCCCATCACACTCCCTACTGTATAAGATTTTAATTCTACGTCTCTGAACACTATGGGAAGCCATATACACATTTCCTGTTCATTTGGGGTGGGGGAAACCAAAGCAGCTCGCCTCATCTAACAGACGTAGATTCTGAGTGTTTGGCTTGGCCATTTGCTGAAATCTACATAAAAAAGTGCTGAGGGCACACTTCAGGCCTTGCTGACACAGTAAAGGAATAACAGAGGGAATACGGGGGAGAAAAACAAACATCTGACATGAGTTAGGGAAATTCTCTTAATTATCCATGGTGGAAACTCCATCTTCCCTGGGGCTACTGAAGTCTACGTCCCATTCCTCAGCCTGAATTGTATAGAGGTAGTGTGTTCTGACAGTGAAGCATGACCTATACATTGGACAAGATAATGCAGACAAAGGGACTACAGCAATGTAAATGTAATAAATATGGATTTAATATTGTTTGCTTTGGAAAAACGTTTTGGGTGTTTAAAGGTATATAGTTGACTACAACACTATGCCACAATATACCATTCAAAAGTGACATTATGAAAAACATAAACATTTTCACTCGACATTGCATCAAAATACACTAAGTAATCAGTCAATTATGAACGCCTAGCTCAGTGTTTCTCAACGGGGCGGTACCGCCCGCCAGGGGGCGTTCAGAAGATGACGGGGGGCGCTGGAAGCAATATTTTGGAAAGAGGGGCGTTGAGGTGCCTTTGGGGGGCGTTTGTTTGAAAGCTAGTTTAAACCAAAGATTCACAATAACAATACATGTTTACACTTTAAACTACTTGCACAAATCCAGTTCACGGCACTGTAACCGGACAAGACGTGGATCATAACTCTTCTTCTCTTCGGTGCGTCTGCCAGCTTTGTTTGGCGCAGCTCCGCGCTGCCTTCACGGAAACTGGACGTCAAAGCATCATCTTAAATGAGCCCCGTACTTCAGTGTGAAGCTGCGTTCAGATAATTAAAAAAAGAAAATCGCCGCAGGGTGGTGCGACGTCCTGTTGTGTTCTTTAACCCCCCCAACGTAGCACAAGTTGACTGTATATTTCACAGTTAACAGTTTTTCGTCAGATCGTTTATAGAACGCAACGTTTCCTACCGCACCTGAAGGCAGCTTCATTTCACGGAGAAAGAGAGAAAGAAAAGAGACGAGCGAGAGACATCGACTGGGCTTTGTTGTTTGGCAAACATTTAGCTGTTTCACAAACTCCCGGGCAGTTCAGGGCTTGTGTTTTGTGTTTTAAAACTTTCTTGTGGAAGCAATAGAGGCAGTGATGTTACTGTTTACTGTACGGGATTCTCACACCTCCTCAAGATGTGGGGTTGCGTTTCTCCAAAGCTATTTACTCGCAAGACAGGCGATAGCAAACCTATACTCTTCTAAGCATCAACAAAGGGCTCTCGCTAACTTTCAAAGGTTGTACACTTATTTCCATTCGGAAGTAAATCCTTCTGCTTTTACCCCTTGATAAGTGCCAGCTTGTTTTCCCTTGGAACAATTCAATTATAGATTTAGATTTGAATGAAAAAAAAGAGTTGAATGTTAAATTGCTAGCTGTTTCTGATTGGCTACTGTTAGTGTTTGTAATACCTAATTAAAGTTTGAATGTTACATATCCAGTCGTTCTGATTGGCTGCTGTTATTTAAATTGAATGTCAAATGGTTGCATTTTTTTAAACACCTGTAAATATAATTTCTATTCACATGGCTTTTTTGATACCTGGGAAACTAATAAATATGTTGTTTGTCATTCAATGAAATGATTTTTTGATTATTTTTGATAACAATAATAACAACAATAAAAGGCCTAATATTAGGGTGTAATCATTAATATTCGGGGCAACTAGCCTACATCTTATTTGATGGGGGGCGGTTAGGGACCTGGATAATGGATAGGGGGGGCGATGGCACAAAAAAAGGTTGAGAACCACTGGCCTAGCTAAACCTTATACAGTCTAATACAACAGTACTGCAATGCATGCTACCTTCAGGAAGAATATAATGTTCAGTTGTTGTAAAAGCAGTTTTAGAAAGATGTTAATTCAACGTCATGATCGTTTTGGAGGCTATAGTTTGTGGTGCTGTTGATTGTATTACGTTGTGCGGGTGTTTGTATTATTTTGTCCATCCCATTCATATCAATGACCTATACACCTAATAAACTGGCAACTGAGTGTAAGATGACTGAGGTGGATTCGCAGCACCTTGCTTCAGGTACATACCTCCAAACCTTGTCCGAGCTGTTTGCTGTATGTAAATCAACCGTGATTGGTGGTTCAAAGCTGCCAAGGACTAAACTTGTGGTCACACCTCTGAATAGGCATTAATTGATCTAATCTCAATGCATTCTCAACAATTTCACACTCAATTTATTATACAGTGCTTTTCAGAACTGTTCACGTGAGATCAGATTTTAGTGCTTTGTGGAAAAAAAAGCTAAACTATAGTATACCCCCCCAAGCAGGGCATCACATTTCCAGGTCTCTTCTAATAGGGCTCCATTAAAGAAGCCATTATCTATCCATTTCCCATCCAAGATAGACCTGATAATCAAAGAGGCTAGGTACATTTGTGAATATTGTTGTGGAGCTGTGGAGCCACTTATTCAGAAGCTTCACTAGAGCAGTGTGTAGCCAATGACAAATAATAAAACAGAAGACCAGTCAAGGCCTGGAAACATCAGTCAAACCAATTTTACTACTACCTCAGACACTGGGCCAAAATGGGCTTAAATCGGATTCTGAATTTGGAAAATCTACTGTAAATATGCAAAGTGGTGTCAACCTCTCTGCAAATAGTCAAGATGTAAATCAGGAGAGCCTCTACAAGTGAATACATATTTACCTTAGATGACTGGAACATGTGAACTGTAAATAAGGAGTGCTGAGTGAAGTGCAGGAAAAGAAGAAGAACAGTGCTGAGGCAAAGATGGAAACAGGATGTGTAAAACTCATCACAATATGAAAGCTCTTAACAAGCATCAAGCTCATGTGTTGCATGTCTTTACTACTTTTTCCTGGCTCTGGTCGCACCATGGGAGCCACACAACTCGCTTCATCCCAGCCCTATTATAGGCCTCCCAACCCTTTGCGCTGCTCCCCTTACTCTTATCATATTGTCTTTATCTCCCCCACTCATTCCATCTCTAATCTTTTATTTCAATATCTTTACCTCAATCCTCCTCTTCCAAAGCACATCACGCTTCCCTACCTATCCTCCCCAACTTGTCCCCCCCCCCCCCCCCCACCCACACACATGCCCGTCCACCCCGACCCTCCCCCTTGTTCCGACCATCAGCCTGGGACAGCCTATCAGTGGATACCAAGGAAACCTCTGGATGATGTCATGTGGTATGGTTGCTGTTCCAAGACTGACATCAGCGGCGAGAGAGCTCCTCATTCTTTCCAGAGAATGGCCCAAAGGTTTTGGCTCCACTACCCGAACCTACTGCTCCAGCTTCCTCACTCCTCCACACTCTCAATTTCGAACATCTTGTTCTTCCGATCTACTCTGCTCCAACTCCCTAATATGCCAAATTGATGTTGTCTTTCTGTGACAAAAACTACACTATATGATCGCCCACTTTCATCCTGGACTCAGATGCTTTCGCTCTGTTCAGACTGCAACAATGGAGGCCAGACAACAACTTTTGTGCTTGCACAGCTCCGCCTCGGCTACTTCGATTCACTCAAGTCCCTTGTGGACCCCTCTGAGTGAGGCCAAGCAGTCCATCTGTCCCGTTTGTGTTCCCTCGAACCAAGCACAGCCATTTATTTCACTGAATGCTTCTTAGAACCCAGGGATCGGCATGAAATTATCTCTGGTTTTTCTTGGCACACTAACAGAAAAAAACAACTGTGAACAGTGAACACGGAAATCAAGGGACACATTCTGTAGATGGACTTTGTCATGCAGGTCCTAAATACTGAACAACAGAGATTAAAACACACTGGAAATACAGACATGCTTTCAACATCCATAACCCTACAGTCATGAAGACAAACAACATCACAAAAAAGTCATTAGCCGGACTTTACTTAAGATAATGGTTCTTAATGACAGATTTGAACATGTGCATTACAGTCATTATAAGGGAGTAATTACTATTTCATTTGCAACAGATGAGCACTGATTAGCAGGTAAAATACCTGTCTTCTGACATAATCATCACCTTAATTACCTTCATAGTCTTTACTGGCACACGCTACAGTACTCTTATGCAAGCTACTCAGAAAAAAAAATAACATTATGGTACTTATAGAGGGTAGACGCTGTCTCTGTGACCACAATAACCATGTTAGAAACCAAACCACAAACCACCTCAGCATAGAGTAAGTGGTACTTGCCGCCTGCCTGCTGTATGTAAAGAAAGGGAAGAGGAAAAAACACACTGTTCACTTTAACTCAAAGGTTTTAAAAATCTGATTACCTGTCCCTCCTCAAGTCTGTATGCAAATATTTGTTCTCAACATTTATTATCTCTTCTTTTTTGGGGAAATTCTTTCTTAGCAGTCATCCTTATGATGCAAGGGAATATATTGTGACTCCAAAGAAAAACTTTTGAGAAATCAAATCAATGCTGTCAGAAACAGCTCTCTCAAATTGACAGTTCAAAAGGTGTTTTTGCTCTGTCTTATTATTTCCCCTTTTACACGCTTGTTTTTCTAAAGAGGCTGACTGGAAATCGTAGACTCTTAAAGTCAGCTGAATTAATTGGCCTCCAGGTGAAATCGCATACGTTTTTTTGTTTTTGTTTTATGCTCACCACCTCTTGGTGGTAACTGACTCTGGCAAAAGTCAACACAGGATCAGACTAAACTACAGAGGGGAGAAGGGAGTAAGAGGAGGAAGGGAGCGCGGCCTGAGCATAATTTGGAAACTATGTGGCATATTTTCCGTTTTCTGCACGCACTGGAGCCTGTCCTGTCTCCCAACTGGCAGACACACAGCAGGAGCGCTTTAAACATCTCACACAAAATATCTGTCTGTTCCCACGGTAACGCTTTGATTACTGGCGAAGATTTTAATTGTTCCTGTATCACCCCAATCTCATGACGAGTATGCTACAGGCAATAGTAAAAATTACAGCAGAATTACAACAGTACCGGATAAATGCAGTCATCCTGCTGCCAACTGGAGGAATTTACTAGTGGCCATTAGGGCTTCGGCTAAATAATAGCTATAACACATAAACACAAACACACACCAAAAACATCTGTATGTATGCCTCATTAAATAGTTCAAGTCAACAAGTTCACTGGAATGTAATCCATGTAATATAAAACAGTGTTGTACTTCCCTGCTTCACTCATGAACCACATCTAACACTGCTGTGGAAATAAATGCTTACATATACAGTTCTGGACATACTGTCTTTCTTGAAATGTAGCTTTGGTTGCGAGGCTGTGATTAATGGTTTTGACTGAGGGAAAGAAATGAAGCTTATATCCCATCATCATCTATCTCCCCTATTGCTTGGCAACTTTAGGGATTGTGGGGGTAAGTGATGTCATATTTCATTTTTTTTTTGTCTGTTCTCGCTGAGCAGCAGTGAGGTCAAAGGTCAGCTGGCTCAGCATAAGTCACATCAGTCAGCTTCTGTTACTAATTATTATTGAGGGCCTCAGCCTCACAGACTAATCCCCCTTTAAACAAGCGCAACTCTGACGGGACAAAGACAATACTATTCCTTATGCCTTGTGCCTTTGTGTGCCTTTTTGTGTGCCTTGTGTGTGTGTGTGTGTGTGTGTGTGTGTGTGTGTGTGTGTGTGTGTCCGTCACAGAGGTCATGTTTAAGAGCCACAGATATCCACATAAACGCTTGTTTAAGTCAGGCACTATCCAAACTAACTCTGATTCTTCAAAGTAGATAAAGACAAAAAAGTATTTCATATAATGATGCACATCCGGTACCGCTATCTATTTTATGAACCCAAAAAAGGCTTCCTTTCACTAGACAGATTAACATCCATCTTTCATATCCATAGCCACAAAGCTTTTCCAAAGATAAAAAGAGCAGAAAGGAAGAAGTAAAGCCCTCATTCTAATAATGAAAACCTGTCACCGCTTGTTAAAAATCTCTGTAATCAGAAATGTTGCAGCCAATTCAGAGAAACAGTTCAAACATGAAACCACAAACAGAAATATAACAGTTTGACTTGTAGGTTTTAACTAGGGCTGCACGATTATGGCCAAAATGATAATCACGATTATTTTGATCAATATATTGATCACGATTAATTATCACGATTATTTGTTGATTTTAACCAAAACAAATTTTACTGTCACATAGGCTAATTATAACTGCTTTCACATCCATATTGTGCTACATTACTGCCAATACATCCATATTGTGCTACATTCCTCCTTTGTTGAAGGATACTATGAAGGAGTATGCCATTTCAGTTGTTGTGCGACCGCTTTCCAAACATGCACGTTTGCCGTGAAAAGATACAAGCAATGCAATTTTCTGATCACGTTAATGACGCATGTTAAAATCCGGTGCCAATATGGCAGCGGTGCCCGGTATCTACCGGACAAAATAGCAACGCGGATTACACTACCACTTAAATGTCTGCATTGCGCTCTGATGCTGCATGTCACGCTAGTTAACACTAATAACACGTTACACAGCAGCTAACGTTAACCTACCATTAGCTACAGTAGTAACTGGATTAAACACAGCTAAAATGCTGACAGTAGGGGTGTAACGGTACGTGTATTCGTACTGGACCGTTTCGGTACAGGGCTTTCGGTACGGTGCGCATGTGCACCGAATGCAATCTTTTGTGTGTGGAACATAGGTCAGTTTTCGTGTTTCCACACGAACATATTAAGTGGCGGAAGTCTCCGCGTTCAGCGCAAATCCCGCCCTGCAGCTGATTCTAAAGTTTTCATTGGTCATGTCAATATGTCAATCACTGTACAGATTGCCTACCCCAAACACTGATCTCTAAACCTACCCGCCGTCACTGTAACCTAAACCAATGAAATCGACTGCAGGGCGGGATTTCCGCTGAAGTGGTTTGGGGAAAAAAATAATGATCACACACCGCGCGCTGTACAACAACATACACGGCACACTTTAGCCCAGCCTCTCGCTAGCTAGCGTCATGGCCAATGCAGACAAGCCCATAGACAGTACGGACAAACCGGAGCTTGAAGAGCCACCCATATCATTAAGGTCTCCTGTTTGGGAACACTGAAAGTGAAATACGTCAACGGACAAAGACTAGTCGATAAGACGAAAGCAGTGTGCCGACGTTGCTCAGGAATGATCGGGTATGTTTCTGGCAACACTTCAAACTTGTTAACGCACTTGAAAAGGCATCACGCGAGTGTGAACATCACTACTACAAGGAAAAAAACGACCGTAATTCAAACGCAGCTCCCGTTGGCATTTAAACAGACCTTTGCTGGTAATTCCGATCAGGCCAACGCAATAACGAAAGCAATTGGTGTTTTTATAGCAGCTGATCTACGACCATACTCGGTTGTTGACAAGCTGGGATTGGTAATGCTGCACAGTAATCCATAGTTATTTATTTATATTTTTCATTATATTTTATTATGTGATATTGGTTTGAGTATTTTATTTAGTGGAGAACTTTGCAGCAGTATTTTATTTCTTATTCTTTTTTTATTTTATATATATATATATATATATTATTTATTATATTTTATTAAAAAGTGTTTAAAAAAGTGTAAACAAATGGTTAAAAAAAAGTTTATAGTAATAAACAACCTGCAGTTTAATGTTTGCATTTCTTTCCCTTACTGTACCGAAAATAAACCGAACCGTGACTTTAAATCCGAGGTACGTACCGAACCGTGATTTTTGCGTACCGTTACACCCCTAGCTGACAGCTAAACAGTGTAGTGTGACTGTATTTCACTGTAGAGGATTCCAACAGCGGGACGTACAACAGTCTGCCGCTAAAGCTATGAGCTAAAAGACTCAAACTAGCACTGGTCACTGCTGTTGTCTGAAAAACAACACAGACGGGACAAAATGTTGCGTTTACAACTATCTGTTGTGGAATTTTCCTCACGTTACTCTGTCCTCTGTGACGGTCTACATCTAAACTAAGCTACGCGGTGCAGGGAACAACTCTGATTGGCTCATGGAAGCACGTGATCAGAGAGTGGTTTATGGAGCTTTGGGAAAAAAAAACTTTGATACAGAGCGTTCTATGAACAGAATGAATGAAGCATTTTATCACGTGAATTTGATCGTGGGAAGCCAAAATCGTGATCGTGATTAAAATTTGATTAATTGTGCAGCCCTAGTTTTAACTGCCTCGTAGCCACAATGAGGCGAAACTTCAAAACAGCAACAACAGATGCAGAGTTGGACGGCAAACAAATGCAGCACAGTTGGAACAGAACAGGATCCAGCGACATTGTGTTTTTGTGTGGAAGTAGTGGAATATATGGCACCTTAAATTAAATTTGATTTGCGATTGTGTGAGTGCGTGACAGAGGTCGGGGAATCAGAAGCTGGGGGTTCCACGAGCTAAATCCACACATATATAGAGGATGTGGTCGCGACCACAGTCCCCATTCCGGGCGCCATAACACGCAGAATGGGGATTGGGGATGGATGACGATGACCACCATCTTGCACCACGGCCACATGTGTCTGTACTGTATTTAGAATGGAGAATCGTTTTCTTTTATCTCATTTGCTTAAGGACTTTAAATCAAAGTCAAGTTGGCCTGAGTACCGTCCACAGAAAGGGCTGTTGTACTTACTGATGTACTTACTTACTAGCTTACTTACTAAACTCGATTAGTACAGCCTTGAAAATAGCATATAACAGGAGATGCAAAAAAGCATGTTGTCAAAACTATATATCAATTCATTCATATCACTTTGGCACAATCAATTCACACACACGTACCAATAGACGTAGTTGAGTGGAAAACAAGTGTGTGTCTGGTAAAAATGACACTGACTCAACATACACACAGTCCTAAATAGTGCAATAATAGAATAAATTAATACCGTTCAAAACATGTAGATTAGGAGTTTAAGTATAATGCTTACCTCAAAGACTTCTTCATCAAGTATTCTAGTTCCAAATACTACAATTCCCTTGGTATCAATGATGGGGTTGGGGCTTCGGAGCAGCTTCTGGGTGGTCTTCTTTTTACAGTCCAGAATGAGGGTGATGGTCTGCTTGTGCACACTGATGGCCACTCGATGCCATCTGGAAGAGAAGGTGAAGTTAATTCACACACTTACTGGGTTACATGCTGCCCACTTACACGCTACTAAAGGCACTATTAAAAGCCCCTTTTGTGTTTGGCTTCTCGTTCAAATTCAAATATTTCCCATAGAGCTTTTTCACGGCAGACATGTTGACATGTCATAGTAGGAAAAGCACAGGTGTATTCAAAACCATTAATGATGGCTGCATTCCACTCAGGAGAGGCCCTGGTATTGTGCATGCTGACTCACTGAAATAGCTTACTGGGACACTTGATGGAATTGAGCCATCGTTAAGGTTATCAATTTCAGCTGTGCTTTTCCTACTATGACAAGTCAAAATGTCTGCTGTGAAAAAGGTCCATTGTGGATTTTTTTGTGGTGACACAAACACAATTCTACACTGCGCCTGCAAACAGAAGATCCACATTTGAAGACACTGCAAATCCACGTTAAGTTAGAGATGGGCAATATATCGATATTATATCGATATCGTGATATGAGACTAGATATCGTCATAGATTTTGGATATCGTGATGTGGCGTAAGTGTTGTCTTTTCCTGGTTTTAAAGGCTGCATTACAGTAAAGTGATGTCATTTTCTGAACTTACCAGACTGTTGTAACTGTTCTATTATTTGCCTTACCCATTTAGTCATTATATCCACATTACTGATGATTATTTATCAACAATCTCATTGTGTAAATATTTTGTGAAAGCACCAATAGTCAACACTACAATATCGTTGTTGTATTGATATCGAGGTATTTGGTCAAAAATATTGTGATATCTGATTTTCTCCATATCGCCCAGCCCTATGTTAAGTGTAAGGGAACAAATTAACAATATGACAAAGAAACAGTGACAAGGTTGCATGTCACTAACAAATCTGTTGCAAAAGGGACACCTGGGCCAGGTGCTGCTTAACAAATTACACCAGCATCAAAGCCTTACACATCCACCTGGACTCTGATTAGAGGGATAGATGCATTAACACAATGCAGACTCTAATATGCGTTTATATGAGTGTGCTGTACAGTTGCTGGATGTTCATCGAGCCAAAGGCAAGTGCACCTACTTTCCGTCAGCTAGGTTGACTCCTCTGAAGAGGGGGTAGTCCTCAGGGCTGGGTTTGCCTGTGTGGTCCTCGTACAGGAACACTGGAGAGCGGCCCACTTCCAGTCCGAGCTGCTGGATGCCTTGTTCATTGTACACAGACAACAGGAAGGACTGGCTGCCCTTCTTAGGCTTCACTGTAGCCATAATGGAAAAGTCCTCTGGGAACACATCACCTGGCAGGACGGATGGCGGGTTGGACAGAAAGAGAAAAGTTTTGGAGAGTTATAAGTAGCAGTAACGATTCATCATCATAAGAGGAATGACATTCTATGTTTGTGTCCAGGATGTTGTAACCGTATTATTATTATTTCAGGAGACAGACTGTGCTCTTCTTCGGTGTCAAGGGGGAGTATGAAAATTATTTTTTTTTAATTCTAATGAAAAGAAAAGTTACAAAAACAGACACTTTAGATTGGAAGAATTGGGAAGATGGGCTTTGAGCACCGAAAGAAAACACCGGTGATTTGTAACAGGATAGGATTAATCTGAAAGGGACGGCTGGCAGAAGAGAGGCCGGTCAGAGGAAAAAAATTAAACGTTAGAAGCAGAAGTGCAAAATCGAGAATTTACAGCGCAGCACAGGATAAGAAGCATAATGACAAAAGCATGTGATCCTGAGAGACTTCGTCGAACTATCCTTCAGACCCCTCCACTCCGCCTCTCTTCTCCCACAGCTGATCGACCTAACAGACACTGAGACGCTCCAGCAGAGAATTGGAGATGGGGAAATGTGAGTAAAAAAAACAAGCTGGTATGGAAATGGAAATACCAATAATAATCTGGTATTTAAACACATAAAAGTTGCAGAAACAGACATGAAAAGGATGTGTTTGCCTCCATCTGCATGGTTCCACTGTGCGGCCTCAACTATTTCCTCCATTTTGCTAAAGTGTGGGGGACATCTGCCAGACAGATTCAGAACCCCAGAAAGAGGGCGGCCGTTCTAACCGCCCGAGGAGACTGTTGCTCGCTAATGTCGAGGTCGGACTACACTTGTGGCAAACAGAACTTTCTGATCTTTTAGTTTGAAAAAAAAAACAAACACAAAGGCAATCCAGCTAAATTAAAATCACTATTGTTAAGAAAAAACAGCTATCGGGATTATATTTAACATACAGTAAGTAAAAATAACAAAAAACGCTTGGATTCCAGTAGCAGATCTTTGCTCTTCGGTATATGCAGAACAGAGATTTCCAGACGGCCGGAAAAGAGAAGCAGGGTTTGTGGTTGCAGTGGTTTTGTAGCACCTTGTGCAGCCATCAAACCCCCTTACTCTGTCACCACTTACAGAATAGAAGGAAAATGCTATGTTGGACTGAGCCAATCGGAGGCTGTGGACAAAAAGAAGTCCGAGAGGGAATACAGTGTGGAAACCTGAGGTGAGGAAGAGATAGTGGAAAAGGAAAGAAGAAAAGAGAAAAGAGACGCTTCACGACCAAGTTTAAATTGGCCCCATCATCCATTCACTTTATTCTTACTTTTTTTCATTGTCTTTCACCCAGTCAGCATCTGGGTTCCTGTCTTGTCTTCCTGCATTTTTCTATGATTCCTCCATTAATGCCAGGCATCAAATCACATCATGCGGAGAGCACATGCCTTGGCAGTGTGCTCCCTCAGGAATTCAGCTTGGCATCATATGAGAAAGATTTCTTTAATTGACAGATGCTTCGACAGGATGGTGTAAGGCAGACATCGAGAGAGGGCGAGCACAAGAAAGAAGGAGAAGAGAAAAATAACCCTTCAGAAACCATCATATGGACGAGTTTGGTTACAGATAGATACATAAAGACTTAAGCGGGCAGAATATTATGAAATGAAAGTGCTATGATGTGAAAAAGGACGTTGGGAAAAATCAGAGTTAAGAAACCACATGCCGGAAAGTTTGTTGATGCATCCTGTTGCATGAGCCATGTCTGTCGCAGAGACAATGACTCAGCGCTGGCTCAGGACAGGCTGTTTGTGTCAGCTGTGGGGTGAAAGGAACACGATGGCATAGAAGAAGAGGGAGCGGGGGGAGCAAAGAAATGAGAATGACTCATTTTCAAATTCAAAGTACTCTTTTTGGAGGGCAAAAATTGAGAATTCATCTGACTCTGAATTGAATTGTAGCAGCATTTACAAAGCAAGGCTTCTCTTTTGTACATCCGTGTTTATGCAGTGTGTCCTGGGGGCCCCCCCCTCTCACACTTTGCTTTGAGGTCCTGAGGGGGCGTTCAGAAAAGCTCGGGTTTCTTTTGGAATGTGTCTCTCAAACCGCTACTTCGGGCCACCAGATGAGAGATACTTCATTCCTCATTTAGTGTGTATGTGTGTGTGGACATGGTGGGAATGGAAAGTCTATAGTGCCAGAAGTCCTGGGAGTTTACAATGGCAGCACCATCATCAGTGTAAATAGGTCTGGGAAAGTCAAAGACTCAAAGACAAGCCCAGACAGGCAATCACACGCGACCCAACAATTTCCTCCAGATTAAATAACCAATTAAAGATGCTTTTTTTATTTTTGATAAAATATCTAAAGTGTGATATAGCTGGCTTTAATTTTACCTTGAATGGACTATTCTCTAGTAGACCTACAGTACAGCTTTAGCCAACAAGTTTAAAAGAGACGGAGAGAGTGGTGTGCCACCCCGTCTCCAATTTCACACTGAAGACATTTGACATCTACACCTAAATTATTCGGTAACACTTTACTTGAAGGTACCTACATAAGAGTATAGAGAAGAGTCCCGCACACTGACCATTACGCAAGCAATAATTTATTTAGAAAAATACAACGTTTCGGTCTCAGACCTTCATCAGGTAAAATTTACCTGATGACCGAAACTTTTGATCTGCTACTTTTGGTAATATCCTACGCACCTGCCCGACAAAAGAGGTGTGCAAAAAAGTTTTCTTACGTTACCTACATAAGAGTGACATGACAAGTTATGGTTAGGGTTAGAGTTAGGGTTAGTTAGGGTTCATGTGTCTAACCCTAACCCATGACAGTGTCAAGACAAAAACCGAATGACACTTACTAAAAGAAGTGTTATATCATAAACGTTCATGACTTGTTTATAATGTTTATGACACATTCATGACAGTGTCATGTCACTCTTATGTAGATACCCGTCAAGTAAAGTGTAACCAATTATTCTTCTTTATCTACCAAATTTACAGAATCTCTACAAACGCCTCAAAAGTCAGGGAGGGGCAGGAGTTATGCCAGCACTTTGACTGATCCTCTCTCCCCCATCTGTCAGTGTGCATACGAGCAGGTAAATGGGGTAGAAAGTCTTGTGTCCTGTAATTGGTCATTCAGTCATCACTGTGTCCAAATCCCCCCCACTTCTGTATGAGACAAGCAGCATTCCAATGGGATTGCACATTGCTGCAGAGACAAGTGTACCTGTCTGATGGTGCGCAAAAAAAGGGAGAAACAAGGACAAAGAGATACACATGGCGAAGGAGAGGAAGATGGCTGTGTGTCCAGCATGTACGCAGCCCTAATGGAAAAAGGTAGAACTAGTAGTGTGTAGAGCTGGGCAATATATCGATATTATATCGATATCGTGCTATGAGACTAGATATCGTCTTAGATTTTAGATATCGTAATATCGTGATGTGGCATACATGTTGTCTTTTCCTGGTTTTAAAGGCTGCATTACAGTAAAGTGATGTCATTTTCTGAACTTACCAGACTGTTGTAACTGTTCTGTTATTTGCCTTTACCCACTTAGTCATTATATCCACATTACTGATGATTATTTATCAACAATCTCATTGTGTAAATATTTTGTGAAAGCACCAATAGTCAACACTACAATATCGTTGTTGTATCGATATCGAGGTATTTGGTCAAAAATATTGTGACATTTGATTTTCTCCATATCGCCCAGCCCTAATAGCGTGTCAAGTTCAAGGCGCAAATAACACCACGTGACTAAAGCTCTGTAGTTTAAGAACAGTCTGAGAATGTTTTGATGGATGGAGCTACATATAATCATATGTCTTATTGTCTGTGAACAGCACACTTTGATCAATAGAAGAGGGAAATTATTTTCCCTGATCCAACACTGATTACTTCAGCTTCTTCAGAGGGCAATAGGAATTGAATCACGAGTGATAAATGTCATTATCATAAAGACATGAGAGGACAAGTGCAGACTCTAATGTTTTAAATTGATACCACAGAGACATCTGGTATTATTATCTGCATCAGCTGGAGTGATGATAAAAATGATTGGTTCTCAGGTTTTGGCTAAATGTTCTCTCATCATGCATCCTCACTTACTAACTGCCTTGTAGAATCTCAGACTTTGTAATCATTTTGTTAATAATGTTTTTTGTTTTATAACCAACAAAAAAATAATTTCTATCTCCCTTTACTGTGTTTTTGGTGTTGTTCATTTTACACAACCTTTAGTAAAAGGCCCCAAGAAGAGGTGGGCTTCTGTTAAAATTAGATCATACCATGCATGTGGGATAGCGATATCTTCTAACCTAATAAATGCAGGCACCAGTATTGCTTTTACAGCTTGCACAGGGCCCTCACTGAATGGCCGGTGCCATCTAGCCACAGCAGTCCAGACTACAAGTTTGAATGCCAAGTGATAGCTAACCCCATTCAGAGGCAATGTAAGAGCCACTGCATCACTCCTTTCTTCTTGTCTGTCATAATAACGACAAACAACATGGAAGAAATCTCTTCTGCACAAATTGTCAAAGCTGCGGCCAGGGATTTATGGCAATATGAATTTGTGTATGTACTCGTACATGCTATTTCTCATAGATTTATCTGGATACAGAGTGAGTTACCAGACGAGGACAGACTACTGAGACGCGGGACGTGTGTGGTATAAAACTTAAAAAGGCCCGGCGGTTCATTGCCCGGTTTCCTCACTCCTCATTCCCATCATAAAGGTAAGAAAGGACCCTTCTGTTTCCAGTGCCTCTGTACTTTCAAATGAATCATCCCTTCCACATGTTTGCCTAATGATTGCATGTCTGCACTTGCTCTTTTCCAACACATCATCACAGTGTGGTTACGGGGTCACAAGCTCAATCAGAGCTACTGTGGTTTTTATTACCAACATTATAGTCATAACAAAACAAGCATGTTTGCATTGCCTTTGTTTTCTATATGTGGTATTTATTTATTTTTTTAAACCTTTAGGAGGGAGGATGCTGTGATGATAATTTCAGCAAATTATACCTCCAGGCTTCGGGCCAAAGTCATAACTCAGTAGCAAACTCACTTAAAAGAAAAAAAAAAAAAAAAAGAGATGGATAAAATGATCTCACAAGTTTAGCTGCCCTCTGGAACATATTAGCTGTACATTCTCTTAATGTTAAAGCGAGACAGGGACAACGTCACAGACGCTTCGACTAGATTTTAAGGCCTTCAAACCACAGGCGGCTAGTTATTCTGTTTGCACCTTGAGACTATGTGGTGCCTGTTATGGTAAACTCCTCCAAGTTGGTTTGTTTTATGTAGACTGTTATTTCAGATGATCCAGAGTGGCATGTGTGTAATTATAGCATGTGTATCCAAACAGAGACTCATATGGGCTCTGCTGTCACCGAGCTTCAAAGTGAACAGTATTTGTTTGATTGGATAGCATGATAGGGCACGCAGGCCACAGGAGCTCTGTGGCTCTGCTTTAAGCCCCAAAGAAGAGCCATGACATTGATCAAAGGTCCAATGAGGCCAATGCAACATCTCAGAAGCTTTGTGGAAGATTAGCTTACAGGAAGGGTTATTACTTCTCCTTTGTTTTCTGCATCTAGACCACATCGTTGCTCTTTTTTCCCCCCGTTGTATATCTTTAAGCTGCAGGAAAACCAATCACAGTAATTCCAGAAGTTGGTTGTCTGGGTCAAAGAATTATGGTTTTGAATTTCTGCACTGTTAAAAAAAAAAGAAAAGAAAAGGGAGCCTAGCATGTTACCAGAAAGTGTAGATGGAACACAAAGGGAGAAAACACTGCGAGGCAGCAGCAGTCTAGATTGAAATGATAGAGGGAAAAAAAATGGCGCTTGAGGGACAATAAAGAGAGAAGGATGGAGAAAAGCGAGGAAAGATTGCCTGAGAGGGAGGAGAGAGAGGAAAGTACTACTGCAGTGCTCCATAAAGCACTAACCCAAAGCCACGTCAGCACAATAGAACAAGGCTAAAGTGGAACCCCAGACTTCCCTCCCCTCTACCACCCCTATTTCCACTGCTTTTCCATCGTCGACATCGACATACAGTATGTGTTTTGGTACGGGGTAAACAAGTTAAGACGGGAGTGAAAAAAATGAAATAGTACTTTGCCTAAAATCCCATAAAACAAAGGTAGAATTGAAATAAATAATCAAGTTACAGGAGCAAAATACAACTTCTGCATGGAGGGAAAGGACAGAAGCAGGCTAGATGGGAGCAAATACACATTTCTTTCCAGCTACCTTTTAATGTTATAATCCCTGTATTACTATGAGGGGTGAAAGGTCATACAGCTGACCAGATGGCAAGACTGTGTAGCAGAGACACACCTTGTAAGATAAGTTAAAGATCTTGAACAACCATCTGTAGTGATGAACCTAAAGCAGTGGTGTGGGAAAAATGATTTGAAAGTGGCTTTGAACTGGTTTGTTTGATGTCTCGAGAGAAAAAAAAAAAAAAAGAAATGCAAGAGGTGATTGTATTCATTTGTAGAGGGAGAGCATTACTGTGTGTCGAGTCAGATACTCACCTGGATACAGCTGTACGGTGGGGGCGCTGAGCTGGGCTTCTTTGGATACTCTGTAAGCCACATCGGGTCCTTGTGTTGACCTCCGATGTGAGCAGAAACCCGTTGTTTTTTTAACACCCTCGGGTAAACTGTGAAAATCTAAAATCTTCAAGAGGTCTGCTGGTTCCACTACAGAGAGAAGAAAGAGACACAAAAAAAAAGTTGTTAGATTTTATTTTTAAATGGGTTAAAAAAAGCAGTTAAATTTGTCCAAACTCCGTAGCGCACATTGCTAACTCTACAGCCCACGTATCATATTGTTTATACAATGCAAATACAGATACTACTCTTTAATAGCCCAGAATGGCTGTCTATCAAATAAACCTTAATTGTGACCATTTCCCTCTATGTGCTATCTTTTGCAGAGTCAGAAGTTACTCAGCAGGAGATCACAGTGTTGTGGTTGAGAGAAGTTTTCAGTTCAGTTATCCATTTAGGCGCTAAACAGAGATGTGCCCATTTATAGATCACCATGATCATGGGTTAGGGCTGCAGCAAAACCCATCCTTCCATCCATTTCCCTGCAATGCTAAATCTACCGCTGCCTCCCTTCGACCACAACCATACAATTAGCACACTTTCAGGCCGGTCGTCCCGGCTGTAACCAGGCCACCGCAGAAATACACTGGGTCAGAACAATGTGACATGGGGTTTGACCCTGGACCGCACCCTTGCATGCCAAAACCACCCAGGACAAACAGCTGTTCGTGCAGCCAGATGCACACACAACAAGCTACACGATGACACCCATTAGCATCCAGCCTTGTCCCAGCAAAGGATCTGGACAGAAAAGGGCACTGGGTCATGTCTATAGGGACAGTCGCATAAGGAACGGGGGGTCAGGGTGTTTTTAGAGGAGGGCAAACACTAAAGTGAGGAAGCTAACTAAATAGAGGACAACAGAAGGATTTTATGGCACAGGAGTTACAGAAATAAAACAAAAGACAAAAGCAAGCATGCTGGTGGTATTCTGCTGGATGCATTTTTGTGTTGTTATGGTGAATGTGGACTGTCAAAGGCAACCCCCTCGGACAAGAAAAGGAGTACACCCACACACAGGTACAGAAGTCCCAGTGTCAGGCTACAAAGACCACACACACCGTTCAGAGAGTGAAAAGAAAGAGAAGAAAAAAAAAAAACGTTCAATAGCCCCATCCATCTGAGAGCGAAAGGGATGCTGGGAAAGGTGGAAAGGCGAATGGGCAGACCGAGAGTGTTTGTACATTCTGCGTTACCCTGCAACAACCTCCAGCTGGATGTCATTACACATGGCTCGCATGCAGCGCACATCAATTTAGAAGAAAAAACTTGACATTCTTAAACAGAGGTCTCCATTTAAGAACACTTTGGCTGCACGTGTTTGTCCACAGGTGTACAGTGATGGTGGTGGTGTGTGGTGGTGGTTGGGGGGGGGGTGTCCTTCTTATCAGATTGATTGCATGTTGCCTACATTATCTTATCATCAACAAGACAAAGACCCAACTAAAGAAAGCACACTATTCAAGACCAAGAGTCATGTCAAAAGTAACCAAGTTCTTTGATTTATAAAACAAACACGTAACTTCAGTTTGCAGCTACAGCACAGAGAGCCAGTGGAGAGACTGGAGAGACAGCACAGACATTAGTTACAATAACTTTGTTTCGATTACTCAACAAATAAACTAAGATGTAGCCTAAACATACTCGATAACAGTTTATACCTTTTTAATACACACACAGTAGACAATCTGGAACAAGTCTGTGTAGAGCATTTCGAGAGGAAATGTGGGATTTGAGCGAGATACATTTGGTGTGTGGTGATTTCCTAATCAGGATGTTCTCATCTCAGTCTTTCTATCTCTCTCTCCTAAGCCATCCCACTCTTCCTGTCTTGGAGGAAGTCTATTATCCAATCCCAAACTCTGCAATTACATTTCTGCAACATGTACAAGTGGAACCCTGCACACGGGGACATATTAGGCAAAGGCACACAGATCTGTAATAGCAATAGAGAAATATATGAATCCAAGCACCACACCCATCTGTTTCAAAAATCCACATAGCCCAGCATGTAGGCATGTCAAAAGGATAACTATATTCATATTCCTGGAAGTGCACAAACCACAGGATGACAGGGCCTCTAAACAGGCGAAGGGTCTAAACAAAAAGACAGCTTTGTCTGTCATCAACTCATAATGAAGAGACAGACAGAAACTCTCCCACTGGCCAGAAAATATATATCATTCACCATGAGGTGATGAGGGAGGTTTATTTAATGAGCTTGTCTCTGAGCGCGCTGCAATAATATGTCAAAATGTCAAAGTGTTGGGAAATGTAGTTCTGTTACAAATGCTCTTATTGATCCGTCAATCAAAAATGTGTTATATAGCGTTTGCACTTATTGGTCTGCAAGCGTTAGATTGTGCGAGCTGATCATGTGATATAACGAAATAGCATGATGCAAATCTCTCTGTTTACACAGGTCGCTTAGCAACTAAGGCATTCAGGGGCCTGAATGCCTACAATAAACTTCTGAAAAGTTGAGTAAAGGTGTCAGAAGATACAGCATTAAGCACAGGGACCCTTGGGCGTGTGGAACTTATAAGCGCCCAGGAAAGCATACATCTGCTTAATTGCGGCATCTGCATTTTACAACTGACTGACTTTTAACTGTCTGAATAAACATGTTCAAAAAATAACATTGTACACTTTATTAGACAGCCCAATTATTCGAAAACAAACACGTGTTAGAGAATAGTATAGAGTCCTGAATTTTTCATCAATACAGGACACTGCACGATCTTCTCTTTCCCCCAAACTCTAGAAGTTGCATACATTTAGCATCTTTTAGACAAACTTCATGCAGGATTTTAACATTAAAAAAAATCCTGCTAGAGCTTCCTTAAAATCAAAATCAGTTTCAGTGAGACAGACAGGGAGTTACGGTTTCTCAGCTATTAACATGAGAGAAGTAAGTGACGCTGGCGCATAAAGCATTTTTAACAAGGATCATGGTTGACTAAAAGCAAAGCTCATCGTTTTTGCCCTTGTCTCAGCCAGCCACAAATGTACCCTGTTAAAGCCACAACAGTCTGCTTTGACCCTGCAGTAATTCCCTCGGACCTGCCAACATCAAGCAGCACGTTACTCCCTTGGGAAATAAATCAATCGATCACTGACAAAAGGAGTCCATACAAGGCATGGAAAAGGCTGTCCACTGTCTAAATGATGGAGCTTACATGTCACATTAAAGCCAAGCTACAGTATTATGGTCTGATCACGTTCCTGTGGAGTTAGACTGTGATTCTGAGACTAGCCATAGCCTCCGTTTTCCATCTCCTCTTGATTCATCGTCATGTAGTCTCTCCCTACCACACACAGCCTCCCCATCTCCTTATATGGACACAATCTTGCATATAAGCCCTGCTGCCAAAGACTGGTGGTGACAGGTACAAACACTCGCTTCAAATCTTACCTCATATAACCGTAATACTCACATAGGTGTACTTCAAGATCATCCTGTCAACATGGCAACACATTTACTGCCATTTCAGTGTGACTTTGTGTGGGAAGGTGCTCATAATGCTGTTCTTGCTCTTAAACTTATTTGTAAAGTCTGTCTTCACATGCTAACAGATAAACACCAGCAGTGGCTGATCGCAAACCAGATCCATTGATCAGATGTTTCCAACAAGCCACAGCCATGTTATTACTTATCAGATGACAACGACATACAAACAGGGATGAATTATTCAATTAAGTTCCTTTGGCCAACAGTTGCCTACACTCACAGAGTGCATCATAACAATATGGCTGTCATAATAGCAATAACAAGAGCATAATAATAACAGCCAGCTCAGCACCACAGAGAAAGAAGAAAAGGGGGAAGTCTGTGAGAGCATCCAGTCGATGCTAACTGTGTCACGACCCCTGCTGAGGAGTGTTGCTTTTGCTAATCCACACTGACACATACTAATCCCATGAAGATCAGCAGCTTTTTGGGAAGGAAACAATTGTCATCAGGACGTCCATCATTCCACACCTGATAAGCCCTCATTTCCTCCCATCAGATGGAATCAAACTGTTCCACTTTCTCATCTCCATTTTCCAATTTCCTTTTTCCTCCCTGCGAAATCTGTTTCATTCATTATTTCAACCGAGGTTTTTACATCCCCTGATGGATCTAAAAATGACCACAGGGCCCCTTCTGGGTCATCTGGAGGTGAGCCAGGTGGAGAGGGCCAATTAGCAGCTTACGGGAAAAGAGATGGAAGGTGAAAGGATAGCATAATATATCTCTGTCCGGATGCCAACTACAAAAACAATAGGCCTTTCCAAAACCCATCTGAGGACAGCAAATGTCTTTTCCAATAAAGCGATGGCTAACCTAATGCAAAGAGCCATTTTCTTGGTGGCAGTCAGACAGGCACTTCAGAAAGTTCGTCACACAAGCATTATCAGCTCTATCCCCCTCCCTCTTTGACGTATACTTCCTTACACACCTTCATTCATGAATTTCTGTCAGCGGCAGTCGACCTTCCAGCGGAAGCTGTCCTGACCACATCCTAAGCCACAGGTGTGGGTCTCCGTCGCACCTTGTTAAGCTGAGATGTTTACCCACTTAGCATGGCAGTTCCCTCGAGAGACCAACACCTCTGGCACTAGATGCTAAACATACATTTCCCTCTGACCACAGGCCCTCACATCCAAGAGGCAGGTTCTCTGCAGATAAACAGAAACTGTTTATATGACACGGTCTTGTGTTCATTTCCTCTCTTCCAGTCTACCGTCCCTTTTTACTTCTGCTGCTTTAACTACTTTCATGCAACGGCATGAAATAAAAGAGCAATGCTGTAAATACAGTGCATCCTTTAAGCCTTAGCGCTCTTTGGAAGCTTTTTTTCATGTGCAAAATAAAAACATCTCCTTTCCTTTGCCTCTCATGCTCATACATTGCTTCGATCAACAATCTGGGGGAACCTTTTTGGATGCCTTAAATGCTATGATCAGCCACAGGGCCTCTGCTGTCCACAAGTGAATGCATTTACAACACAATAACAAGAAAAGGACATGTTAAAGGAGGATTAAAATAGGGAAGCTGAGCTGTTAGTGTTATGTGGTTTAACAATTTTAAAGGATTCACCCAGGATTTAGACTTTGCTGATGAAAACTCCAACTTGTCTTCCTCAAACTCTAAACAACACAAACTTGTTTACTGCTATGAAGCCCTCATCTTCAATGCTTCAAAACTATTTTCTTTCTCGAGATAAACGCTTAGACGGCTGGGGTGTAAAGTATCCACTTCTACTCCCACAGTTAGGTCTTCCTGAGCCATGTGCACAGCGGGAACTTGTAAGTGTTATGTACAAAATTAGTAAGCAAAGTGTTGCATCTTTGATGTGATGTGCTAAAAGAGGAGCGGTTAACTTTGTCCTCTGCCTTTTATGTGTTTGTTTGTCGGACGTGGGCTGGATGAGGTCGCAGCATAGTAAAGGATAATTAATTCATAAAAGTATGTGGTTTAAGTGTCAATTATTTTAAAATGTGTGGTGAAACTTACGACATTACAACCGATTGTTGAAGAGATGAGTGGGCATGGTGTGGTTTTGCAAATATCTTCCCCTCCCTACCCCGTTACACTTTCTTTCTACCTTTTTTCTCTCTTTCTCTGAACAGTAGCTCGAGTGCCGGATACATAATCCTGCTCTCGGCTCAATGCCAAGACTGTGGAGGATCCCATTCCCCTAACCTATCCATGTACCCTCGATTTCCACAAATGCACACACACACACACACACACACACACACATATATCTGCAACAAGACTGTGACTCCAGGCGGCACCATTTCATTTGACAGGAGTAGGGGTGCCGGACCAGTGAATTAGGACTTTTTCATGGGGGGGAGATTAACATTCTTGCCTCTTTCCCTGCCCCCTATCCTCCTCTAGCCCTTTCTGAAGTGAGGCCTGACTCTCCAGACACATGCTTGACCTGGCGCTGAGGACAAGGAGTAATTAGCAGCCATAAAGAGGACCCTGCCTCTCTTGGAAACCAGCACAGCCGAAAACAAGAATGCCCAATGAGAGACTTCCCCCTCCTAGAGCGCATCACAGACAGGGATGGTGTAAGAGTTTTGTTTTTTTTTTCTTTCACCTGATTCTGTTATAAAACTTTAACTGAAGCCAACTATTGTGAAGCTGGAGCCTCACTGTGAATGCAGCAGGTTACAATTAAGGCCCTGACTTTAACTACTTACAGCCAGACTACTAAAAAAAGTAAGACATTCATCCTTTTACAAATGAAAAGTAAAATTCATCCGCAATAAATATGCTCTAGCTCAATTTAATACACTTATGGGTTTGCAGCTACAGTCTTATTTTGGTCTATCATAACCTGTACCTGAGATACTAAGCCTCCTGGATCCTGAAAGAAGGCCTAACTAATACTAACACCCATTAAATATATGGCATTTTCAGTGTGAAATAGTGCCTCTGATCTTTTTCCTTTAAAGGTTAATTTTTCATCTTATAAAAGTGTATAATCTCGTATTAAGTTTTTGCGAAAGTACAGCCCTCCTCTGCTTTAAAACACAGCATGAAACCTTTAAAACACAACTCCTGCAAATATATTTAAGCATCAAGATATCTGATCCAAGAATACGATTACAAAAAAAAAGCCCAAGACACACTTCCATCAACACTGACCTCAAGTTGTTGCTTCTGGGAATCGTGTGACCGGACCTGGAAATCATACTGCAGGCATTACGTTTGCTAGATTGAACGCATTACATACACTGCATGGAGAGGACATCCGGTGAGAGAACACACACTGACATGCAACACATGAATAAACTAATGCCAGCGCAAAACTGAACGGGATGTCAGTTAGCAAGATGGCGAGCAATCACACACACCTTCGCACCTTGGCTTAATTTTTCACTGCTCCTAATACACGTAAGCTATGCAGTGAGGCACTAAGTAAGGTTCAAGATGCACCAACATGCTGTACTACTCACACAATTCTGAAGACAAGATCACAGCTACAGTAGAATGGCGTACAAACGTGAATGCTAGTGGCTGTTAGTTTTCAGCAAACAGCTACTGTAAAATCCTACCAAGGGCTGTGTGGTATGACCAGAAATCAATAATAATAATAATAATATTAATAAGAATTAAGAAAATCATACATGTATGTTAATATTGATTAAATAAATAAATAAATAAATAAAACGTTCAAAAATACTAATATGTATGTAATTGGGGCTCCCTGAGAATATGGTGTAAAGTGAGATTATGTAACTTTTAAAACACAATTCTTCCTCTTAAAAGTGAAAAGTTGAATTTATGACCAATGAAAGACACTCACTCTCAACTCTATACTGCTACAGCCTTACTTAGTCTGGTATGATCAGTGGTTTATGGTGACTAATGTTAGCAAACTTTAGATAGATATTGCTGTGTAACTGGCAGTAATGAATCAGTTCTCTGACTTTACTTTCTACTTTTGCTTGCCTATTAGGCTGACCACTCGTCGCCACGGTAGGTGCTGTTGAGCAAAAACGGCTCACCTGAATGCTGAATTATTAGCATAAGCAATCATCGTGTTGGCAGCTGCTTTTGAAGAAAGATGAAGAACGAATGCCAGCGAGGGGAAAGTGTGCGACTATGACAGGAACAGTTTTTTTTTAAGGTGACAACTCTCAAAGGCAACTGAGGCTGCTGTTTACACCAACTTGAGCAAGATTAATATAAGTTTGTAAATGACCTCACATGCCAGTACAAGTTATGTTTAATTTTATCGGCCAGCTTTATTGCAGACATTTCAGGACACTGACCCAGTGACTGGGGCTGAGAGCTGCACGTGAAAGTAGCAGCAGGGAGGAAAAGGCAAAGCAGGAAATCAGAGAGTGAGATTTTTTTTTTGTTTATATGCCTAATGCCTTCATTTCCCGGGTCATTATCAACTCGTTCTGACTCATTCATAAGGAGATAGTCAAAGATCAACCACAGCCTCTAACTGCAAAATGACACAAAACGCCACATGAGATGAATTTAGAAACACAAGAAACGATAGACAGTCTGACACGAACACATGTAAAGACAAATTGAATTCTTCAGACATAGAGTTGCGTATTTACACCCAGAGACGTTCTGACCTTCACACACACACACACACACACACACACACACACACACACACACACACACAGAGCCACGAGCGCACAGACCTGAAAGATGATCCAGAGAACAGAGAGTTTTTTCTGACCAGAGCTTCTCTTGTGTACTCTGAGGCTCAGTGCTTTAGCCAGACTCGTATTGCTTTAACAGAGGGAATACCAGATGGTTTACTTCACTGTCTCCACGCTGCAGCTCACAGCAGTGAGGATAAATCACTGTCTGCCGTCCAACCCAGACTAAGATGGAAAAACTGAGTCAAGAGATTCCAAGGCGCAGCTCTGAATGCTCATTTTACAGCAAGAAACTGCAGGAATGGTACAGGACATTTGAGGCACATGTGTGATGGCCTACTCATCTCTTCTTCTTCTAATTCCACCCTTTTGTAGTTTTGACTCCTTTTCACAATAGCTTCATTCAGTTTTATTTTCTAACCTCCATTAGCAACTGTATTTCCCTCTGCCTATTTTTATCTTTTCCTCATTCTGTCTCTCCCACAGCAGATATTGTTTTGATGGCTGACTGCTGTGACATTTATGATAAAAGAGAGCCCTTGCAGCACTGTCATTAAAGAACCATTTCCTCTCACCCAGCCTCAAAGATAACCATTATTCCAGCACCAAACACACCGACACAAAGCAATGAAATTGAATCTAATACAAATGAAATTCTGCACAATAATGAAGCTTTTCGCTTTGCTAAGGACTATCTAGCACTGGCACACGAGCCATCAAACCTAAGCGGCCCATTTCTGTGCCAATTAAGGGAATCAATCCAAATATGCAATGTTTTCTTACAAAGGAAGACTTTCATCAGCATTAGTGAAATGTTTTTACCCAGTCCAAAAAAATCAAAATCTTGACACCAATATAGAGCAAAAAGAGTAGATGGGAACACAACATTCAAAATGATTTACAAGGATATCTCATGTCCAACTACTTTATAAAAGCATCGAAATTCCCAATTAAAATCCAGAAATGCTTCTAGACTAATACTGTTTCATAGGGGTTCACGATTCAGAAAATGTCACGATTCGATTCGATATCGAATTTTAGGCTCACGATTCGATTCAAAAATCGATTTTCAATTCAAAAACGATTCTCGATTCAAAAAACGATTCACAGTATGTAAATGTAGTTACTTTTCCCATGTGATTGCAGTAGACATACAATTTAAAAAAATAAAATAAAATATAAAAAAATATGAATCGATTTTTGGAATTCTATGAATCAATTTTGAATCGGTAGAGCTTGAATCGCGATTCGAATGTGAATCGATTTTTTTGCACACCCCTACCGTTTCATTAGAATAGGGCATTACTAAATACTGACAACCTGAGACACAAAGGATGTACATGTAGGGACTACATCAAAAGAGCCATTTCCTGATGCATAAGCAATAATTTTGCATCAACAATGTCTAAAGGGAAAGGAAATCACAAAGACAGGATGGGCAGAGTTAAAAAAAAAAAAAAAAAAAAAAAAAGTAATGGCACAGCTTCAGTGAGGTGTGGAAATAATGACACAACACAGAAATGGGAAAAAAATAAAGGGAACATTTTGGTTATCAATCATTGTTCTTGTAGTAGTGATAACAACCAACAACTGTAATTGCAGCCTGGAGTAAGGAAAGCTTGCCATATCATGTAGTGCCAAAAATGTAGCCCGAGTGCAATGACAGCCAAGTTAACTGTCAATTCATCTCCTACTGACATTTTAACTTGTGTCGTACAACATCAACCTAAATTGCCTGGCTGACAGTAAGATAATTCACCTGAGTCGTCTACTATGAATCCTTCATATCCCTGGTTAAGTTAAATGTTTTGTAAAATTACAACAACAAAAAAAAGACATTTTAAGAGAAGATGGAGAGCTGCGAAACCAACCTTGTCTCCTAGAAATTACATTTATATACTACCACTCCTACAAACCTTGTTTTAACAATTAAGTTTCACGAGGAAGCATAATGACTTCCTGGATTACTGTATGTTCCCTGGCGTTCTTTTGTTTTTGTGTGCGTACAAAGTGCAGGACTTTGACCCATCCCGTGTGCCGCTTGTGGTTAGCTTTGAGCAACAAAAGCATTTTGGCTAAGGTTAAGAAAAGATCGCGGTTTCGGATAGGCTACATGCACGGTTAATACAGTCATTGTTGGACTTTTCAAGATGTAACCAAGATCACAGCTTTTTTCCACTAAAACTGTTATGTGCTCAAAACACTTATTTTTGCTTTCTCCATTTTGTCTAACACATTTCTTTCAGCTCTTGCTTCACCACAAACTTGTGTTTGCAGTCAAACTCTAGCTTGGTCCCTTGTTACAACAAAACCAAATGAATGAAGCCCAAGTCATAATTGCAAAATACTGCTGAATACGCAGAAAACTTGAAGTCTTGATTTAATGTTGCCATTCCATTCCTACTCATTTCATCACCTAATAAAGTAAAATAGAATACAGCTGATGACAGTGAAGTTTCTGTAGTGACCAGCATTGCATTTCCCCTAGTAGGAAAGAAATGCTTACACTCTGTATTCCTACTTCCCTGGCTGTGGCTAAGCTCGGGCTGGGGAAGGGGGTATGGGGTTGGAAAGGATGAGTCACACATTGCTTTCCATGCTCAATGATTATAATACCCCATTACACAGAAAA
This sequence comes from Sander lucioperca, assembly GCF_008315115.2. Lineage (NCBI taxonomy): Eukaryota > Metazoa > Chordata > Actinopteri > Perciformes > Percidae > Sander > Sander lucioperca. Next base: position 16,105,052 of record NC_050186.1, on the reverse strand, counting down.
GCACTGTTTCCCAGCTAAAGTGAACACTCAGCGTGTGAGCCTGGACCAGACTTAACTTTTTCACTCTGCCATGAACTAAGCTGCAACAAAGCATACTGTTAAAAATGAAATGCACTTGTGGGAGTTGCATCATGAGGTAGCACATCCAACTTTTCCATCACTGATGTGTTCGTGTTGACATTGTCAAACACCACTGCCTCTATTTGGTTCTTATTTTTTCCTGTCAGGAAGTAACAAATGATCTATCTTTGCCTGAGTGTGTCTAGCAGATACTAGCTTTGGGCAAGCAGCACCTAAAGAGAAAACCATCTGTATCTGGCTTCAAATCAAGCACACTGTGTCACAACAGAGGACCATTGAGCAGTTGAAAACAATTCGTTGACCCTTAATTAGTCTGAAAAGGAATAGACGATACTGTGGCAAATAATGCACTATTTGTGCTGCACAAAGGATCTCCTTAACTCTGACATAGGGTCAAAAACTTGCCCTGCATATTTTGTTTTATCTCCCATGTTGTTATCAGGCATTAGAGTTGATTTACAGAGGCCTTATTCACAAAGCCTGCATTTATAGGCTGAACTGCCAAATGCAATTGCAGGGTCACTGCTTTTCTCCACAGTCCAACTAACTCAGATTCCTTCCTCAGCGCCATGGCAATAGGCACACACAAGAAGACACTTTTTCTCACCACCACTTATCTGATTGAGCAGGACATGACCTCAGGATTGCCACTTATAGGTGAGTAAGAAACATCCTACTGAACCCCACGGAAGAATTACAGTTATAGTACATATGTGTGCCTGATTACTGACGGAACGAGTGATGTCAATGTCTCAAGCCTCATGGCTGCCATGTAGCTTGGTGAGATAACTCAAAAGGCACATCTGTGTCTGCCTCTCCCCTTGAAGTTTGATTTTGACAGATCTCACCAAACCAACTGTTCTAAATGGGAAAAAGAGCGCACAACTGTATCTTTTCGCACAGTGGAATTTATGGAATCCAGATGTGAAGGTACAACTGTATCTTTGTCCTTTCATTCAGTCGTATAAATGGGTATGACATTAACTAAATGAAAAGGACCTTATTCAATAGCATCATTTAGGACAACCAGATGTTAGCATCCTTTACAATTTACAAATAAAGCACACTGGAAGTTATGCAATTTATTACATTTTCCGTGGATTCAATCACCTCTATGCAATTCTCTAATTGGCCTCATAAATAACTTACATACACAGTGACAAAAAGGCAAGGTTTACTTATCCATATAAATTCCTTTAGATGAGGAGCTGTCCAGGTATAAAGAGACTGTAAATGACAAACAGCTGCAGACCAGCTGTATTCAACCTTTAACCCTGTTAGGCTTAAACAAAAAAGAACCTTTTAATGACCCTGGATGTGTATGTGCAAACCTGGCACACTGCTATTATTTTTACAAATTAAGTTATAAGGCTGCAGATGTTATGTGATTAGGAATTTTCTGTTAAACCAGCACAGAATAGTGTATTTTCTTTTGAAAAATGCAACAGTATATTTTTTTCATGGTCCCCTGTTCCACCAAGAATGGGAAAAAAACATCTGGAACACATTTTTTCTGGGGTTTTGGAGGGCTTAGCAGACAGCACAATGGAACTTATCGAATCCAGATGTGGAGGCACTCAGTGAAACAGCAAGGCCTTCTTCTGTTTATCCCTTTAAAATCTACATAAGGATAAAATAAATGCCAGCTCCTAATATATAGCATAATTCTTGAATCATGACCACATTGGCTAATTCCATAGCATATCCGCTGGTCCTTTCAATACTGTCATCTATCAGCATCAGTAGCCTTGGCCAAAATCCATCCTTGTTTTCATTTGCACAAGGTATTCAAAGAATGTTATTTCAGGATTTTTGATGACTAAAGTACTCTGCACAAGTAGGTTCTGTTGTGAATGTTTGTTACGGACCAAAAACTTTTAGTTAATTAATGATAACAAACCACTGTGAAACTTTCTGAGAGCTGTGAAAAGAGTCCATTGACTGAGGAAACTAAGTAGAAAAATCAACTCAGCAGAAACCCAAAGGAAACCATTTGAAGAAGAAGGTAGATTTGGTCTACAGTACAGCAGGTATGCTGATCATAAAACTTCAAAACAACCGAGGTCCCACACCTGAAGGCCAAGGTGTCTATTACATTTGAATGGATGTAATTATTCAGTCATCTGAAAACATCAACTAGTTAGAAACAAGACAAAACACCTTTATTACCTAAATCACTTTTTCTGCATCCAAGTTAAGTACAGAGTCCGAAAAACTGTAAATTGATGCAGAGATTCTATTCTTAAAAATCATTTAACACAGTCTTCAAATATATTATTACACAATCGTTGACCTCCAAGAGACAGAGGATTTTATTGAAACAAGGAGCAGTGGGGCTTCAACAGCAAGAATTCTTTCTTCAGGCTATGAAACTGTAAACCTGACAGCAGTGGAAATCCTAACCTTCACCTTTGAACTCTGACCCCCTCTGCTCATTCTTAACCTCTATGTCTTATAGGCCTTCTGTTATTACCACTTTTCACATAGGTTTAAAGTAAGGTTTTCTCATTAATGCCATGGCAAGATGACCTCCCTGAAGAACTGCGGACTACCACTTCACTCAGTCTCTCTAATAGAGCTTAACTTACATTCACTGCGTTAATCCTCTATGACCTAATGTTGCCTATAATTTCAAACAATTCAGTCCAAATTGTTTTTAAATTCATACCCTTTGAGAATATACTGCAAACCTAGAGGCATATTTAAATATTTTGTATCTATACTGTTAGGTTTGTCAGTACCTAAAATGCTAATTCATCTCATTTAAGCCAGCTAACTGTTTAACAGGCTAACGTGCTAATTTGACTGCAGACTTATCATTTTTGGCAAACCTGTACAATAAAGCTACACCAATTTTTAATTTTATTTTAAATGACTATGTATAATGTGAAAGGATTCCCTCATGTGACAAACATACAGAACATTATCACTCAACTCTACAGTTTGCCTCAGCTCAGAGCATTTAGCATCTTTCCGCTAACCGTTTTGGTTTTACAGCCCACAACTTTATTGTTTTTGTTCACTGTCACTCTTCTCATCAATCTGGTTTCAAACAGCAGCAGGCTGCTGTTTTCAGTGAAAACAGCACAGGTAAACCAACTGTACCCTACCTCCCCAGCACCAAACAGCATAGATTTAGCAACGAGTTAGCCAGTTAGCAGTGTGGAGCCTTTAGCAAGCTAAAGACCCAGATATTATCCTCAGGAGTTAGTTGAGTTAGCCAGTTAGCAGCGTGGAGCCTTTAGCAAGCTACAGACCCAGATATTATCCTCAGGAGTTAGTTGAGACCAAAACAGAGATAGAAGGAAAGTGAATATTAAACTTACATGTGCCAGTCGGACATACAACTCCAAACAAATGCTAATGTTGCTTTGTGTCTGCTGGATGTGTACATAGGCAACTGTTTGCTAACACACTGAACTTTGCTGTCAGTGTTGTGTTTCCAGCTTGATCTGCTGCCTCCAGGTGGTGAAAAAAATCACCAAAATGAATGCAGCTTTATAAATTAAAACTCTATTGTTTACATTTGAATGACTAAAGATAGGTTTTGCATAGCTTACTGTACACAGTGCTATTTAGCTAAATGACTACCTTATTGTAGATAGAAAATAATTATAAATGATTTTAATTATTTCATAAGAGATTTGTTGTTCGAGTCTGAGTTTATAGCAGATCTGGGAATCAAATCCATTGTGGAACTAGTGGCTGGATTAAATGAAAAAAGTATCAGTTGTCAAATATTAATATAATGCCAGGTTGTAAAATAAACTTTATAAACTGTGTGTACAGTCTTATTATAGTTGCCCAATCACTTTCCTTTTAATTTCAGTGGAATGTAAAAATATAAATATATAAATACTTACTAATACTAGTTATACCTGCATTTTATCGAAGTATAGTGTGTATAGAGTTGACAAGTTCCAGAGAACCAGTGCTGGTGTTATCTGGACAGGCCTCTGCAAGCTTTCAGATGAATGCATATCCAGGTCCTCCCTGAGGCTAAGAGGTCATGTTTTTTGGGTCAAGATGAATCTTTAACTGCTGACAAACTGGCTAATTGTCTGCAATTACTGTCTGTATACATAGATGGCACAGATACATACAAAAATGTTTTTTTTTTACCATTATTCGACATTAGTGTGAATTCACATTTATATTAAAACAAAAACTGAGTTTAATCAATTAAACTAGGTGTTTTTTGCACACCCCTACCGTATAGTATCATGATACTATACGGTAGGGGTGTGCAAAAAAATCAATTCACATTTGAATCGCGATTCAAGCTCTACCGATTCAAAATCGATTCATAGAATTCCAAAAATCGCTTCATATTTTTTAATGAAAAAAAATAATAATTTTTTTCTTTTTTAATTTCTTTTTTTTATTGTAGGTCTACTGCAATCACATGGGAAAAGTCACTACATTTACATACCGTGAATCGTTTTTTTAATCGAGAATCGTTTTTGAATCGAAAATCGATTTTGAATCGAATTGTGAGCCTAAAAATCGATATCGTGCACCCCTATGAAACAGTATTAGTCTAGAAGCATTTCTGGATTTTAATTGGGAATTTTGATGCTTTTATAAAGTAGTTGGACATGAGATATCCCTGTAAATCATTTTTAATGTTTAATGTAAGAGTAGATGTTCTTAGTCATCTACTCTTTTTGCTGTATATTGGTGTAAAGATTTTGATTATTTTTGAATCGAAAATCGATTTTGAATCGAATCTTGAGCCTAAAAATCAATATTGAATCGAATTGTGACATTTTCTGAATCGTGCACCCCTACTATACAGTATTTAATGCTTAAAGGGATACTTCACCGGGAAAAGCGGGACAAGGGCAGGAGTTCGAGCTAGATGGAAAGCTAACGCTAGCCGGCCACCTGTCCCATCCATCCTACTTGCAAGTGTCCCCTCATTAGACAACAAACTGGACTACATCCAACTTCAACGAAACTCCCAACGCGAGTTCAGAGACTGCTGTGTTTTTGTTTTTGTGGAAACATGGCTGAACAACAGTGTACCGAACTCCGCTATCCAGCTACCAGGCCTGCTAGCCTTCCGAGTAGAGCTGGGCGATATATCGATATTATATCGATATCGTGATATGAGACTGGATATCGTCTTAGATTTTGGATATCGTAATATCGTAATATGACATAAGTGTTGTCTTTTCCTGGTTTTAAAGGCTGCATGACAGTAGAGTGATATCATTTTCTGAACTTACCAGACTGTTCTAGCTGCTCTATTATTTGTCTTTATCTTAGTCATTATATCCACATTACTGATGATAATTTATCAAAAATCTCATTGTGTAAATATTTTGTGAAAGCACCAATAGTCAACACTACAATATCGTTGCGGTATCGATATCGAGGTATTTGGTCAAAAATATCGGGATATTTGATTTTTCTCCATATCACCCAGCCCTATTTCCGAGCAGATGCTGCTCTGTCGCCGGGTAAAGCCTACTACACACGGAGCCGATAATCGGGCGTCGGACTGTCTGGCGACTCAAGGTCAGTGACTCGAGGCTGTTCGGTGTGTTGCGTGCCGTCGTCCGTCCGAGGGGCCGTCGGCCTTCATTTTGGCCAATTTGACATGTATAATTGGCGGGGCGGGCACTGCCGGCAGTCGGACTCAAATGATCCATCTGATTGGTAGAGTGTTAACCTGGAAACGGGGAGCGGAATGAAAGTGACTAGAGTCTCTCAAAATCGGACGAAAATCTTTAAAACTGACCTTTGTCGATCTGAAATGAAGACAGATTCAGCAACTGCACGGCCTATTTCTCGCTTAAAATGTTTTCATAAACACGTTTCGGTGAACTATTTTAGTACAATATGAGATCGTATTCTGAACAAGCCACCATGACAGTCTGTCTTTGAATTTCCGGAGAAACTAGTCCCACGTGACGCGTTTGTCCAATCAGCTGCCGGTTTTCATTTTTGGGCGACAATACAGATTAGCGCCGCCTGCTGTTATGGAGACATATTACGTCTCGTTGTTTTGGTGTGTTCCGAGGCACTTTTTTGACCAACTCGGGTAGACTGATCAGTCCAACTCGAGGGTCAGCCGTCTGGTCTGTGTGTCTGGGCCTTAAGACTCGTGGAGGTGGGCTGAGTTAACATGGACACGGACTAGTGCAGAAATGGAGGTGCTTTTATCCAACTATTGCCAACCGCTGGTGGAGTTTGTGACTGTTAAATGCCGACCATTCTACATTCCACACAAATTCAGGGCTGCGTTTATACTCATGTTTACATCGCACCAAGCGCTAATGCTACCAGTGCGTTAGCTGAACTTAGCCTATAATTTGTGTGCACTAAATGTAGCCTTTCGTATGTCGTTTTTATATAGAGATGTTCGGTATCCGGTACCAGCATTTTAGGCAGTATCGGAGTCGATACTGCCTAAAATGCTGGTATCGGTATCGGGGAGTACTGGAGTTTATGCACCGATCCGATACCACGTAATAAAGCCCTAAAGAAAATCTACGTTAAAATAGTTCATTTATGTTCTTTTTCCGTTATAACTGACTGCCAAACTGGATAATAAAAGAAAGTTCTGTGGCATTAATTGTTTGTGTTTGTTCATGTTTCACAAATAGTTTAACCTGAGCCAGACCGTACAACAAAGATAGAAATCATATCACATCCATACAGGGATAGTAGTATACAGTTGTTAAAACATAATAAAATATATGACACACTGGTATCGGATCGGTACTCGGTATCGGGCCATCTCTATTTTTATATAATGTAATTTTTATATATTTTAAATGTGTAACACCACTTGAGCCACGGTGAAACGTTTCGTGTATATGGTTGAAATGACAATAAAACACACTTGAGTTGACTTGACTGCCTCACTGTCTATGTTTGTAACCGGTAGGCGTGGCTTGGGAGTGGACTCATAGGGAAGCGAAGCAAGTGCATTCTGGGAGTTGTTGTCTTTCATCCACATGAGCCAAAAATACATTTTCTGGCTTTTCTCGGTCTAGAAGACACCAACTTCTAAATAATTTTCATATTTCTACTACATAAATGACCCAATTTAATACATATTCATCTTTCCAGCGGTGAAATATCCCTTTAACTGAACTTAAATGAGCAAAAAGATTAATAAAAGTGAAAATCTTAAACTTCAAGAACAAGATAACTAGTTTACATAAAACTTGCATGTAGTTGGGATGTTGCTAGTCATCAAGTATTTCCCATTCGGCATGTGTCAAGTGTCAAGTTTCAGGAATTGTACCAGGCCCCTTGAGGATCACTTACAATACCCTGGTTTCTCTCCATCGGAATTAGGAGCTGATTAAATGCAGCTTGCAGCATCAAAATGGAATCAGTCCCAATTTGTCTTACGTCAACTCAAGTCCAACTCCTCCCCTGTCATCAAAAATGACCCATATCTGGATCCAGCCGTTATACAGTGACCTAAGTTGTGTTCAGTTAACAACCAGTGTTTGTAGGCAACATGAAAATAAACAGGCTGCAGTAATTCATTTATTTATTTAACAGTATAGTATATGACCTTGTAAAACCACTTCAACTGCATCTGGTTTTCATTAGAATCATTTCAAATTTCCAATGGCTTTAGATTGAGCATCTGACTCGGTGAGGCACAACATCACATCCATAGCATCAGCACAATCTTGGACACTTTGTCAGTGTCCATGAAGCAGACAGAAGAAGCCACCTGTTCACCTTAAAGTCCTGTGTCAGAGCCTCACAGCAGTGAGGCTCTGACACAGCAGACCACCAACCATGCCAGGCAGTCTTAAGGTGCTAATAATACATGTAGACCAGACCCCACTACCACAGCACTGCGTGACCTCTGAACACCCATGGGACACAGTGCCACTCAAAAGTGTCTAATGATACATTTAAAAAAGAAAAAGAAAAGTCCTTTTCCTACCAGTGGACTGGGTTTAACTGATATTTAAGTGAAATGCCAAACCTTTACATTCATATTTTCACACTCTGAGTTATACAACTGTTACTAAGAATTATGTGGAGATTTTGTAGAAAGCAATTAATGAACTACATGGGGTTTTGAGACTTAGTAAAGGGCCCTGTGTTTTAGAAACTGATGTCAGTCTTTAAGGCGGCTCCACCCTACCACTTCAGATGAGCTACAGCCCCTCCCTCTTGTGAAAATTATGATCATCCCTGTCATCAGTTTTTTTTAAAAAAGCTAAAGGAAAAAAAGCCTTTTTAAAACTTCCTTGAACTGCACCACAGAAAATGTGCTATTAGGCTACAACTTAATAATAAGTCTGCAAAATGCAAAACACGAATTTGATACCTTCTTAAAGTGGCATCTGAAAAAATACATTTTGTTTGTAAGTCAGGGACATACTGTACACTATCCTTTAACTATCTAATGAATGTAAACTTTGCCCCAAGAAGCCAGTAAGATTATTCGGGCATTACATCTTTATTTATCAGCTATCGGGTGTTTTTGCAGTAGAAAACCTTTGCACAACTTCAAATTAGACCAGTACCTCAGAAACAATAAGTCGCCAGTTCCATATGTGCCTTTCTCGAAAGAAAACGAGTTCTCTCAAAAACTTGCCGTCTTTTGATACTTTGACAAGTCCCATAGTTTCGGACAGACCAAGCTGAATACATTAAGGCACCAATAAATGCACAAAGATGAGTTTAGGAGGAGGGGCGGACATCAGTGAGCCACTATAACCAAAGAGAAAAACTTTTTTTTCCAGCGCAGCGTAGCTCCAAACTCCATCCACAAATCTCACAGCTGCATCTTACCTGAACTTGCTTGCGATGTGACAAAAAGCAGAATCACCGCTAAAGTGATTTGGGCGTCCCTTATCCTCCGTTTAACTTTCCATCTTATATGGGTATCCATGACCGCCAGAGACGTCCACGGCAAGTGGATTCAATTTTCAACTTGGAGAAACTAATTAGACTTGCAACAACTTCTGGTCAGGACGATACTGAAAAGCAAAAAGTCCCAGAGAAAGAGAAAAAAAGGGGGAGGGGGGGTGTATCGTTATTTCTCAAGCAGCCATAAGGGTTTAGTGTGCGTTCCTCCAGCTAGTTGACGGATGGGCAGCCGTCTCTCCCGCACAGCTCCTCTCCTCTCTGCTTTTCTGAACTGTCCTGCACCGCCGCGCCTCCGTTCAGAACTGCTGCCCACTCTTTCAGTCGTCACGTAGAGCCCCTTCAAGTCCAACGGAGCAACGCTAAAGTCTTTCCCCCCAGGCTGTCACTCACTCCGCGGACAGGAGACTCGGGCAAATCAGAGGAGTCCATACATAACAGCCAGCCCTGTTATTGGCCGTGGTTGGGAGGAAAAGTTGAGGGAAAGTTTCACGCCTACAATTCTTGCATGGAGTCCACTATTTCCAGAGGAGACAGGCAGAGCGGGAAAAGCAAACTGCTCCTGAGACAAATCATGGAGAAAGGCATGCAATTTAATATGCACGGTTTTGTTTTGTATAGTAGGCCTAGTGATTCTCCAAGCTGGGTCTGATAGTCAGGGAGTCATGATGAGATTTTGTTGTAGCCTATCAACAAGTGGGCCCCACTTGTCCATACTTCCACATGTTAGGGTTCGGCCAGTATCCTATTGAACATTACTTTTACTGAAAATTAAAATTAAAATGATGTATGTATTACATATAGCTAGCCAGGTCGTTGTTTCAATAACAATGTAGAATAGTACACTATTTCACTATACCTCACAAGGCTGGATTAGGCCTACCAACTCTTTTTTTTTTTAACTTATTCAATAAGTAACTTTAACTTTATTATTTAAGTTTATTTATTTAAAAGAAAAATACCAAACTGGGTAACTGGTGGACCCACAGAGGCCCCTAAAAGGTTCACTGCTTGTCAATTGGTTTTTGATACATTTTTCAGGGACACAATAGGCTGGAGGATGAGTAACCTTGACTCCCAATGGACAACTGGAGCACACCAGCAATTACAGACATGATGGATACACAAGTGATGATCAACCTCTGGGCAAGATGGTCCAGCTTTTGTCATGGACAGGCCCAGTTTAAGAAAAGAATAACAACACAAAACTCTAAATTATTGTTATTATTATCTTTATTAATCAGGTGTAACAGGATGCATTGATTAGTTGTTTTATCAACCAACTAATCAATGTGTAAAAGGGTTAGGGTTAGTTTATTTTATTGTTTATTAAAAAGATAGATTATAAAGACAGTCGCGTTCTCGTATACAGGCGGCCGCCGTCTTGGGAGCTACTGTCTTTCTAAACTGGCTTTTTAATAAACTGTCTGTACACTTACAATGTTCTCAATGCTTGGGTTAACATTTAGGGACCCTCATTATGCTACCGTTGAAGTGTGGTGATATTTTGAGCCTTTTTAGTGGTATAAATAGCGATTTCTTTTTACTTTCCCTGTGCCCCGAATACTAGCGTTGTAAGCTAATCAGCGGTCCGCGCTAGCTTGTTTCAAGCTACAAACACATTCGATAAGCATGAAAACATGTCCCAGAGAACGATCGAGTGGGTACACATCTGTTATTAACCCCTAGGTTCTTTTTGCGCTGGAATTGTCCGTTAAGTTAGACCATCTTAGAACATGCGAGTGACCTTTTAATGTTATGGACAATGTCAAGAGGAGCAGCCTTAATATCCTGCTGTTTGGATAGTGAAACTGGTAAAAAGCGTTGGGGCATATAAAGTTAAAGAAGAAGACCAACTGTAACAGTTTATGTCAAAGTTTAGTTAGTTGAATAAAACACCCCAAATTCAATGGAAGTAATCATTAATTTCACCTGCGAAGAATGTTGTATGTCTTCTATATAACATACATATTTCTGATATATAAAAAAACTTTGAAAACGGGTCAAATTTGACCCGAGGACAACACAAGGGTTAACAAAAACAAAAGTGCACACCTTGAAACCCCTGTCAAATGTCATTAGTATACAGACTGTAACTACTTGTGCTGTATAATCACATTAAAACAAACTTTTGCCTTCAGCCTTCACAGTAGTTTTACCTGAGGTCACTACCATTGCCATATATTTATACTCTCTTGGGTTTAAAGGCATTAAATGTTTGATTTAATTGTATCACATGAGTAGCTTGTCCTCAAAAGGGGAGAGGATATTTACATCAAGTATACACTAGCTTTTCTAAACTGACCACTTAGCCATATAATGGTTACGTGGTCAGATATATGGTTCAAATTATGGCCTGAGCCCTGTATTTAGGGTGGCTTTATACCTACACCACACTAATCTCAAAGGTCTCCAACTACTCCTGTACAAGGCCTCCACTTCCTCTCTTAAACTGTCTTCTAACCAAAAACATAGTGGTTTATCTGAAGCTGGACCATTCATGGTTATGCCTCATTTGAGGACTTTCAGACAGAATAATATTTCACGAAATAAATCCCAGTGAGAAAAAAGATAGGACATACAGTCTATAAACAGAGAGGAGAATTGGGATTTAGTGCTTTTCTGTTCAGAGCCATTTCTTCAGTCCCCTCTCTCTTCGTTCTATTTTCCACATTCACCATTTCACCAGGTGTCCAGACTGGATATGAAAGCCAGAGAGAATCTAATTCAATCCATCTTTATTATTATCCTCCACTGTTAAAGCAACACCTACAGATGACGGGACTATTACTGAAACCAGCTGAGAAATTCCAGTGATCTTACACACCATGGAGCAGGTGGCACCAGCTGTTTCCAAGTTCAAACTTAAGCTATAACGCAAGTGTTTGCTAAATGGAGATTTACACATCACTAAATTAAAACCAGTTGCACTATACACTCTTTTGTTACGTGGAGATTAGTTGTTGATTACACGTAACTGCCTATTGCATAGCTAATTGAACCTGAAACTGACAAAGCTAACAATATTTTCCTTATATAAGACCTATTCACTGTACAATGAAAAGTAAGAGAAGTAATGGCATATGGTTAGCACATCTGACTTGACGGTTGGTTAAAACGCTTTTTAATGATGTAAATTGTTAAGTTTTTAAACTACATCAGTTAGCTATAGAGCAGAGGTTTTCAAACCGGGAGAGGGTAACATTGCTTTTAAACCCTCAATGGCCAATTGCTGCAAATTGCTTCATAATTTGTAACATTAACGTTACCCCATTTCTGTGTCATATCTCACTTAAATCTGAACACACAACCATGAAACACACCTATAGATTCAGCGTAACTTATATTTTGCGATGATACCATCTCCATCACGATTAAACATGATTAATCAGGTGCACAGTTGGCAGTTTAGTTTAATACATTGTTTGGCCTGTTATTTTTTTGAACTTATGGCACTACAAATGTTTGATAACAACCAATTTACACATTTCTTAAGTCTTTACTAGCTAAAACAGTCCTTACGTTTTAATGGTGTATCCTAATTTACTAAACCAAAATTCTGAAATAGCAGGTAATTACTGAATAAAAACATTGGTGAAAAAAACTGGTTCAATCCAATCCAGATGGGCCACCATAGAAGGGCATACGCAATCATACAGTATACACACATTCTTTGAGTTTTTTCAACTTGGTCTGGTTTTATACGTTTTTTTACTGTTTAAAGTTATTTTTGCCTGTATTTTAAAACGTTGCAATAGTTTGCATGGATTTCTTTGTATTTTTACTGTCTGCTAAGGTTTTAGCATACAGTAGCATCTTAAAATATATAGAGGATTTTAGAAGGACATCTTTATGAGCAAGTCTGTAAAGAAGAGAAGACTACACAAACAAGGGCTTGCATCTGCACGTCTTCTTCCTCCTCAGGTTCCCTGTAAACTGAAGCATTTCATTTGTCAGAAACTTGTAAACTTTGTACAAGTTGAATTACACATATTTAAACCTGCCTTTTAGACCTTTTCAATCATTTCCCAAACACCCAATACTTTTTCACAGACTATCCATCAAAACATTGCTCTCCAGTGTTGTCATGGAGAGGAATTACAGAATGGAGTTGATGTGGTTTCACTTTAATGATAGATTCTTAAGGAGCCAGAAGGAGGAAACTTAAATACAGCACACTACCAGATAAATCGTGGATCCTGGCACTGAGCAGCTCCTGGCAGCTCCAAACACAGATTAGATTTACGCAATGTAGGATGTTGTGCTGCAGATCAAGAATCTGGGAGTAACAAAAGGAGTGTGTATTTGAAATACAGTGTGAGTTTGTATGTTCATTCTCTTGTTTTGTTTGCTTTCTGGCACAGAAGCAAATCCTGGATTTAGAGGAGGCAAGTGCACTATCAGAAAGAGGAAACCCTGGAGCTGACTTTCTCTTTAAGAAATAAAAAAAAAAAACACGAATATAAAAAAGAGACAGTGTGGGCCAGGTTTTATAATTGGGTCAGAGTCCAGTTTTAGATTTTTTAAACCACAATCAAAGGGTAGTTAAATTAGGCAGCCATCTGAAACACAAATGTGTGCAATGTCTCCAACTTGAATTGCAGATGTTTTTCTTCAGATGTTTGTGGAGTTGCATTTTTTTTTCTGCAGAACAAGCTGTTTTAAAAACATATTTGAATGTTTAAGAATAAGTGTTTAACCTTGAAGAAAGCCAAAGAAGCGTTTGACAGAAAGTGAACCTAATGCCTCCTCTGCCAGATGCACACTGGTGAAGTTATGCATTGTTAAAGCCTGTTTTGCTCGGTGCACCGTGGCAGAACACCATATTTTCCACTCCACAATATGTGACTCCAGACTGTGCCAGATTATATCATGGCAAACGTCCCTAAACACACTGTGGGGACACTTTGGAGCATTAAGAGACTTGACTGTTAGGTCCAGAAGGAAAAAGAGTATATATACACTTGGAATAATGGCAAAGCAATGACTGTCATCAGAGAATAAAAACACACAGGTGTTCAAGTAGTCTGTCTCACCTGTCTTCTCATGCTCCGAGCTGCAGCTCATTGACATTGGTACAGGAAAACATTTGCAAGCACATATTTCCTCTTGTACAAATACGCAGGCAAAAAATATTGATGCCAGGCATGAATCAATCCATGAGTATTAACTACAATAAACATAACAAGACAACCATGCATGCATGGCCTTGTACTGCATGTCCTGCAAAAATATGCGTGAAACAGGGAGCATCGGAGAGCATTATCATTTGTACTAACAGTGAACTGTTCTGCTCTGATCCTCAAAAGGGTGTCTTCAAAAGGGTGAAGACATGAATTTGTTACACGGCAACAATGAGTGTGGTTTATAACACATGTGGCAAACTCTTGTGTTCCCCATGATCCTTGAGTTCAGTGGGGCCGCCACCTTCCTGTTTTAACAATACAGAGTTTGATCCAACTTCTGCTATTCAAGAAATGCAGAACATCTGCTTACACTCTTCGAAAGTGCTTCTGAGAACTCACTGATGCAACCGTCAGGCAGTTATTTCTCATTGTTAAGGTACAGTAGTGCCTTTTACACATTTTGTTCTTTAAAAAATGTGGTTCATGTCAATGTTTTATGAAACCATTGCCGCATTGATGTTCTCAGAAAAGAGGTTCTGGTAACCTTTTCGGTCGGCACCATTTATCCCCACAGGATGTAGTAAAAATGTTTAGATTCTATCTTTTGTCCTGTCTATTCTATTCGGGGTTGCATATGTAGAACAGGCACAACACGTTTTTTGGAATGGAGTACACTTTGGCTGTCTTACCACAACATACAACATACCACTGAAACAAGAAAGGACATCTTTCGCCAATCTATGAGAGGTAAAGATTTTGCAGATGTATTTCATAAAATAAATACATAATTATAAAACATTTTCTATGATCTATGAGCTATATCTATATTCTATGACTTTCACCACAGATGAAGTGTTTTAAACCATGACCACGTGTAATCTGTAGGCTATACATCAATGACTGAATTTTTATTTATATATATATATATATATATATATATATATATAGTTTATACAAACATTGATGTCAGGTGTCAAATGCAAATGCAGCCACAATCACTAAAAACATCACTTTGTAAAGTTTTCCTCAAAATAAAGTCCTGTATTGGCTTTTATCAGGTTTTAATCTAATACTTTTTAACTACATGGATAAAGCCTTTGATGTAGATGCTAATTAGTTCAGGGTTGTCTAGCATCATGAATGTACTGCTGTGAATTATTTCTTGGCTGACTTAATTAAACTGGTTATAACAATGTAAAGAGGGCCATGTCACTTATATTTGCAGATGTTTCCCCATATTACAAACACCAGTATATAAATTAGATAGATAGATAGATATTCTAGGGCATTTTGAAGGTACGTCTTCGTACCTAGTTCCCCTCTCCAGCTAAGAGACCTAAAATTAAATCTCTCCACCAAAACAGCAAGAACAAAAGTGCCAAAGTTCTCGCCTGTCGTCTAAGGAATTAACTAACCATGTCTCCTTCCCCACCCCTGTGAGCCCAGCTCCGCCCTGTCGGCCGTTTGTAGTGGTGACTGTAATTATGGAAGGCAGTTCATACTAGTGTTTTAACAAGACCCATTCGTTATGTTCTTCTCTCACTGCTGCAGGCGGCTCGTCACATAATTGCTAAGGTCTGAAGAGTGACACTGCGTAAACAAGTTGCTTGTCTACTGTTAGTCCATTGAGGTTTTGAACTGGAGTTCACTGTATCACAGGTGCGAAAGTATGGTGTTTATCTAAAGAAATGTAAAAAAAAATATGCTCTTGTAAAATGAATGAAAGAATCATTTTGCAAGTGGCCGAACTATTTTCTCAAGAAGAAGCTCCACAAGCTGAGTGTCTATAGCACTATCTACCTCAAATGTGAGGATATTTTGTGTAAAATGTTGCAAAATGATTCAAACGCGTATTTATTCGGGAAAGTAAATGATGGTTACATGGACTCCAGTCAGACTCCAAGTTCCAAGCTCCTAGATAATGCAAATACACAAAGAATGTTCACTTTAGACCCAATTAAATTCTAATAATATTACTACAAAAGTAAAGTAGACTGCTAATTAAAAAAAGAAATCCTATAACCTTTGCCAGGGCCTCTCTCAAGTGGCTCTCTAAAAACGCATGTGATGATTACAAAGTACTGCTCCCAACTTGTTAGGCACTACATAACATGGCATCCCATTATATCATAAGTTCACAAGCCTTCCACATTCTCTGCTTGCAGGATGCTGAAATCGTTCCTGCATTCAAAAGAAACAGCTTAGGGTCAGGGTCATCTTTTATGGGGCCTGCTGCTTCACCAACAAACCACCAACCACTTTTTGCTGACATTGTAGACTTTCAACCTTTTGAAACTCCCAAATGGGGCCACCGTACAGTGCCCAGTCACCCCAACCACGGTTGAGTTTACACAGTCTGAATTTGGACCACATACTTAACTATGATACGGGCAAAAAAAAACGTCACAATAAAACATGAAAAAAGTTTTCAAATTGTCTACAACCCTTATTTTGATGGATAGTCTGTGAAAAAGTATTCCCTTATTTCAGGCTTCTATATTTTGGACCTATTTTGTTTGGGAATGAAGGCACCTACACTGCAGTGGATCCACTTGTATATTTCAACATTAAGTTGCCAAATTATGTCAGTGGGATGAAATGAGACTCTGCTTCCTCTTCAGAATAAAGGTTTCAAACAATCGCTGTGTTGTGTGTGGTTATGTTAGGACCCGTCTTCTGTCAATCACAACCGGGTCAAGTCAACAAACAAACCAAACCTACATGCTTTTATCAGCTAAAAAAAATGTCAGAATAGTGTCTTAACATTTGAAGCTTCTTCTTTCTGTTACTATATAATTAGAGAGAATTTGCTGTATTTCAAGATATTTACTTTGTAATTATTAATTATTTATTTTATTATTATTTATTATTTGCATGCAGACAGACAGTTTGGCTGGTTGCTTATCCATTGAAGGCCTAGAAAGACACCTACACAAACAAAAATAAACTCACACAAAACACCCCCTTCTTTTGGTGTTTCTTTTGTTGATGTGGATGATGATGATGATGATGATGATGATATGAGTGCTTCACCGAGAGTTTCCACTGGCCTTTTGTTGGAACTGAACTCATATAAATATTATCATGAGTGCATAATACTTGTGCACATTGAAAGTGTTCCGCAGCTGTTCGCAGGAGAGTAATACATCAGATTAGACCATAAAAGCATAGATACGCAGAAACTCACACACGTGAGTGGATGCGCGCACACACACACACACACACACACACACACACACACACACACACACACACAAACACTAAACACTTGACACGTTGTCATGAACTCACCAGCTGCCAGTTATCAATTGATTGCAAATCCCCAATTGGCAGGGATCCCGTGGCCTGCATGTTTGCGCTGTGGAGGAATACCTCTCCCTTAAGCTTGGAGTGTTATCCTTGTGGAGACAATTTTCAGCACATAAAACTTGTTATGAACTGTTATGTCAGTAGGATAAAACGTTACATCATCGCTAAATTGCACATTATTTGTGTATCTACCTTTTGTAGACTAGATACACACACCGACTACTATCTACATGTGTTTTGCCCACAAATCATACATAATTTTGTTTTATTTCTCAAAGCTTAATATACCTTTAAACTATAACTATTAGTGTCCTATCTTCATGGCAGCCATTGATTTCTATCAATTTAACCACACACACGCAACTTGGTATTTTTTTCAATGTTTCATCATCATTTTGTGGTAAAAAAGTTGCAAGCTTGGACCCCAACCCTTACCCTAACCCTCTAAGACATTGGATGCACCAACTATGAGCAACTAAAAGTAGTCCCTACAAAATGCTTTGATCCAATTTAAGGCTCATCATTTCATGTTTTAGAATTTTCCATTTGGATTTCTTTTTGTTTGTCTGTTTTGAAACTTGGTTTAATTATATTCACCAAGGTTTTATGTGGCTGCATATCCATAAATAATTGTGTTTCCTGCTGCAGGAAGGCACAGTAAACTGTTTGTGGGGTGGCAGTAACTCAGTCAGTAGGGAGTGGGTTTGGGAACCGGAAGGTTGCTGGTTCAAGTCCCCATGCGGACCAAAGTATGGTGGTGGACTGGTAGCTGGAGAGGTGCCAGTTCACCTCCTGGGCACTGCCAAGGTGCTCTTGAGCAAGGCACCGAACCCCCAACTGCTTGGGGCACCTTTCCATGGGCAATGTAATTTCCCTTGTGCGATTAATAAAGTATAAATCATTATTATTGTTTACAGTTAGTAAAGTCTTCTGTGAAGACCACTCACAAAATGGCAATCAAAGTGACGAGAAAAATGTGGAGAAAAACATTTGCTCTAAAGGTGATTTTTAAAATAAATTTCCCGATGGTAAAGAAAATAGTTACAGTATTAGGTTATTAGATTATTCTGCAGTTTCTATGAGTGAGCCATATTATTAGGAAAGGCCAAAATTCTTCTTAAACATGGAAAACAACCCATATAAAACTGCCATCCTTGATCATTACCATTAGTGTAGAACCTTATGTAAAGAATGTAGCCAAAAATCAAAGGTCTCTATGTGCACATATATGTTCAGATGTTTTAAGTTGATGTTATGTTTATTATATGATGATAAAAAGATTTTCTTTTTAGTAAATAGTTCTTCATATCTGCTGATTTCATCTGGTCGGATGGTTATGAAAGATTTGGGATGTGTTTTAGGACGTTTTTTTCTTGCAAAATATATTTATAGGGATCATGAGAGAAGACTATGTTCTTTGGTTGCAGTGCAAAATTTGATGTAAGAATTAATGTCCCTTTTTTTGGTTCACCGATGCTATTGGTATCTTACGCATGCAAGCCCACGTGGGGTGGTTGTGTATGTTCATGACAGAAAATTAACAACAACCAATATATAAAAAAAACATGCTTACTTGAAAGATATCTAACCAATAGAGTTGGCCATGTCATGTGTTTTGTGACCACCTGTAACTGTGCCTTGGAGGTAAGTGGGTTTAGCAGTATGTAATTTGAATGACCTGAATGACTCTATCAGCAGCTGAGAAACAGCTTGGATTGCTCCTTGCCCCTGGGCTGACTGCACACTCAACTCTGCAGGCAACTAACCACTCAAATACAGTACCTTGGTCTCACATGTGGCATGCAGCCCCTGCTCTTGGCTTACATTGGTCCTGCTGTTCTCTGTCCACACTGTATTTTTTGTACTCTTTGGAGAGCTGAGGTCATAAATTAAACATCACATACAGGCTGTAATAATTAAGAGCCTAGAGGATATTCTAATCCGAGACTCCACTAGAAGTGGAGTTGAACAGTGGAGATAGAGCGCAGGCCAGCTGGAGTCTGGGTGGGTGTGGCTCAGTTCAGAGCAAAATGCGCGCATTAAATATCTGTAGTGGTGGGGTTGAAACATATAGCAATGTCACTTGGGGTAGGAAGGGGTTGTCCCAAATCTTTTTTATCGTCTCTCAGTTCCTGTTGGGTTTGTTGTAGCTGGCCTACCAGATGATGAAGATTAAAATTCCTCATAAATGCTAAATTGGAAGGAAAAGGTTTGGGGTAAAAGACAAAATTCTGGGTAATTATAACCCACATAAAATGCATGCTGGGAGATTTGCTAATTAGCTGATAAATGTTTCTAAAGAACTTTGTGTTGAATTAAGTGGGTTAGGGTTAGGGTTAGTTGGACATTTAGTCAACATTTGCATACATGCTTACAATTTATATTTCTAAATTGAAACCCCTTTCAATCCTTATTTATGCTAAAAAATATAAGTTGGCATTTTTATAGTAAATGGTCCCCAGAGTATGAATCATCCTGACTTGGGTGATACCCTGACTTTCAACCCAGTCTCACGGCAGTTCGTGAAATGGTCACGTTATTTAATCTATTGATTCATGTACACAGACACGTTAATATCATTTATTTCGTGGTGGTCAGCACGTATTTTAAATAGGGCTGTCAGCATTAACGCGTTAATCGCGATGCGATTAAGAGCCGAGCATAACACATCATTTTTTTTTAATTGCATTAATCGCATGCCATTTATTAATTTATTGTACACTTCACTCTGCTTTGTGTCGTGCCTAACAGGCTACTATTTTGACCCTTTGCTGCACCTTTACTTGTCATCAAGCTGCCATACTTCCTCGTAGCACATCCTACTGCTGCAGGCATGATGGAGAAAGACAGCAGCAACACAATTCTGAATGGCGCTTTTTATTTTCCAAAACTCCCGGACGGCTCAGTAGACAAGTCGAAAGCCATATGCACATTGTGTAAAGCTGAATTAAAATATCACCGAAGCACGTCAAGCTTGAGC
This sequence comes from Sander lucioperca, assembly GCF_008315115.2. Classification (NCBI taxonomy): domain Eukaryota; kingdom Metazoa; phylum Chordata; class Actinopteri; order Perciformes; family Percidae; genus Sander; species Sander lucioperca. Next base: position 16,084,700 of record NC_050186.1, on the reverse strand, counting down.
TACCACTTACGGAGCTAAGCATAGTAGTACAGTTAACGTGACTCAGGTTGATGCTAGTGGGCTGAGGCAAAGCACTATTTGGGAGAGTGCTACTTGCCGACCTGTGGATGAAACCAAATCCCAAAAAATTACTACAGCTGTTGCAAAATGGGTGGCAACTAACTGCAGACCTGTCAGCATCGTAGAAGACTCGGGTCTTAAAGACATAGGCTACTACGGTTGGCATGTTCTGAATTGTGCAATAATGACAGATTCACACATTTTTCTTTTGTTTACAGTAAATAAATAATAAACAAATACACATCTTAAAGTCAACTTCATAAAGCAACTTTCTTTGCATTCATTTGATTCCCAATGAAGATACACTGGTAAGAATTGCTTTCAATTGTTAATATTTACTTAAAAACTGTTCTGAAATGCAAAATAATAGAATTTTAATCATGTGATAAAACATGCGATTAATCGCGATTAACTATAGAAATTCAGCAATTAATCGCGATTAAGAAAAATATAATTGTTTGACAGCCCTAATTTTAAACTAATGTATTTCAATGGGAAGCATCTTTCGTGATCACAGCACGACTACTAAATGCTGAAAATCCGTGCAGGGAGGTTGGCTGGGGTAGTGGATGGGTCAAACAACACAGGACTTTCACCCCGGAGACCGGGGATCGTGTCCCGCGTGTGACGTTAACTTTCCCCGTTCTTCTTTTCCTAAACACAACCGTCCCGTTGTTGTCCCGCGTCCCCCACAGACCGCGGATTGTGTCCCGGCGTGTGATGTTAACTTTCCCCGTTCTTCTTTTCCTAAACCCAACCTCCGTATAGATGCTTCCCATTACGTGCTGACCACCACGAAATAAACAAGATTAAACGTGTCCGTGTACACGAATCAATAGATTAAAAATAATGTGACCATTTCACGAACTGCCGTGAGACCGTGTTGTGATTTTTCACCTAACACCTCCAGCAAGTTGACATTTTAGTTTTTTAGTGAAATGTCAGCTATTGGATGCCATCAAATTTTGTACATTGGTACATTCATTGTCCCCAGAGGATGAATCATAACTTTAGTAATCCACTTTTCCTTGAGCACCATGAGCAGGTTAAATTATCAATTATCCAGTGAAATTACTCAACATTTTCCAGATGAATTGAAACAAAATTGTGTACATACAATCATGGATGTACCATATAGACTTTGGTCATCTCATGATCTTTTTTTCTAGAGCCAACATGAGGTTGACAGTTGTGGTTTTGAATGTAATGTCACCAGAAGGATGGGTTGTCATGAAATTTGGAACAGACATTTATGTAATAACTTTGGCGACCCCTTAACCTTTCATCTAGCACCATCATCAGATACATTTAGATTTGTCCAATACTTTGGTTTATGACCAAATACCTGTTCTCTATCTAATGACATTCCCATCAGCCTCAGCTGTACTACGTGTTTAGTGTGAATAAGCAAATGTTAGCACGCTAACACAAACTAAGATGGAGAATATATTAAATGTTATACCTGCTACATCAACATGCTAGCATTGTCATCGTGAGCATATTAGCATGTTTACTGTAGCATTTAGCTCAAAGTACTGCTGTGCGTCTTACAGATGTTTACATCCAAGCTTCTAGCATGGATGTAAACATCTGGCTGAGATCTGATATCAATGTGAGCCTGACCATCTCCAAATGTGCTCTGGCTAATCCGGTTGGTTTCAATCCCATTCTGCATGCAAATTACATGTGGCATTAACATGCATTTTTCCTTATCCAGATCACAATTTAAAGCCTCTCTTAGAGTTTAACCTCTTATTCAGAGTTTCATCAGATGTTCTATGTATGAAGCATTGTCAAATATTGGGGAAATGCTGGAAACAGTAAGATGTGCTGAGTCAAGCAGCCTGTGGTCATCTTTTTTTCCCTTAACTGGTCATGATGCCATTGGCTCAGTTACCTCTCTAACTAAAAAGGCCAGTGTGAGGGTTTGGATTCAAACTCACAAAGAAACAAAACAATAACTTTTTGTCTGTTTCTTGCCCAAAGAAATTCTTTGAGTTTTTCTTTCCATCATAAGGTTCAACTTTAGAAACAGTTCCTACTAAAGGTACAAAGGTCACAGAGATCAAGGACTGATGGACCCTAGCCTTTCTCTCATCTTAATCCCATCCCGATCTGCCCAGCAGATGTTCTCACATACAAAAAGACCCACCCTATGTAATACGGTGAGGTGCTGCTGAAGTTAATGGGCCTTTCTGAATTCCAGGAGCACCCGTCTCAGACATTCAAACTATTTCCCTGTGGTGTTTTTAGCCTTTAGGGATGAATCCTTCTCACCTCATTCCTCCTTTCCTCTGGCTAAGAAAATCCCATGTTTATTGTATGCATGGATGAGCATATTAAAGAGAAGTATTAACAGCCAGGTGGAGATGCACACAGGCAGGAGGACCTGAACCAAACAGACTGGATTTAAATTCACAAATCATCCCCATCCCCCTGCTTTACTTCAAAACTTTACACAGAAAGAGTAATGTATTTCTGGGGATAGCGCATGTTTATACAAGCATCCCTGCTCCTTTGTGAATTGTAGCACGCACGTACACACACACACACACACACACACACACACACACACACACACACACACACACACACACACACACACATTTACAATGCATACATGCACACAACTGTTCCATCACTCATAATTTTACTGGTAATCTTCCTGCTCAGCCCTGTTTAATACACTTTCCATCTAATGCGATTCATCACAAACATCTCATTGAGGTTTGGCAGCACTGCTGTGGAAAATCTTAACACTGCAACCCATGCCAAAGTGCTCATTGGTCTTGATAAACACAATGTCAGGAAAGGGGACTCGCAGAAAAGTGGTGACTTCTTGTTGTGAATTTATTGCTGTAGTATGTTCGAAAATCAACTCTTTTTTTTATCAAAACTCAGATGAAAGGAACATAAGGGCACAATATGCCCATTCATTACATGCTCGTAACAGTAATGTCACTCTTTGAATGTCTGTCATTTTATGGCTGCTACTTGCCACTTCTCTCTGTTAGGCCATAAAAGCTGGAGCTGTTACCATGTAATGGTCTGCAGTTGAAATCCAGATGTCTGCTGGTGAATGCACAGTTGGAAAAAGATACAGTAGAGGAGGTAGAGTTTGGGGGGGTCGTGTGGGGATGCATTTGGTGAAGATGGAAGATGTACAGTGGGAAAACCCATATGGTTTAAAATTGTTTTGTTAAAACACAGATGGCACAGACAATACAAAAAATATGTAGACAGCCACAGGTCATGACAGTCTGAAGAAAGAGTGGCACCTGGGGGTACGTCAGAAATCCCAATGTGCTGGCTGTTTCATGTGGCTGATGACGCACTCACACGCCCAGACCACAAAACTCTGAATGAACAAAAAAATGTCTGTAAATATTTTCCTCTAATATAACTCCAGACTACAACAGACTGGTACAGAGTTAAGTCATTTACTTTATAAACGAGACATAAACTGTGCATGTTGAAATACTGATGGGCACATAATGGAGACAAAACCATCCTGAAGCATTTCCATGGTGTTCAGTGGAAGATTCTGCCTACTGTCTGCTCAGTGTCTAACCTTGATTCAGTCCAGCACTTTCATTCAGACCTCCTCCCTGAGGACTGGAACCATTGGCGAGGGAGGGAGGGAGGAGGAGATGTTTGGAGGCAAGCAAGGAGGGGGGTACTTTCCCACTACTCACTGGGAGCTACTCATCCGCTGTGTGTACGTAATATTTTTCTCTTCTCTATTTCTTTTTATAATTCTAACACCATGTACCCTGTCTTGTTCAAATGTTTTTGGACTTTTAACTATTTTAACCTAGTTTCTTTAGGGTGGCGGTGGCTTTTGGGATAGTGATGCCTGTCTGTTGGTCCAGACTTAGGTATCTCAACAACTATTGGATTGATTGCCATGGAATTTTGTACAGACGATCATGATCCCTAGGGGATGCATCCTAATGACTGATGTTACAATAAAATGTTGCACAAATGTTAATAAAAAGTCATAATACAAAGAGGAATGATTTACCTTGTTTGAAGTTGGACATAAAATATATTTACATGTACTAGATACATTTGCTCAAAATTGTATGCAGACAAGCATGGACCCCAGAGGAGGAATCCTTTGACTCTAGTGATCCCCTGACTTTTTCTCAAGCTACACCGGCACGTCAAAGTTTTCACAAATCTCTTTAAATAGCTCAAGATCTCCAGTACAGGCATTCATGTTCCCCAAAGAATGAATCACAGTGGTGATCCTGTGACATTTCAAATAGCGGCACTATGAGGTTGACATTTGAGGTTTTGAGTAAAATATCTCTACAACGATTGGATAAACCTCTATGCAACTAAAACATGAACTGCCATCCCCTCAGGGTCCATGAATCAGGTCAAAATTTTAGTTTGCTGTTGTTACCAAATATCTGCAAACCTCTGCTGTACTTTGTGTTTAGGGTGTGCCTAAAGATAGCCTCACACAGCCACTAAGGTGGCTGTAGAGGCTTGTTCTTTCACCAGTTCAGGCATGTGAGCCGATAAAGAGCACATCAATATAATTAAGATCGGTCTCTGTTGTCAAAAGGCAGTCATACAGTCCAAACAGGGACACATAGATGGAAAAAATAAACTTAAGAGAGGAGAGAGGACAAAGTGAACAGAGGGGAAGTGGATGGTGTGATGGGGAAGAGCGTGTCTAGACTGTTCCTGGCCTGCCTGAGCTCTGCTCTTTGAAGTGTGTGTTAGTGATGCGTGCTTCTCTCTCAGGGCATGTGTGCAAGGCTCCGATGAGGCTTATTCTAGATCTTCTGTTTTTAGACCATCATCTCCAGGGTTATAGTCTTTGAGCCCATAGTAGTGTGCTCTCTCTTCTTTTCCCCTTCCATTCATATTACTTTCACTGATCTCTTTCCCCTTTGTGTCCCCCCTCTCATCTCCCTTGCCTTACCTCACGCCATGGCGTTGGCCCCCACCACATTCCAAGCAGATGTTAGATGTGTGTGCCTATATATGTGTGTGTGTGTGTGTGTGTGTGCGTGTGTGCGTGCGTGCGTGTGTTTGAGAGAGAGAGACACAGATTGTACTTTTCATCAGATGCAAAGACGGGACTCATACCTGAGTGCTTTAATTGATTTTCTGTCTGATCTCCCCAGAGGCCAGTAACTCTAAAGTCAACCACTTCCTCTCAAAATAAAACGGTGACGGTGGTAATGACTCTACCAAAGCACTGAAAAAGAAATTGCACTGTAGTTGAACACGTGAACAGGGTCTTAAACAATCCAGTTTTAGCAGTGGTGGAAACATTTCAGCAAGTCACACATAAAGTATTGCCCCGTATAAAGGGGGGTTTATAGAAAGTGTGAGGTAGCACTTTCCAGAATCTTCAGAAAATTACAAGAAGGGAGGGAGGCCAGAGGGAAGGAGGGGGAAGAGAGGAAGGGAAGGTACCATGGAGGTTTGTCTTCTCAACTGGGAGCTGCTGGCAGTTATCAAGCTATACAACCCACTGAGAAGAAATGTACACTCAGAAACTTGTTAAAAGGGCAGTGGCAGGCAAAATGTGTCTGTAACATGCACTTTGAGAAAGAAAGGGGAAGAAATAATGAGCTAATTGAATTCAACAAGATGACTTAACATTTTCTGTGGTCAATTTTGTTGTAGTTTGGCGTCTTTGCCTCTCAGCGTTTTGAGCCCACATGAGGGGATTTGATGTGATGTCAGAACACACTGGAGAGATTGGATTTTGGAGAAAGGATAAAGGAATTAACTCACAGCATCTTGCAGAATACTGTCAAAATGAATGACAGATGACTCAAACAGAAATGTTTTACCTGTAGCGTCGGAAAATGAAAGAGGAATGTGAGTGATTCAGTTAAACATGACAACAACCAGTAGTCCCCTTGTTAAAAACACAATGGAAGAGCACTCCGATTTAGCATGTTTTCACAGATAGTTGGATAAATAGACAGATAGACCAATTATCTTTTCTGGCACAAATCAGTGCCTCAAGTGCTGCTCGGCACACCTCAGTGGAACTAGCTGGTAACTGAATGAGCTTCATTACATTGACAGCATGGCATGAAGGGAGGAGGTCATTGAGTCAGAAGTTTTGCTGACATCCTTTTCCACACCACTACCTCCAGGGGGTCCAGGCTCAGTGCAGCAAAAGGAACCTTTCTCACCAACATTTTTATCAGCATGCCAAACGCCCAGATATGAGCAGCATATAAAACTGGGTTGTTGTAGTTGACTGAGCATATTAAAATGATCTAAGTCTAAGGACGAAGCTGATCTGTCATTTCCTGTATAAATCATCTGCATTACAAAGCATAACCCCCAGAGCCAACATTTACATCCAGTGCCAACATTTAAATAGAAACACAGAATGTAGTGTTGCCTTTACAGCATGGAGCGAGGTGGAAAAGCACATTATTGTTTTGAAGGTCAGGGTGTTGAATGGACATTTTAGCAAGTTGACTTATAACTGTTAACCTTTTACCTTAAGTCTTTTATTTGCCTAACTATTAACCATAGTTTATTAACCATTTCCAAGATTGTTGCCGTGCACAGAAATTGTTGCCGTGCACAGAAATTGTTGAAAGCGAGAATTAAAAAAAAAAAAAAAACCATTGCAGTTGGATGTCAAAAAACAAACTCATTGAACATAATTTAGGATTATTTTGCAGAGTTATCTAATATGATGTTCCTGTCTGGCAATAAGGTTAAAACAATTATATTCACAGTTAATAGGTACCTCAATAGTAGCCTGGCTCCGCCCTCCTACGTACTTCTGCTCAGTTTTCATTTTCCTTCAGTACTACATCTGGGTTTGCGGTATATTCTTGGGTTTTCTCCGGCCAAATATTTGGTGGTCCAATCAGCGAACAGAGGGAGCGCTAGTTTGAGTTGCAGTTCTGTAATGGCGGTGGAGAAAGATGCGAGCGAAGCCATTCGGTCCGTTGTGGCAACGCTGCCGAATATTCAGAAGTTAAAGCCTGAGCAAGAACAATCTTTGCTGAGTTTTGTTGGTGGCCATGATGTTGTGGCCCTCCTCCCCACGGGGTTCGGGAAAAGTTTGATTTTCCAGCTCGCTCCGTTAGTGGTGTAGGAGTTGGCTAAGGCGACCGCTAGCGATGCTAAGCCGATGTCACGACCAAATGTTAGCGATTGGTTATGGTAGATCCAGAGTTGCTCTGGGCAGATCCAATAGTTTTAAACTTCAACAGAGTACCCGCCTTCAAGGAAGTTAACACTTGTCTATGGAGAGTGGCCAGACTCTCTGTACAAATGAAATGTATGAGAGTCTGGTAGGACCAGGCTATCTCAATAGCCCAGCTGTCATGTAGATCCAATAAAGAAACATGGCAGTTTCAGTTTATGGTTTTGAGATATTCTTCTCCGAAACTTCTGCTGCCATCACAATCCATGGGAGGTGAAAGGAAGTTAATTTCTTTGGAAGAAAGTAGAGATAGTGTAACTGTCCACAGCAAGGGCTGTTTATTATTATGAGTAACCATGGCATTGTTTCTGGAAAGAAATGCTGCTCTAGTGGGAAATTTTGTGATTTGAGTGGTCTTGACCTTTAACCTTATTTATTGTCCAGTTCAACACACGTACGCTAGTCGGACTGGTCCACCTCAGTGACTGTCCTTTGGATGATAATTCTGTTCTAATAAACCTTGTCCCATCAGACATCAACCACCAATTGCTTTGTGTCCTCATTCAATATGGCAAAGCTCTGCACCTTACATTCCAGGAGCCAAAACTTTTGTAAGTGATTAGTAAGTAATATAAAATCTAAGCTTTCGAGGGTAAACAGGAGAAAGAACAGGAAGTGTGTGGTAGATAACCCATCTATCCCTTCAAAAGTAAAATGCAAAGATGGAGTGCCCAGTTTTGTTGTGCTGAATGAGCAGCAAACACTGTTTGGATAGAGTCTCCCTTTGTTCTTGTTCAACGTGTCTAGGATGTTAAATACATTCTCAGAAACATTCAGATCATATGTGAACAATATAGGTTTAAATCCATGATGATGTGATGGTGCTTTAGTTAGATCATACCAGTGCTGCAATAATCCTGGTTGTACTGTTAGAAAAGGTTCCACATTCGTGTGTGGTTCATTGACACTTCTTGCATCAACTGACCCACAAACAAACTATGGAATTCCAGTGAAGTGGTGAGGACACTTCTCTATGGAACCAAACTAGACAATGGTGATTCGATATTGAAGTCAGCTTGAACTCAGCGAACTCCGTTTCTCCACCATATTGTAGCAGGCAGATAGCCATCAAAAGCCATGGAGCCACAAAATAAAAAAGTGTGCTAATATAAGACTGTGAGCCACCATGACTGCCAGAAACCTGCAGCACACGCTGGCATTGATTCTCCGACCACCTGGACCTCTAGTGGAGGAATGCAACCCAATTCTTCCAGGATGTGGCATCATTTGTGTTCTCTTGATGGGAACACAAACTGCTGGGTCAAGTGCCATCCAATAGCACTGATTTGAAGAGGTGTACAAACGCCCTGAAATAGCCATCAGCACTGTTTCTACATTGTGTGAAAGCAATGACAAAGTAAAGCCAAAATCTCTAGCTGAGGCAGATGGAAGCAGCAGGGAAAGGAGCAAGCATAGCTGAAAATCAATAAAGGCATCAAAATAGTGTCATTCAGAGCAGCAAAGATTTGCAAAGCAATGGCCAACTGGCTCATTCTTTAACTCCTGGTCCAACATTTTTATATAGAAAACCATATGTCTGGCATCACAACCCCTTAACCACTCACTTTTGAGACTTTTGTTTATCGGACTGGTTTTTAGTGAAAGGGTTTCTAATCATAAATCTGACTCTTGTAACAGTATATCAATGCAGGATCAAATATTCTTTGCTGTAGCTGGAGAGGCTGGGTGTTGTCGATTCTGCATTTTTATTCCTCAAGAGTGCTGTTGGAGTCCACGTCAGAATGGTACAACTTGTACACATTATCACAAGCTGACAGCAGCATGCAAATGAGGTAGAACGCCAGTGGCAACAATGTTCTGGTGCATCCACCTGCCTCCACTGCCTTCCATTGTTCACCATTTGACTTAAGCTTTTTGTCAGGTGTTATGGTAAACCCCAAATGGAAAGTGCAGAGCCAACATTTTTCTGTTTAGATAGATTGAGGAATGACTAAACTGTAATTTTACACAGTGAAGCTTTGCATTAGAAAAATGCAAATTCAAATGAAAGGGTCGCAGGCGAGGGAGCAAGGAAGACATGGGATTCCGCACATACCTTGTAAAGTGAGAACAGAGAGAACTGGAGTTGGAGAAACCTTTTGCTTTAGAATCACTTTCATGCCGAGAGTTAGACGAGAAGATCAATACCACTCGCATAACCTGTACGCCAAATATGAAGCTGGTGCCAATTAGCTTAGCTTAGCACAAAGACTGAAAGTAAGGGGAATCAACTAGCCTGGAGAGTGGTATAGATCTTCTCATTTAACGATTGGCAAGAAAGCAAGTATGCACACTTCCCAAAATAAGGAACAATTCCTTTAACTCCGTATACAGAGTGTGCCATGAATGAGAGAGTAACTCAAGTGTCTGCCTCAACATGGTCCACTTAACCCACATGAATTAATATGAATTTTCATATGAATCATATAAAGCTTAATGACTGAGTAATGAATATAATGAATCACATGGCCTGTTAGGCAAAAATGTCAGGAAAATAATTATTTAAATCAATTCTCGTATATTGTGTAACAACAGCTGTGTCCTCACTGTATCCATGCAGCTGTCTTTTTGGCTGACTCACAGTGCTGTGGTCAGTCTGTACTGTCTGTTTCACCACCACTTAAATCACCTTATGATTATGTCTGCTACTTATGACTGCACTTTTTCAGATTGAGGACTTGATGTACTTACAGGACTGGTCAGCCATGTAAAGCTGGTGTAACAACATTGTCTTTTTGATGGCATACTCAGTCATTACATTTTTATTTGAAAAGGATCGCTTCTGCTGCCACCCTGTTAACACTTCTCCTAATATTTATATATATATATATATATATATATATATATATATATATATATATATATATATATATATATATATATATATATATATTGGACCCAGGGGTGTCAGACTAGGGGTGAAAAGGGGACTGAGTACCCAGGGCCATCATGTGAGGAGGGCCAAAAAAGATGCTAGAATGAATAGCTGTGGATGTAGGGAGGGGCTCATAGAGAATATCTTTCTACAGGGCCCAGTGCTACGCCCCTGATTGGACCTACAAACATCACCATCAAGGCCATATTTACCTGACAAGATTTACCACGCAGAGACCCTACTGCCATAACATCCCTGGTAACAATCACAAATCAGACAAGCCCTGTATACTGTATGAGTTGTATGAGTCACATGTGCATGGTGGTTCTCTGATGCCAGACAAAGATAGATAAAGAGAGAAAAAAGGGGTCACCTTTTCACCCGATTTATTTAGGATGGTCTGTCTATATATACACAAAGCACTAGCTAAATTTAAAGTCTGCTGACATGGGGCACACATAACCCCTCTCTACTTTTTACACACACACACACACACACACACACACACACACACACACACACACACACACACACACACACATACAAATGCTTGGTATGTTACAGCCTATGCATTTTGAAGCACAGATATAAAGACACATTCTCTTTTTGCTTATGCATTTATATAATTATGTACACTGATACTAAAGTGTGACATAAATCAGCAGTGGAATTTCTCCATTTCTCTCTCTCTCTCTCTCTCTCTCTCTCTCTCTCTCTCTTGCTTTCTGTCTGTTTTGTTTCTCTCTGTCATATACAATCAGTCCCACACACAGTTTGTTTGACAGGCCCATCTGCCATGAGTGGATGTGACAAAGTATTTCCTCTTCCATGCCTCTGGGGAATTCAAACATCAAAGGATGTAAAGATCTGTAAACTCCCCAGTTTATAAATCAGCTGCTGCTAATGATTTAACTTATAGAAACAACAAGATAAGGTGAAAGACAGTAAAATAAGATCACATAATATAACATAAACTTAGCCTACATTTTATTACAGTTGCTTTAATCAATATTTTCATATTAACAATGAATCAAAAGACTATCTGGAATGAGTCACTCAAGAGAATTATCAACCGACTCTGCAGTTCCCCTCAGCTCTAGAGAGCATTGTATTGTATTTATGCTCAATGTTTTGGTTTTACGACCCAAAACTTTACTGTTTTAGTTTTAGTCTCTTACTGTGTTGTTTTCAGCTGCAGCGGACAACTTTTTTTGTGAAAAAAAGTCTAAAACCCCACTGTACACTGCCTGCCTTGCAACAGCCAGAAACACAACAGTTTACACACACAAGATCAACGGAGATTGATTACCCGACAAAATAAACGGCATGTTTCTTGTGTTCATGTTGCGTGACCAGAGACATAACAAACCCGTCTGGGTCAATATTGGAGATGTATTTGAAAGATGGAGACAGCCCAAAAGGACGCAGAGTTGGCTAATTTCCTCCTGAACAGGTAAGCATTAGCTTCAGGCTAATTTATCACAGCTACTATGGACGGGCATTTTATGTCATTTCAACATTTGTGTAGTGACTCACATTGAATTATATAGCTAGAGTACCCGAGTTGGTTACTCGCAAAAACAATTGAGACACAGCCAGTGAAGTGATCCCGACTGGTCCTGGCTAACGCCGCCATGCTAACCCTGCTAACTGCTAGCTAACGTTACTGGATGACCAGGCAAGCGGGCCGCGGCTGTTTACAACGTGTAGCCTGTTCAGCAGCTGTAGCCGACAACAGTGAGTTTTTTGAAGCCAAGAGAGGGGGGGCTGTAAATCGGAAAGAGAGGACCTTGAGTTTGCAGTGTGTTTAGCGATTGTTGCCGTAATTCTAAGCCAATAAAGTGTGTTCAGTCAGGTGGAAAAGGATGGCAAGGTAGTGGTATTTTTAGCGGTTCCTATCGTAATTCTAAGTTGAGGAAGTGTGTCTGTCTGGCGTGTGGAGAGGATGGCGAAGTTGTGGGATTTTTAGCAGTTCCTACGGTAATTCTAAGCCGAAAAAGTGTGTCTGTCAGTTGGGTACAGAGCTCCACGTGAACACAGGCTTTTATGACTGTCAATATAGCCAGCATCTAACATTAGCTACTCCGCTGTGCTGTGGAGTAATGTCTGGCTATGTGAGACAAGCGTCTAGCAACATTGATGTGGATGCTCCGGTATCAGCCTGGCAACCAACGTGAACTTCGAGTCTGGGGAGGAGGGGGCGGGGGAGACGACTCTCTCCAGTATTTTGAATTTGTACTGCAGTAACTATTTTAAACACTAGCTGTCAGTATTACATATTGCACCTTTAACATTAGCAAATGTTAGCAAATGTTAGCAAACTAGATATTGTTGCGTAACTCACATTACTGAGTAGGTTTACTGACTTTGTGACTCTTTCCTCTTTGTGTTACTTTTAAACTACATTTCAGTATTCATATCATAATTAGGCTACCACTTCTGACCACAGTGACCGCTATTCTGCAAAAATACATAGTCTCTCTAACCTAATATGCTATAACTCACCTTTTATTTGACAGTTTAGATACAGTAGAGAGGTAACAGGGGAAAGCAGCGGGGAGAGAAGGGAAACTACACCACCAAAGAGCCAAAGGGTCTGGGCTGGAATAAAACAAATTGTGATTACAGTATATGTTATGCATGTATTTGAACCACTGTTAAACCAGGACGACCCCATAACACACAACTGTTAAACCTCAAAGATGACCTCATGGGGTGACATCAGAGCAGCACCTTGTTGAGCCCCTTTCCTTTCAGCTACCACAGCATACTTCACCAAACCCGGCTGTAACAGCGCTCTGCCAAACATCAGCATCATGGGACTAACGTGCAGACGACACGGTGGCAACATACCAGACAGTCTTTCATGTAATGACATCACCACGCTGTCCTCACCTTAGGATAACACTGCTTTTTTTGTAATGATGTGTAAATGGTGATACTGAATCAGCTCAGTGGCATCGTGTGAAATTACCACATTTGACTTAAATGCTCAAATGTTGTCAAAATAAAGAAATATTCCTTTAACTACATTCTGGGACAGGTCTAGACATATGGAAGACAGCTGTCATGATCTAAAACAGAAAAGGAGATAATGCTGCGGATGTGTCTGGCTCACTCTGAGGTTATACCGTCATTGTTCAGTCAGAGAAAAAGCAATAGCGAGGGAGGAGGTGGGACAGGGCGGGGCTTCTGAGACATGACTGGAAAACTTCAGGCATAGAGATACACTAGACGAAGGTGGAGCTCATTGTTGGAACGGTAGCTTTGTCGGTATTACTCCACCCCCTTCTCTCTCTCTGCCCCCTCCCAATGCACACACAGATACGGTTTTCCTATATTTTCTCCACAGCCTATCATGTAATAGTAGAAACATATGCGCACTGGTGTGCTGACATGTGCGCAGGCCCTGGGTCCACAGGGAGGTTGAGGGATACATGGTGCACTGAAAAAATGCAATTAATTCTTCTCCGTCTTTCCTTTTTTCTTTCTGTTTTCCTTTAGTTTACTTTATGCTGTGTTGTTCGTTTCGCATTTAACTTGGTGCATAACAATCCCACACATTCCCCTCCCCAGTTCTAGCTTGTTCCATATGTAACTGAGCTTTCTGATCTCCACTCTCCTGCTTCTCTGGGTCTCATTTCGTCTGGTCTGTCTCGTTCTGTTTGGTCATTTTCCCTTTTGCTATTTAGCAGTCCTTCTTGCTTCCTTATGCTCTCTATTCTCACTTTTTGTTTTCCTCTCTGACTTACGTTTTTGACCATTGTGTTGAAACAAGTCGCACAAAGACCAAAGATGTTTTTAAAGAACAAAAGTCCTTGACAGCTGCGCATTTGCCTTGGCACTTACTTTTGAGCAAATTCCATCCCACCCTTTTGCATCATTCACTGCTCCGTCTGCCTCACGTTCTCACAGCTCCCACGTTTTCCCTCTCTCAACACTTTTTTCTCCTTCCTCCACCCCTCCCCCCCTCCCTCCTTTCTCTTTCTCCTCTCAAAAGCTCTTCTCCCCTTTTCTTTTTCCCTACTTGATCCCTTCCTTCCAGATCCCTCCTCCCTACTTCTCCTACCTCTTTTTTTGTAACATCTCTGGTCTTATTCTCCCGTCCTCTCCTCGCTCTGTTACCCATCCTGAAGGTTGGTTTTGCTTCTATTTCGGTCTTGGATGACAAGATTGTCATTTACTGTGACCATGGTCCAATACCCTACTGTCAGCATGATTTAAACCAATCAGGGTGAGGCGTGGTGTGACTGTGACTCCACGGGAAAACAAGGAGGGAACAGATATCAACAATCAGGATAGACAATTGGGTTAGAGATATATAAAGAGACCAAGAGATCTTCAATCAGTTAAAGTAGTTCCTGTAACAGTTACAGTTATGTCTGACATAGCTGGACTGGGTGGGTGTTTACTAAAAAAGGGAGGATGACTCTCGTCTCTGGGATAAGAAACAGACATAGCCTCCGCTCATTCCAGGAGGGAATGTAAACAGCAGTATTTTACAAGAGTGTTATTTTCTCAAGGATTCCTCTCAATGAAGTGTGACGGTAAAAAGAAAAAAATCCCACTTCACTGATGCATTAATGTAGTTGCCTGATGTCCTCTGGGAGGCTTTGACCTCTTTACTGAAGTGGGATTGTGGGACAAAAACAAAATCGCAATGAAAGTGGTGATTCATCTGCGTTTACATGGGCCCTGATCCTTTACTAATAATCAATAATAGTCCAATCTGAATAAAAATGTCTTATGTAACCACCTCAATCGGAAGAGACTGGCCCAGTGGAGGAGTGGCAATTGGGAGAATCGGGACTCTTCCCGGAGGGCCGGTAGTGTTTCGAGGACGCGAGGGCCGGTCTGATAATAGTTATACATTGCAAGTTCTTAGCAACCCCATCCGGCGGCCTGGTGTGCGGCTGCTGCCCGTGGCCATTGCCCGTGGCCGCTGCCCGTGGCCGCTGCCCGTGGCCGCTGCCCACTGTGCAGCCTCTGCTAAACCCGTACGGTGGGCCGCAGCAGCCTCTTATTTCAATACAAACACAGGCTAATTAGAAAGCACTAATAGTCACAACCATCCGTCTAGGATTTTCAGAAATATATAGGGATCAGTGAGCGGCCCCTCCCCACATGGCATAGCCCTGGTCGGCCTATGACGTAAAGCCATCGAACGCCTCTTTTTTTCTTCGTCACGTTTGTGACGTCTATCGGTAACGTTAACAGACAGTGTGTGAGTCTAATGATGGAAAGCCAAAAAAGAAAAGGGAAAGGTGGCGCTGAGATGGTCAGACTCAAAAGGAAAAAAAGGGATCGTGTTGCTGTGCTGTGTGTTGTTCCTTCATTCACTTTTTCCAATCCTGAGAGATAAAAAATCACGGGTCTAACAGTTTTGGTTGTACAGTGTGTGGTGCGCAGCACACGGCAAAATCAACACATCACACACGAACCGATTTGACTCCCGAGCATTCCCAGGTCAGACGGGAAATCTCGCAAAATCCCTCGAGATCAAACGTGACTTCAGAGTAAACAATCATGGCGGACGAAGAGGATGCAGTGGCTCTATATATGTCTATGGTGGCGATAATTTGTAGTTTGTTTTTAACCGAAAAAAAACGTTATCAAAAGAAAAGGCGATGGTCAAAGAAGTGGAGACAACGCGATCATGGACGCGTTGTCCATGCTGTTTTGAGATCGGAGCGGTCCCGACGTCCTTCCGAGCAGACGAGAGCAGTCTTAACACACCACACACGGCAGGAATATCTGATCAGATTATTTTACGATAATCGGAGCATCCGTAAGATTGTCAGAAGGGGTGAATCGGGGCTAAAATCGGCCTAATTATCCTGCCGTGTGAACCAGGCTTTATTTATATATTGTCATATGTTGTTTTTTTATAATAAAAGAAAGAAAAAAGATCTGCAGCTGGCAGGCTGAGCCCCGGCATAATTAATAAATTAGTTAATAGAGACAGATTAAATATCCTACTGAAATTATTAAACTAAATTGACTGATGATGACCTGTCGTATGATTTATTTACTGAAAGTCTGCCTTAATGATAATGAATAATTATAGTTAAAAGGAAATTTAAATGTGATACAAAAAATCCATCTTTGATAAGAGACAACAACCCCTCCATCTATTTAAGATGAGGTTGAGGTTGTGGCTTTAATACTACAACTACTTTTAGCTTCTGGAGTCAAACAAGACTCTAAATCACACTCTTGTGGATGTTCATCTTTAACACTGTTCTGAAGCTGTGGTCAGAGTAAATAGATGTGGTCAGGATACTGCCTGTTTTGTTTTGAGCCACAGCTTTCGGTAGGTGACACTCAATTTAGGTGTCAGGTGATGTCAAATTAAAGTTGACTTATGGAAACACTGGGCCTGCCAAGAACATTTCTTTTTAGGTGGGTCTGACCACAGCTTTAAAATAATCATGTGAACGTCTCTTCACGCTTGCTGCCGAAGTCGTGAGAAAATGGATTTAATTTATCATGTATCAAAAGACTCTCCCTTTCTTCTACTCTGTCTGAGCTGAGATGGATGTTTGGATTCCTGAGCTTGCCACTGCTCTATCTCGTCCTGCCCCACCGAAGCCTCAGGTCAAGCCGGAGCACAACAGGTCTGCAAGTGTCAGGTTTTCATACTAGCCTCACCTTGTTGTTCCCAACTTCCTCTGCTCCCTGCACCCACCCTCCTGCATTACATCAAATCCTAGAGTGTAGTTTTCATAAGGCAGTTCAGCCAAGCGTCAGATCCAAAATCCCCAGAAATGACCTTAATGCAGAACATTTTGTCTTTCTTTTCTTACAGCACTGACAAAAGTACATATTACTTAGTTTTAAAGCTTCAAAAAACTGAGGTTTTCTCGGGAAACCATCCTGCACTTAGTGGAAAACGATTACCCTGCAATAAAGTTTCTTCCATGATTCAGCAAACTGGATCTTTTCCATTAACAATCTAGTTATGGTGGTCACATGCAGTCATTCAATAAAATAAATGAGTCAACTGGATTTACATCAGTTCGTCAGGGCTACAGCGAAAATGCTTTCCCTTTAATCATCTGAAATTTCTGTCAAATGTTCCGTAGTGTTTTGTGCCCAATTTACCTCCTCTGCTACCTCTGACGTACAGTGATAGGCATCTCACAGCGACATTTCTTCTATATTTGTATTGTGTGATGTGGTTTGTTGCAGGGATGTTTTGCCCTCACTCTGAAGTTCTCCCAAACTCCAGGACATGGTCTTTGGCGCCACTTAATTAACCTCAACTTCAGCTGCCTTTTTTTAATTTTATTTTTTTACAGCAAGCCGTAAAGCCAAACAATATAACATCATTAGTGTCTTTTCTCAGGAAATACATGGGCTTAGAATCAGTTTATTGTATAACACGAAAAAGGACGTTTGCATGTTGCATGTCTAAAATAATTGAAATGTGCTTTTGCAAATAAATAAAGGATATACAGTATATAATGAAGATATATTGAGGAAATCTTGTCAAAACAAGATTCCCTCCACACTGATGGTTTCAAGTGGTTTAGTTTTTTGTTCATTGTCCACAATGAAATTCTAACAATTTCTTCTATGTCCTCTTTTGGTTTGTAAAGATTTTATTAGCATCATCTGGTTTTTGGACAAACATGGTGAAATACTCTGCTTGGTCTCTTTTTTTTGTCCACTTCTCTCAATCTCTGTGTTTTAATGTCTATTCACAACTTACAGGTGTATTCATTGGCATGTATTTCTGTTTTTGTTGTCAAATGACTGCATTAAAATGATAACTCCTGTTATGAGTGATCATACACAATGGCATTATTGGAGTACAAAGTATAACATTTGAGGAAGTTTGAGAAGTTTTACACAAGAGCTCGGTTTTTTCGTCATCCACACTAGAACATGATTCTGGCTTCTTTTCTTTTTTTTTTTTTTAAATGAATCCAACCTAGAGAGTTTTTCTGGAAAGCTGTTTTGAAGAAAACGTTGCTTAGCGTGAATACAGATAGACAGTCATTGGTTGTTGGTCATACTATATGGACATCTTTAAAAGCCCTAAGTAGTCATCATTTAAAGCTCAATATGTGTTTGTATAAAAATAAGTGTTTTACATTTTAGGAAAGCAGCATACTGGATACAGAAAGAAATGCATATAGGGCTAAAAAAAGAAGACGGATTAGAGAAAACGGGATAGTAATGACGGAGGGTCCCACAGGAGGACAGGAATCTGCTAGTGGGGTGCAGGGCTGAGCGTGTCAGGGGGCTGAAAGGCCCTGTTTACAGAATCCACAGTCTGCTAAAGACATCAGAGCCCTCTCCCCTCAGCTATCAACACTTCTAGGAACGCTCATGCATAATCTCAGTCATGCCACCTCAGATTAATTCTCTTACACACACATATAGACACTCACATTAGCAGAGTAAGTACGACTCTTTCACAAATGTACACACACACACACACACACACACACACACACACACTGTGTGTATTAGAAATAAAATCCCTTTGGATTGAATTAAATGAGTCTTCCAGATAAGGAAAGTCAGTCCAGACTGTAATTAAAAGAGCCAATGGGCTTGTGGAACAGTGCTGACGTGGACGTAGAAGAGATGCTTTGCAGTTGAGTCATCCCAGGCAGTAGGAGCCATATCCTAGACAGGCTTGGGCTCCTCTGACCCCTCCCTGGTTCTCCCCCGGGCATCCTCCTCTTTGCCTCAGATTTATACCATGTTTCCAGAGGGACTGATACGTGGGATGCCACCCCTCCTGGGAGGTCATCCCAAATCATGACGAAGAGTTGGCCCCCCAGTAAGAAGTTGGCTCCATGTGGATCTCGAGAGGGCCCCTTTCTGGGAGATGGAGGCTGACCATGGGTTGATGCTGGAAACAGCAGACAGGTGTGGGTCTGTTCCCTATAAACTGCCTCAAACAGGGCCAGAGACCCCCAGAGGAGGCCTGA
This sequence comes from Sander lucioperca, assembly GCF_008315115.2. Lineage (NCBI taxonomy): Eukaryota > Metazoa > Chordata > Actinopteri > Perciformes > Percidae > Sander > Sander lucioperca. The sequence goes on along the minus strand of NC_050186.1, from coordinate 16,065,607 downwards.
CACCTACCCATGTGTAACTGCAGACACACACACACACACACACACACACACACACACACACATACATAACACAGACACCCAAGGCTGGTTGGGTGGGCCTGCTGTTTATTGAAACAACAGGAAACATCACGGCTGTCAACATTTCAGCATTCTGATTGTTTGTTTCTGTGTTTTTCTGCTTTCGGGTTTTTCTTTTCTTTTTGCATTAGCTTCACTTTTAAAGAAACAGTTCACCCAAATTACAAAAAAACACGTTTTCTCACTTACCAAGTGGTATCCAATAATATGAATAGTTTCAAGTTTGTGCTTCTCAAAGCATTGGAAAATTGCATTCTAAAAATTCAATGTGTCTTTCCATCAACATTGTTCCCATTACTTGGAACTGACCCTCAAAAGCCTCAGTGATCCTTTAAAGTATTGGCAGGCAGACATTTTTTCCATCTCCAAGAGGCCCCTAAACTTCTCCATGCAGAAGCCTTTCTCCAACCTACGCCATTTTTCAGTTTGATTTTCCCTTACTCTTGAATAAGATCTTAGATCTTAAATAATACATATTTGTTATGCATGTATAGGTGCATGTGTATATACAGTGAAGAATGTAATTTGTGTGCAGATCTCACAATTTAAAGGACCATATCAATGATTTTGGAGGTTTTTGTCCATTTACAGTTCAGTGCTTAAAGGTCCTATGACATGCTGCTTTTTGGATGCTTTTATGGTCCCCTAATACTGTATCTGAAGTTTCTTTCTCAAAATTCAGCCTTGGTGCAGAATTACAGCCACTACGAGCCAGCCCCACAATGAGCTTTCCTTAGTATGTGCCATTTCTGTGTCTGTACCTTTAAATGCTATTGAGGAGGAGAGAGGGGGGGGCAAGGTGGAGGGTGGGTATGTGGCCTTGACCAACTGCCATGCTTCGCTTGTTTTCAAGCCATGATGTCTCTCTCTCATGGGCGGGCCAAATTCTCTGGGCGGGCAAAGCAGAGAAAGGGGAGGTAACCTTTCCCCTTATGACGTCATAAGGAGGAGATTCCAGATTGGCCCATCTGAGCTTTCATTTTCTCAAAGGCTGAGCAGGATACCCAGGGCTCGGTTTATACATATCACCATTTCTAGCTACTGGGAGACCATAGGCAGGCTGGGGGAACCCATATTAATGTTAAAAAACCTCATAAAGTGAAATTTTCTTGCCATGGGACCTTTAAACTTGCGAACAAGCTGGTATGGTCCTTTAAAGCACAACAATGAATTGATCTTATTAACAAGTATTGCATGTGTATCCAAAGCCTGATATTGTTTGTTCTTCCACAAACTCCACTGATGTCCAATAACTATTGAAAACACACCAGTGAGTCACATCATTGCACCGAATGACATATTCTTTTATTACAACAAACGGGCATTGTAGTTTATTTTAAGACTGTCCCACACACACATACACACACACCATCCTACTGCCATAGCGCACCAAATCTTCAGCTGAAAATAGTCCTTAACAAATACTCTTGTTACCACAAACTATATGGGGCTGTTGCTCTGTCACTTAAAATCTGACTGGCTTAGCTGTGGTTAAAATGCGTCCAGCTAAACCAGAACTATTCACATTTCCACATTGTTATACAATCAGTCAATCTAGGTGAATGCAATTACACCGCAAGCGCGATTATTGAAATTGTCACCCTTGACAGTGCTCTGATACCCTGATGCAACATTGATAATAAATTAAGTGTCACGAGTCAATCACATTAAAGGACCAGTGTGTAGGATTTAGTGGCATCTAGCGGTGAGGTTGCAGATTGTAACCATCTGAATACCCCTCCGCTCATCCCTGTCTTTACGAGAAGGGAGGGGAACCTACGGTGGCCTTCAGGTATTTAAAAAAAAACGTGATAGATCCCTTTCTATGGTCCGTTCTGGGCTACTGTAGAAACATGGCAGTGCAACATTGCGAGCTCCATGGAAGATATCCCTATGTAAATTAGGGCTCATTCTAAGCTAATGAAAACACAATTCTTAGTTTCAGGTGATTATACACTAATGAGAACATAATTAGGAATATTATATTCTATTTCTGCCAATAATCCCCCTAAGTCCTACAAAATTGGTCTGTTAAGTGAGAAACCGTCTCTCAGCACATTTTATTCACTTTTTTTTCACTTTCGGACAGAGGCAGGCCATCTGTTTCCACCTGTTTTCCAGTCTGTGCTATGCTAACTGTCTCCTGGCAGAAATATATGAAAGTGGTATCAATATCTTTGCAAGAAAGTGAAAAAGTGCAATTTCCAAAAATGTCGACCTATTCCTTTAAAGTTTTACCCAATTCCTTGAGTCTTAGGTCAGCAGTGAGCTGACTCATGCCATCTGGCTGCCATTCCTAACTTCTTCCATATTACGGCAAATCAGAAACCAAAGCTGTGTTCCAATTCTTCATGTCTCTTTGTGTCTCTTCTCTTCGTCTAAAATTCAAGGTTAAAATGCATCTTTTACACTTTTTCCTTCTTTTTCTGGCCACCCACTTTCACCCTCCTTTTCTATTTTTTTTTTTGTGCCATTCAATACCTTTTCCATCTCTCTGCAGTTTTCATTCCCCTCCTCCCCATCCCCTTTACTCCTCCTCCACTCTCCCTTCCTCCTTTCCCCAATGTGTAAATGGCGAGTGAGGGGGTTTGGGATGGTGGGAAAGCTTCTTGTAGGAAGTTTTTTTTCCCCCTCTATGTTAACGTGTTCACCGGCTGGACAGCACATTCTTTCCACCTCTGTCGGCCTCGCGGGTCAAGCAGAACCATACCTCTCTCTCTCTCTCTCTCTCTCTCTCTCTCTCTCTCTCTCTCTCTCTCCTGGTTAATACACTGATCTGACTCTGCTAAGCTGCTGGAGTGGGAGCCTCAGATGTGGTGTGGGGGTGGGCAGACATTTTCGGTTGAATCACACTTTCCAGCGGTTTCCCCCTCCTGTGTTTTTCAGGTGCTCTCTCTGCAAGAGGTTTTTTTTAAAAAAGGAGGAAAGGGCTTTAAATATAAACATATGTGGCACACCAGTAACGTGAGTGTTTCCATGCCAGACACTTGATGTATGTCTGCCAGCTAAAACACAAGACACAGAATAAAGAGGAGGGGGTGGAAGATGAGATGGATGAATGGAAAGACTGACCATGGAGGAGAAGATAGAGAATGCTCATTAGATTACAACGAATGCTGGCCTTTTTTAAAACATGTCTCTTGTCTCTGTCACTCGCACACGTGCTCGCAAAACGAGCGTACAAATCCTCTCACAGCTGAGCAGTCATTAAGATGTTCTGGAGAGTGTTGACCGTCTCCGTTGTTAACATCTTTAAACATCTGTGGAGTCAAGCCAGTTTGTTTACTTTATTAGAAGTAGGATGTCTCCCTGTGTTTCTCTTCAGCACATACACAACTGCAGAATTAGAGCTATCATGAGACATCAGATAGAGACGTACTGTACACCAGGGCTGCAGTGAAGTGCTACAGGAGTGACTCATAGGGCACTTAGGGAGACATTTCCCTCATTGTGGGTTTCAACAGTCCATCGCCTCCAGAAATCACCAACATTGACTCAAGCACAGACACTGACTAATCCTGACGAGAGGCAATCCAACAGCTGCCGCGTAGGAACAATGAGAAGTAATCTGGACCCTAGATGCGATGGGAATGGAACAACTTGTTCTGCGGTCCTTTTTACATTTTCACAAAATGGTTTAGATTACGTTTTTGGACAGGACGGACTGGTCATGAACCTGTGATGTGGCAATACAGCGAGGTCATGACACAACATTTCAGAAAATTGATACATCAACCTGGAGGAGTTTATAAACCCCGGGGAGGTTTGTGAAGAACAAACCCTCACACACACCTCAGTCAAGAACGAGATGATTTAGGTCGATGTACAGTGAGTTTACTAGACTTTAGGGAGCCGAGAGGAAGAGCTGTGGGTCATGACTGTCCAGAGGGGAGGGGGCGGTGAAGATGGTGCATTTTTTTGTGGGTTAAAGGGTTGGGTACTTGAAGTGTAATGTGGCACAGATTGCCTGGCTGATATATGTGGTAATTTAAACCTATCTACACACATGGCCTAAATCTGACAAAAGCATGGAAGAGGGAAAAGGTTGAGCTCATTTGTTTTTGCCGGAGGTTTTGCTGGATGGCGAGGGGTCAGGGATCCCTGCTGTCAAGTGAAATGGGGATAGCTGGGGGTAAAATAGGCAGGGGGTGAATGACAAGCATTTACCAAACTCAGCAGGTAATGAAAAAGCGCTGAGTTCCTGTCTCTGCCTTTTATCTCAGTCACAAGAAAGCGAGCGAGCTGTTTTTCTCTACCTTCTCTCCTTTCTATTATGTCTTTAGAATCTACAGTCAGACATAAACACACTCGAACAAACACACATTTCATCATTTGCTGTAATAACACGTACGAGTTGAATGACAAAGTTACACAAGTGACCTGTGATTGCAGGACGACGAGACAACTAAAACAGTAGTTCCCCTTTAAGAGTATATGTATACCGTGCTTTTGTTTATTTTCAAAAGAAATCAAATCCAACAGAAAGGCCTGAACAAAAGTGGTCCTTGAAAGGCCCAAAACATTGGTTCAGATGTCTCCGAGCTGAGAGGTCCCACAGGTTTGCGGGGGAATAGGTATAGAAAAGAAAAACAAAAGTCGCTGAAACACAGGACAGGGGTAATTTTATAAAACTTTGGCTGCCTACAGGATTCTGTTCCCTCCACACATTTGCTGCTTGATAATGGCTGCCATCTGTACCGTATGTCTATGGCAAAGAGGGCACAAAACAGAAGAGGTTGAGCAATATGTATCCAAAATGTGCTGTATGCAGAGCTACAAAGCGCATTAAAATGATCATCTATCATCCATTATACTCAGCTTCCATTTAGTTGCAAACTACTTTTTAACTCATCCCAAAATTAACCTCATCAGAGGAGAAGCATTTGTATTTCTGACACTTGATGAATGCACAACACCATCTGTTATCACCAATAACAATGTACAGTTGACATAATGTTAAAGTAGCAGGATGAGTTTAATGATGGAATCACAAGATGAATTTACATACTGCCTGCCAAATTCAATAAAATGATCTGACAGAAAAACCGCCCGTCCTCTGGCATCCGTATAAAGGGATACTGATTAAACCATTGCTTAAAAAGATTGAGCTCGATCCTGATATCCATGTAAAAAAATGTCCCTTCATTTCTGAAGTCTCAGACAGAAGATCTATTTGAACTGTTGCAATCTGGTTACAAGTCTTTCAATAGTAGTGATACTGCACTTTCAACTATGGTAAATAAATAATTATTTTGTCCTGTGCATCCCACTTTTAAATCACATAGTGAATTCCACCGGGATTTGCAGCACCTCTTTGTTGGAGTCCTGTCGGTGTGACTAAATGAAGTAATTCACAGAACACTCACTTTAGCAGGTTTACCTTGGTGTATTGCACGGTACGCTTAAGTTATTTTGCATGCTTGCTATTTTTCTGTTGCCGAAATGCTCTGTATAGAGTGCTGCAGGAATTAGTCCTTAAACCCCGAAAATGAGTACACATTTTTGTGGTGGGGGTTTGGTTAGGTTTAGGCACAAAAACTGCTTAGTTAAGTTTAGAAAAAGATTGTGGTTTGGGTTAAAGTCATGACATTTGTGTCTAGGGTTAGGGTTAGGGTTAGGGTTGCGTCATGTTTTGCATGTAATGCAGAACGTGACGTAGTTCCATTTGTTCTGTAAAGTAAAAAAAGAAAACTTGCAGTTTACTTTTTTTTTCAAACGGGACATGAACCCAGTCTCCTGTGTGAAACTCCTGTGTTAACCTCTGCCAATTATCTGCAGTCAAAAGTTGGATATATTTTTACTTTTGATTAAACAACTAATACAAATGCTTTACCTCATTTTGCAAGACTCAATTTAATTAATGAAAAAAACCTAACCCCTAATTAGACAACAGATAATAATTTCAGTCCTGGCGTTAATCCTTTTATATTGAAACTAGGGCTGCAGCTATCGATTATTTTAGTAATCGAGTATTCTACCGATTATTCCATTGATTAATCGAGTAATCGGATAAGAAATATTTTTGTTTTATTGAAGAGCAATAATATACAATAGTTTGGTTTAATTTTCGGAAAAAGCTACATTTTTATTGCCTCCATTGCTTACAATATCATCTCTCAAAAAAACTAAACATTAAGTGCATTTAAGTGCCATATTGCCATAATACATTACACATGTTGATTGTACATTTTGATGAAAATGCAATAACAACCTCAAACTAAGGCAATGTATGCCTTAGTTTGAGGTTGACATACATAAACATTACCTTAAGTTGTGCAACTTAACTTTCAGAACTACAAGTTTCAACCTGAGACTGATCTGTATGTAGGCCAATATGTAAACATTAGTTATACTCAACCTATTTATATATTTTATATATTACAATGCAACACAGCTCTGTTACACTTATGCTAGTAGATCGTTATGGTAGTTGTTGTGTTTGGTGTAGTTTCATTGTCCATATGACTCTGTGATTTACTTTTGCCAGGTCCGCTTTGTGAAATGGATAATTAAGTTAGACTCAAATGCTGAAGCATTGACGTCATGCTATTATTGTGGCAAGCTAGTTTGATTTTGAAGTAGACGCACTGTACAGAGTTTTCGTTTTAATTACGTTTGAACTGATTCCAAACTTTGGACACTTTCTGTTGTTTTCTCCAGCCTGTCTCTTCTCTTAGCCCCTTACGCTTCTTCATTTTGTAATCAGTCTTATGGCATGTGTCGCCAGCAGCGTCAGCCCGGTGTGCGACAGTAATAATCCTCCGTGCAGAAACACCGTGAGCGATACAACTTTGGTAACATTAATTAAACAAAGCTTTGAGGCAAATCATTTTGCATCGGGGATTTTTAGTAATCAAATTATTCGAGTTACTCAAGGAATTGTTTCAGCCCTAATTGAAACCAACAATAGTGCTGTTTTATATCTATGTAGATATCCCAAGTCTAAACCAGTCCCTGATGTGATGTTTGTAATGAAAACCATTAGGGTTCTGAGCATCAGGATTAAAAATGAATAGTCTAGAGAATTGCTGCAGTTTGCGGTTATTGTCCGTTGATATTGACTCAATTTGTTGGAGGTTCTTAGACAATGGCAGCATAGAGAGAACAAGAAACTTGTGCTCCTTTAGGGCAGCATATATCTAAATTAGATGATTTAGATGATGAAAGGGAACGTTTAATTAACCCTATGGAAAATAGCTATTTCTGCGTCAGTCAACCAACTAGCTTGCTTTTAACTTTTTACCATCAACATTGTGCTTCTGTCTCCGCCTGCTTTAATGTACTTTCAGCTCATTTATAATCATCCAAAGCTCCTCTATGAAGTTCTTTAGAGACGTTCACACGTTGTTTCCAGCCAATCTTAAAATTAAAAAACTTTCCTAGGGAGATAAGGTCTGAATGCACATGATGTTAACTTTCATAATGTCATAATAACTCTCTGTGATTCAGAGGTTTTGTTATTGGTCCAAGCAGCAGTGACAGACCTTCAAACCAAGAGCCCCTTCCGCCAAACCTGATTGCATCACCTCTTAGGTCATAGCAGACCCCCCCTCTCCTGGTACTGAATCTGGGCAATACTCAACCTTCAACACCAGACATTTTCTCCTTCCATCAACAAGAAAATGCAGTTTTTACAACTCACAATCTCCCCATATGAATGGAGGAGTGGAAAATAGCAGGACATAGCACAAAGGCGGAGGCAATGTGTGGATTGTGTTGTTTGATTGAAAACAGCTTGTTGGTCTTCATTACCATGATGTTTTGAGGATAGATGAAGGCAGGGCGGACTTTAGGCTGCACCCGGGAATTATTTTGTTCCTGGGTATTTGCTGATGTTCCAGAGATGATTTATAAACTCACAGCTGTGTGTATAACTCGCTCGCCGTTGGACATGTTTCTTTTTGGATGGACAGAGCACTGTCACGTTCAAGATATTATTTTTTTAATCGCTAAAAAAAAAGAGGTCAATTACACAAATAAACTAATTTGCTGTGTATAAATAAAGCAAAGTTTAACTATCATTGCCAGTCAATTGCTATCAACAACTTGGACGACTACAAGTGAAAGTTCAAGCCAAGAAACATGAAGAATCTTGCCCAAGTGTAGCATGACACAATTGTGTAAAGCATCTGCAGAAGCCAAGCTCTGACACAAGTGTTTTAAAGCCTACAATGTGGACTGAAGAGTAATAAATCAAATGGAATAAAATCCAATAACATGGAAAATGTGAGGCAGTTTTTACATCTCCAACAAGAGATATTTAAAAAAAATCATGATCCCACATGTTTCAGTACCAAATCAAATATCATTCTGCACCTTTGTGCACTAAAACTACAGAGTTGATTAACACTTAAAACTTCTAAAGCAAACAGCCGAATTTGCTGATTGTTGAATTAAAGTGCAGCAGTAAAGCCAGGTTTTTATTTATTTTAAGTCACCAATTATGGAAACTTGTGGCAACTCATGCTAGTAATGGTTTCCTTGGGGAATCCCTTAACATAGGAAAGGAATTTATCACCCTTTGAGTCAGACCTTTTTCCACTTTTCCAGACTGAAGGAAGGATAACCCCATGGGGGTGGAGGCTTGTTGTGGATGGGGGTGGGAGTTGGCTAGTTCACCACAACACCTCCCCTTACTTTAGCCCTCCTCCTTCCTGTACGCCCTCCACACCCTCCCCCCCCCCAGGAGGGATTCATGACCAAGTGGGGCAGATGATAGTCATGGAAAAAACGTGAGTATGTAGGAACATTGTAGACACGTTTGGTCAGGATGGTCAGTTAAGCAGTGATCTGATGTAATGGTACCTCAAACCAGACAGGAAGCAGGAGGAGGGGGCTTGGAGAGAGTGACAGACTGGATATGTGGCATGGCAGTGTCTGTGGCTCCCGTGGTAATGCACCCTAACTCAGCAGAGTTCAGGATCAGAGTTCTGGAGAGCATTGCTCTGCTGTGGTCCGCTGTGCTCCGCAGGCCCTGCTGGAGGCAACAACATCCCAGGCTCCTGTGGCTGGATTAGTGGGTCACGCTACGCTCAGTTTTAGAGAGAAAGCGCCTCCATCATCTCTTGAACTTGCAGTACATGTGGGTTAGGGAGACTGCTGTGTATCCAACATGCTCTCACTCCCTCCTTCCTCTTTCTCTGACCTTCCATTTCATGTTCTCTCTTGTGCGACACATTTGGACACTCTTTTACAACTTGCTGCTTTGCCCCCCTATTACATCAACTTAACTTTCTCTCTTTCCTCCCTACTGTAAACCCTCTCCACCTTCCATGTCAATCATGAAAATGGAGCATGAAACCTGGGCAAAGAATACGAAATAATGAGATAATTTGATAGTTTTGAGTCAGAGTGATTTGCATGAAGGGAGAGTGGAAGTTGATCATAAAATACTTAATGAGAGGGTTAGGCTCAGATGTTTGCCAGATTGAGAGTGTGTTGCATTATTGGAACAAACATCAGGCAAACAGCTTTCTCTTCTCTCACCTCGTTTGTATTTCCCTTTATCAACATTTCACGTGTATTTCTGTATGAATGTGATGTGGAAGTTGAGTTTATTGTTTAAATGTGTGTTCTGTACTTTAGTAGCTACTCCCTTTGTATATGCCTTTAACAGATTTGTAAGATCCAATAAAAGTACTCTCATGAAAAACAGCATGAGAACAGCATACATCAAGTCTGATTAATATAATCTTTCCCCTCTTTAGCAGTTTTTATAATAACAGTCATAAAAGGCTCCACTTCTCATGATTTGACAGGCAGTCACATATGATTCCAGATCACTAACTGGAATATAAAATAAGGATAGTCCCCCCCCCCCAGTGGTGAGAAAGAGAAACAAAATCATGATCGCGCCAGATCTCCTTTCGCTCTCTGGCCCCTATCACAGATTTTCCAGAAACAAAACATGTAAACAGATAAGCAAAATTCTTGAGCTTCAACAAACAACTCCATTAATATGAGATAGGTCAAATAAATCTGATGGTGTCACTGTTTGGTTACAGGCAACTTGAGTGTAAATCTTTAAAAAACAAAACAAAAAAAACACTGCATCAGCTTGGAAATAAATTAAGATTTTAAAACTCCCCAAAGTATGGCCTTGAGGAAAAACATCATATGTCTGTCTTTTTTTCTTCAACAAAAGCCATGAACCAGTGTTTGGCTTCGAGTTGCTACAAAGTCCGTTGTTTCTGATTCCATTAGTGCTCTGGCAGAAAATAATGTGTTTACACAAACTGGTTATACATCTCATCTTTGTCTGTGTTCCTCAGATAAACAGTCGTTTTCCTCTTCTTTTTGCTCTTCCCCTTTTTTTTTCCGCCATATTGCTGATGTGTCACCAGCCCCCCTATTATTCTGCAGCTCTCTCTCCACACACACACACACACACACACACACACACACACACACACACACACACACACACACACTCTAGCGTTTCCAGATGTGTGCAGGGATGATGTCATGGCAGACCGGAGGCATTGGACTCTGATCCTTCTTTTTTTTTCCTCCAGAAAACATTCATCGCAGACGAGGGAGCACGAGGCGGCAGAGTGAAGCGTTGATAAGTTCCCAGACAACATTGTGAGTGTAGCATGCTTAAAGCAGACTTATCTCCCTCTGTGGCTAGGTTTCTCTGAGTCACAACCTTGTTTGTCATTGACCTCCCACCAGGGTTATCCCCCATCTGACCCTGCAGCCCCTGGAAAAGTGTGTTTATGTGTGTATGTCTTCTGTCATCTTTGCGCATATCACACCCCTGGACCACCAATGGTACCTGAACATCCCAAAACATGTGTACATCAGCCTTCTGCAGATGTGGCTTTGTGCAAAAGGGGGTTAACTACCAATGACACAGAGCGTTTAAGAGGAGGAGGAGGAGTTGGTGAGTGTTGTGGTGGTTGCTAGACGACTGCAGCGTAAATAAATTGCAAGAAAAAGCCATGTAAACTGTGGTCCGCAGCGTGAGGCCTTTTCTGAGATCTCTGGGGGATTGTGAAAAGGGGGGTGACTGGTAAGGGATAACATGAGCTGTCCCTATCCCTGTTACACACCCCAGCTGGACTGGGAGTTGGCCTTCAGACACCAGTTGGAAGGAAGAAACTCCCCTACCACCCTGTCACACTCTAGCAAGAAAAAAAGAATTCAAGTCCTGTGTGACGACTAAAGCATGAGAGCAAATACTGTACACTTACTGTACATACTAAAATAAAACTGATCATGCAATGAAATGAAACCCCTTGGTTAAGCAACTTGTTCATGGAGGCATGGAAGTGCAATAATTCCACTAATTCTTATCCCCCATATTTTTTATTACAGACTCTTGCTTGATATTTTTATCTTTCCAGGTAATTTTTTAGTGGACTTTCTTTCTTATTTACATGTGGTTTGCATCTGTGATTTTTCTGTCCAGTTCCACACTACATATTAAATCAAAGCAAGTTCTGAGTATGTGTGTTTATACTGAAAATGTGACAAAATAAAGTAAACTCAAAGTCAGAATGCATATTAAATAGGATAACGCTTAATTTTTAATCAATATTTTTATGTCAACAATGGATCAAATGAGATGTGTAATGTGAAAGGGGTAACTCGTATTGACGAAGCCACTGGGTATTATCACCCGACTTTACAGTTGCCCTCAGCTCTATGGAGCGTTTTAGTGTCTTTCGGCGTGTTATTTTGATTTTTACAGCCAACAACTTTGTTGTTTTGCTTTAGTCTCACAGTTCTTATTGCTGGTGTACCAACGTCGTAGCAGGCAGCCGTTTTCAGAAAAGTTGTCTTTTAGAAAAGTTCTGTCAACCGACTTATGTTAACTACCCAGCATCTAACAGCAGAGAGACAAAAGTTAGAGACTAGCTGATAAACATAGTAGAACATATATAACTGCTAAAAAGCCAGATGTTTCCCTCAGGAGTTGGTGGAGAGCAAAAACAGAACTAAAAGAAGAGTGTATATTGGACTTCAATCAGGTGGACACAAATAAGTCTTCACATGAATGCTAATGTTACTCCAAATCTGCTGGACATGTACATAGGAAACTGTTTGCTAACACGTTTGCCACAAGAAAGATGAATAATAAGTCAATGGTGTGTGAGCTTGTTGTTATTGCAGATATAAGTGTGTGTCCCACATTGCAATGCATGAGGAGGTGGAGGAACTACAACTGAAAAACATTACAACCTAATTGTGGATGGGCTAGATTAAGAAAAACCTCTGAAAACAAATAACTATTAAATCAATCGGACAACATTTGGCTTTCTAATTGTGAGTTTGAATTGTCAGCAGCTTTCTAAAGTGGCAATTTGATTTGCAACTTGACAGCGTACATATTGTATCATTTCCTGTTAGTACCATATGGTAAAGTGTGTAGATTTTTTTGTATTCTAACCACAAAGGCAGTATGACAGCACGTACACTCACCTAAAGGATTATTAGGAACACCATACTAATACCGTGTTTGACCCTATCCTATCAATATGGGCCAACATTTCTAAAGAATGCTTCCAGCACCTTGTTGAATCAATGACACAAAGAATTAAGGCAGTTATGAAGGCGAAAAGGATCACCCACACGATTACACCACCACCAGCAGCAGCCTGCCCAGCGGTAACAAGGCATGACGGATCCACGTTCTCATTCTGTTTACACCAAATTCTGACTCTACCATCTTAATGTCTCAACAGAAATTGAGATTCATCAGACCAGGCAACATTTTTCCAGTCTTCAACTGTCCAATTTTGGTGCGCTCGTGCAAATTGTAGCCTCATATTCCTATTTTTAGTGGAGATGAGTTGTACCTGGTGGGGTCTTCTGCTGGTGTAGCCCATCCGCCTCAAGGTTGTGAGTCAAAGTTGATCTTCTATCAGCTTGAATTAGTCGGCCCATTCTCTGACCTCTAGCATCAACAAGGCATTTTCGACCCCAGGACTGCAAACATACTGGATGTTTTTCCTTTTTCAGACCATTCTTTGTAAACCCTAGAAATGGTTGTGCGTGAAAATCCCAGTAACTGAGCAGATTGTGAAATACTCAGACCAGCCCGTCTGGCACCAACAACCGTGCCACGCTCAAAGTTGCTTAGATCACCTTTCTTTCCCATTCTGACATTCAGTTTAGAGTTCAGGAGATTGTCTTGACCTGGACCATACCCCTAAATGCATTGAAGCAGCTGCCATGTGATTGGTTGATTAGATAATTTCATTAACGTGAAATTTAACAGGTGTTCCTAATAATCCTTTAGGTGAGTGTATAAAGTAAACTCTATACAAGTATGTAGTGTGGAATTGGGACAACCAAATAATCAGACTTTTCAGGTTGGATATTTTGACGTGTCAGCAACAGGTGTAACTAATATCATTAATGATGGCTGTGGTTCATTTAGGTGTTCCATGTGCGTGGCTCTGGAAGGTGCATGATGACTCACTGGTGTGGGAGCAGAGGGATCATTAATGTCATTAGTTACACCTGTGCCTCTCCCAACACAAGTCAAACTGTCTGCCATGAAAAAACCCTCTTCAGTGTTGAATCTCTTATTAACCCAACTTGAAACTTTGGCGGATCATTTTAATTCTGTGTTACTGTTTACAATGCAATGTAGCATTGGCACATGACTCTTTTCTGTATCAGCCAAATGTGTTTAAAACAGCTGAGTAGGTAAATTAAGCAGCTAAATGCTTTAATCAGATTACTTCACTTTAACTATGAAGCTTAGGTCGCTAGCCCACCCACATACAACACAGTCTGTATCTGAAACTCTACTCTTTTTCTATAAAAAAAAAAAAGAAATCTTGTAAAGGACACAAAATTGATCCAACCAGCAAGCAGACAATTGCTTTGGATTCTCCATTGTGATTAAAAATAAGACCAAATCTTGGCTTTATTCCTGTCTAAATCCAAATCCCCTCTCTGTTTTTCTCTGCTGGGTGGTTTTACTACAAAGGCAGTGTGACGGATCTCCCAGCTGAGGCTAATCTGTCCTGATCTGTGTGGCACCTTTAGGTGTTATTCCTCTTATCAAATGATGTTTTATTATTCAATTGATTTAAGATGTAATCTCTGAATTCCTCTGACACCATGGCTGCTTTATTGTCCAATGTTTCAGACATGGAAAAAAAGGGAGAATCTCACACCTGGCTTTGATTTCCTGTGATAGTGAATAGTGAATTGAAGCACGGGCCAAAATCTGCCTTTTGAAGTTCAAGCCTCCAGGAGTCTGGCTGAGAAAATCACTACTACACTAGTGCTTGCATCAACCATGAGATGGAGAACCACTGGGCCACTTTCACCATGCTTTCTTTTGAGCAAACACAATCACAGCAAGCTCCATATAAGTGATAGATTATTGAGACCATTTGAAATCTTTCCAAACATTCTCAAGTAGCTTGCTCCATCTAATAACACTTGCCTGTATTTTTAGAGCAAAGAAAGACTTTGTTAAATAAAAAGGCAGACATTTTGGGTCTGACGGTTTCAAGACATGGGCCAACGTCAATAGTTCACGTATTCACTCTTTCCAGTAGGCTTGGACATGATGGAATATTTTTTTTTAGTGATTCTCTAAAAAGCCATTTCAATCACTAACATTTGTTTTACTCACATTGCACTCTTTTCAATTACAACGTTTCAACTTGAATCACATTCACCACACATTGTAATTACAGTCTTACAATGGCAACATTCATGAATGTTACACTCCTATGCTGGGAAAAGTTTTATTTTTACTTATAACCTTTTGTAGCCTCCTCCTAAGTTTTCTCATCATCCAGTACGCTTTCAGCTAATTTAGAATCGTTTTACAGACCTGGAAAAAGTAAGATAAGATAATAACATGCTTCTGTTTTTTCTTCATGTGAAAAAAATATGCACGTTTATCTCCATAATCTTTATAGAATACAACAATAGAGCTCTACAGCTGGAATATCATTAGATGGTAAAGTTAAAGCTATCTAGAGGAATTTTTGCACTTGGAGTGCTTTGGAGCAATGTTTCTAAGAGTGGGTCCAATTTTGTGTCTTGCACACACACAACTGGACTGATGTTTAATGTTATGCCACTGATAGACAGTTAGTGGCGGTAACGTGCCACAAAACATAGCAATGTGCCAGCAAAAGGCAAAGAAGAAGGAGAATGCTATCTAATAAACATGGATGTAAACAGTACTTGTTCCAAAATATCCACACAAAAACGGCATTGCAATTGTTTTATGAGGAAAGAAATGCATTCAACACATTTGTTAGACCTCAAAAATACAAACAATGTGTTTTGGTTAGAAGCAGTGAGTGTAAATATAACTTTATGTGTTGACAAGAAGAGTAAAGAGGGTGTCTTTAAACTCCCATTGACAAAGTCAAAGAGACTTCTTTTTGTACAGCCCTACTATATTAAACCCCAGTGAAAAACACAAAGGGCAAATAAGGATATGGCTGATATTATGAAGCCTTGCATTTTTGATACTAGCGACATTTTTTTAATACTAGCAATGTTAGCTAATCTCGCTGCGAGTTCATGAATTAATCATGAATGAAGGAATGGTTAGCATCATTTTAGTCTATATCCACGATGTTCCACTTCTGGGATTACTCCATTGGCGACGGAAATTCCGCCGGATGTCACTATTTTCGGCCGGATGTCCGTTACCTTCCGCTTTCTTTGTTTTGGAATTTTAAACTCTGGTCGATTTATGTGGACTATGGTTAACTGCTCCTCAGATCTTTGCAGGGTAAATCCAGACAGCTAGCTACACTATCTGTCCAATCTGAGTTTTCTGTTGCACGACTAAAACAACCTTTGAACGTACACGTCCCACCAAAACAAGTTCCTTCCCTAGGCTATTTTGCAGCGGCACTGTGTCTCCGTCCTGCGCTTCGCACAGGCCATGACGACTGTGATGGGTTTAATGAAATGCCAATACACCAGAGCACGTTTTTCTCCCATCCCAGAATGCTGTGTGGACTAGCCAGACCCTCCTCCGTAGCGCTGTGGAGGAAGGTATGGCAATGCAAGACTAGCATCATTTTAAAGGTGCCGTAGGTAGGATTGCGAAGATCCAGCACTTAGCCAAAAAATTTGAACATCGACAACTTCTCAGTCCCTCCCCCCTTTCCGCTAAAGCCCAAAACGGTCTCCTAAGCCGAGAATGAATGCGTGTGCATGAACACTGACACGCAGTTAGACACCCCCCCTGGCCCTGATTGGTCGATCTGAACAGGGAGCTGTGGATTTTTGCAAATCACACTACAGGCTGTAGGTGGAGCCAGAGGAGCCAGATTGTTTTTACTTACCTGCTTCATGTAGTTCTACTCGAACATAGGGTCAGTTTCAGCAAATATGACAGAAAGTCAGTTTTATAAGTCTTAACTATTGCACCTTTAACCTTTTAATTTTGCTTGTTACCTTGCTCGCAAAAAAACGTTTTGCATGTGCGGTCACACAAATACTGCTGTCATGTTTGGGTGCTATGACACCACCAGACAACACCATAAGACTCAGAAGGAGACAAAAAAAGGGGAACCAGACACAGGGATGCTGTTGGATGGTGAGGCGGAAGACAAGGTGGATGTTTATTGTAACTCAACTGATGACTTAGTTCTTAAGACTGAGACAGGGAAGACGTGTTCATGTTTCCTGCACTGTTGAGTAATCTCACAATGCTGCTAAATTTGACTAGATGTGACATTTCTGACACAAGACAGCTCAGCCAGAGACATTGCACTGGATGATTTTGGAAGAAACAAAAACATGAATCAGTTTTTCTCAGTCAGTACAGAAGAGGAAACATGTAATCCTGCAGACGCTTCCCAGATGGAAAAATGTGCTTGTTTTGGATTTTGCCTTTATGTGACTGTCAAAAAAGAAATATGGATCAAGCCTGCAAAAATTTACCTGCATTAAGAGTGAGGAAATCTTCAGTTAGGTTTTGATAAAATGAAAATAGAAAATTGGGGATGTTTAGCTGTCATATGATCAGGTTGTATTGCTGTGGAAAGGTGCGTGTCATCTGCATAAGAATGGAAGTAAACACCATCTTTATAGCCTTATAACTAAGAAATAATTCATGAGATGAAGATGTTAGAGTGAAAATTCAGATGGACAAATATTTAACTAACAAAGAGGGGAATTTGAATATATAGCTATGTTTTCAAAAGCATTACTAGAGATGGAAAACAGGTGAACATTTTCACAGGATGCCGGTAAAAACCATTCTGTGATATTTTACCTTGTCAAAGCTGGAAAACCACAGGTGCAACAAATAATGATTCCTCTGTATGTGTCCCTGTAGGCAATTATTGATAATCAGTAACACCTGTGCTTTTCCTGCTATGACATGTCAAAATGTCTGCTGAGGCACAGACCCACTGAAAGATTTCAAGGACAACGTCTATATTTATTGTCGGTATTTAGTTTAAACTTATTTTAACTTACATGTTTACATTTTAAAGCTGCACTAATAGATATTCTTTAAATAAAAATGGACAGTATATAACTTCTGCTCAGCAGCGCCCAACCACTGTGGCCAAAAGTAACTTTTCCATTATAATGGAATATTTTTCTACATTACCCAAGATTCTCTCTGAGTTAGTTGCTTTAAAAACAACCAGAGCCAGTTGAATAGGGGGGGCACAATCAGGAAACATCAACCATGTCTCCTGATAAGTTAAAGTGTTTACTTCTAGTTTTTAGTTTTGTGATAAAACCTTTGAAATGTGTATCTGTGACATGCTAATCCATGATGTAGCAGTAGCACAAGCAAAGAGGAGTCATACAGACTTCAGTTACACATCAATATCTATCATTAGTTAACAATTAGCCACCATAAGCTACAGGTCATATTAGACCAGATGGATTTAGCCTCTTTACGCCAAATTTGTCTGAATTTTCAAGTCAACAAACTCTGCTCTCATCCATTTCCAGCAGCAGTATGCAGCTATATTCAGCAAAAAGCTCACATAAACCCATTGTTCCCTAACTGTCCAGAACCTTGTGGCAGATACACAAAGGTAGCAACTAGCTGATGATCATGTTGGAGCATTTATCAGCTAAAGATAGTCCCTCATTGGTGGAGACCCACATTCAAGAAGAGTGACTATTGTATTTACATGAATGAAAAAATGAAATAAATGCTAGTGTTGCTACATGTCTGCTGGACATATAATATAAATAAATAAATAAGCAACTGTTTGCTTACACCTTTGCCGTATGTCATTGTTGTCTTTACTTCTTGTTGTGCCCAGAAGTGGCCAAAAATAATTTGAAACAGCTTTAAATGAAATATAATAAATACAAAAGTCACCTGAATATATGTCCTAGGAAATGTTTCTGTAGCTGAATTAGTAAACACTAATAACACTAATACAATTTATAATGGCAATTGGTTGAATTAATCAAAACACCCATCGGTTTCTACTGGTACTTAAATGTAGGTACTGTGGAAGAAAACAAGACTATAGGCAGCGAGTATCCTAAATGTACCTAGTTTTTCAACCCTATTTCCTAAAAAATATGTTCCATACAACGCAACATCAAAATATTTTCCAGCGATCAGCCCACGTTGTGAAATCATTTCATAATTTCTGAAGCAGGCGTGAGGCCAAAACTGTACAAAATTGTATCATCCGCATAATAATGGTCATCACAATGCAGCGAAGGGAGAAAAATATTATGAATACAGAAGTGGACCAGAAACATACCCTTGAGGAACACCTTTACCCAGTACAAGAGAGCTGGATCGAACACCATCACAGACAAAAGCCTGTTTTCTCCCAGACAGATAATTGGAAAACCAGCTGACTGAAAGACTATCTAAACCAATGGAGGACAGTTTGTTTAATAAAATACTATGGTCCACAGTGTCAAAAGCCTTAGACAAGTCGATGAAAAGAGCAGCACAGTGCTGACGGTTATCAAGACCATTAAAAATATTATTTAGTACAAGTGTTGCAGCTATAATAGTACTGTGTCCTGGTCTGAATCCTGATTGTTGACGTTGAAGGATATGGTTTGCATCAAAAAAGGCCCGCATCTATTAACTAAGGTTTCAAAAACTTTAGCTAAACAACTCAGTTTGGAAATTGGGTGGTAATTATTTAATTCAGTTGGGTCACCACCTTTAAGCAACGGTACAACCTGAGCACATTTCCAAACACTAGGGATTGTACCAGAAGTAAGGGATACGTTAAATATGTGAGTAAGATGCAGGAAGATATGGGTCAAGATCATCCTCACCCTTTCATGTAAACAAGTCAATATTGACTTTGGTTTTATACTAGACACAAACAGTGAAGGTCCTGTATTTGTTTGAGCCATCCATCCACCCTGACCTCCTTCCTACACTGACTTTTTGCGATCTTTGATTAGAAACATATTTATTATCCACTGAGACTAAATTTAATCTGGAAAAAAAATTTTTTCCCTACGTAAGTGAGAATGCTGTTTCGTTGAATGTCAAGTTGGGAACGTAAAATGCCCCATTGTTCCTTATTCCCCATAGTCTTGTTTTCTATCACAGTACCTTCAGGATATTTAAGTACCAGTTTAAAAATATAAGTAAGTGATTTGTACAACAAAACTATAATGTAAATCACAGGCTGTATTGTCAAGTGTTGCATGGCCAAGTGGCCATTACCAAAGAAAGCTGGAAGTTGTGGTGTTGGATATAAGGATAACGTTGAGATGTATTCTGTATCGTATATCCAACCTTTCCGCTCTTTAACTCTCAAAAGAAATAGTAATAAAAAAATAAGTAATTCCTCATTTAAATGCATGTACTCATTTGCTTCCAGACAGATTTTCATTAGTGGAGCCTAGGGAATCTGTTCTGTGATTGGTAATCAGTTCAGAAATGAGACAAACCTGCAGTACGAGTCATCTCGTGAATTAACTAGAGAAGAAATTGGATCTGCTGTCCTGCAGGCACCCTGGGATTTCATTGGTGACAGAGCCTCTTAATTAAAGTGTGTTTCAGGGTCCCCCAGGGTGGAGGCCATCTCTCAGTAGTAGCCCCCCTCAGAAGCTGGTTTCCAGGTTTTAGTTCTTGTATGATTCATAACAGCAATCCTAAGTCATCTCTAAAAGCACTTATTTGATCACTTTTTTTGGTATTTTGGTACACCAATATAAATTCCCATAGGACTCCCGAATGTAGGACACTGTCCCCCCAACAGGCTTGTTAACTATTTTCTCAGGCAGAAAACAGAATATAATTGGAATAATGTCAACTGAAATAACACATTAAATTAATGGATAGGTAAAATAAGCCTTCATTTATTGTGTCCTTGATTTTTCTCTTTACAATAAATGGACACAATAACGTGGAATCCAGTGAAGCTTATAATTCACTTTTTTTTATCGTAGTGTGTGGTTTATTTGAACTATTTGATACGGGAGAAACTTTCATGGAAGAAAGGAGAAGAGTTTTGTATACAAGCCTCATCTCCATGAGGGTTTTGCCTGTCTGTGTGTATCCATGTCCTTGGTTTTGGAAGGGTTTGGGAGGATCTGTACACTTAATTACCTTGGGTTCATTGCTGGCTCCATATGAGCGTGGTTGGACCATCTAATGGTTGTGAGATGAGTTCTCTGTGGTACGGCTGCCTGGAGTCAGAGGTGGTCAAATGGTCTGGAGGTTTGCCACAGCTGCAGTCACACCGGGTAGAAAAAGACCTTATGAAATTGTCCAAAGATTACAAAGAGTGGCTGGAGCAACAGACGTTCCTTTGTCCTGCGGTGAAGGCATTCCTTACACTCATACGCTGTGGTATTCACTGTGAATACATACTACCGTTTGTTTCCAAAAGTCATTTTCCATACTTGGTGGGTGTGTGTGTGTGTGTGGGTGTGTGTGTGTGTGTGTGTGTGTGCGCGCAATTTATTGTGGGATCTAACGGAGGATGATGACACTGAAAGAGCGCCATCTGAACTGTCTGGTAAAAATGTCAAACTGCAAGCCGACCGTGTGGCTCGGAGCCACTGTTGAAACCAAATTACAACTCAAGGTGGAGAGGTCAGCGCAGGAATTTCATTGTTGGTTAGTCTTGTTTTTTTATGGTTGTGGGGGTTTCTTCAAAGGTGACAACTAGTTCACTGACGCCTTATTTCTCAGAGGAACTCCCAAGCACATTTCCAAAATTATACAAAGAGAGGACCTAAACATCCAGTCAGCTTTGAATGGAAATGTGGAGATCGCCAGGTTACTGACCCCAGCATTTCTGAAATCGATCAAAACCAGAATAATAATGGCATGTGAGCGTTACAAAGTCTTTGTCTCCTTTTGTTTCCTTAACTTCTATATATTGCATTCAGATCGTTCAGAGAAATACTTTAAATTGCACATGAACACACATGCAGAAGTGCTGAGGTTGCCACTCAATTTTCCCCCACTTATATTCTCCATTATTACGCCCAATAAATGGGATCCATCACAATTTTGCTGCTGCCTGGAGAGAAAAGGGAAAGTGAGAGGGCACAGAGCAAGAGAGATCTTCCGCTAGATTGTGAGGTGTTTTATGGTTTCTGACCCACGGTTGCACTCCTTCGTCTCTAATTATCGGCAGTTAATTAAAGAGCAGAGATGAGTGGCTTTTAGCAACCAGGCTTGCTGTGGGGAAAGTGCAAAGTTTCTGCTTACACGCCCCCGAGCTCAGTGTAAACATATAGCACACACATCAATGCTGGCTTAACCCCCTGCTGTTACAGCTCTGAGAAAGTTACGACTGCTGACATTGGTACGTGCTGTGAATCAATCCAAGAGCACATTCAAACCAACTTATAGCTCATTTTCTTGTCTCTTGAACCAAATTTGTTATCCTTTTATTGTTTGTTGACAGTATTGAGGACTTATTGCCAGATGGTCACAGTATTGTTATTGGGAGTAGATTGTACAGTGCATTACAGTGAGTTGTCAGTTGGGACCATAACGTGCAGAACATTATAGAAAACTGAAGCCACAGTCCAAGTATTATCTCAGTTCGGCTCGGGATGTGGCCTGCTGACAGCTTATCTATTCCAGATGGAAGAACCAGCTTTCCTCTTTTTTCACATTTTTCATTTATCTTGGTTTTCAGAGACCTTCATTGTTACACTCGCAAAAAGTTTTTTGGGAATGTCATAGCGGATTTTGTTTGTCTCTAACAATAGAGCATTTCCTATTGATGGCCTGTCTGTCTGTGACATGCGTCCAGGCAGTCCGAGATGGCCAAGTGTCTTTTGTACACTGGTTTTTTGTGTCTCCCTTTCCCACAGTTCTCATACTCATTCGACATATTTTGGCTCTGAAAATATTCACCAAAGTTAAAGATCTTCCAGCAAAGACGAAGCTGCAACAGGCCAGCAGCTGAGTGCTGTTCAGTGTTGAAAGATGTTTACTCATTCCAGGCTTGGTTTGACTTTGCAGTCACAAAGACTGAATAACAACCTTCCCCATTCTGCACACCTGTACTGTATCCATGCTGTTACTTCGTTAGAAGAAAAGAGGTCCACAGGGCCCTTAGGGTCTCGTGGCTAACACTGCTTAAAGGACATGAATAGCATGGAATTATACTTATCATAATCAATCATTGAGTTTGGTCATCTGTAGTGACAGCTCCATTCAGGAAGTTGAACTAATGCCGCTTTTAAACTGCATGGTATGGCACAGCTCTACTCAGCTCGCCCTTTTTCTATTTTCCTTTTTCTGGTACTTTTTTTTGGTACCACCACGGTCGAGGTTCCAAGTGAGCTGAGCCGATACTAAAAAAAAGTTGCAGCCCGAAAAACTACACCGTACACTACATCATATAGTTGATAAAGTGCTAGTCTCGCTTTGCCAGACCTATCTCCACAGCGCTGTGTCAGCAAGTCTGGCTACACCGCTTATCTATTGTGGGATAGGGGAAAGGACGAACTGGCTTGTTTGCATTTCTTAAAACCAATCACAACCGTCCGTTCCTCTGTTTGGTATGAAAGGATTCAGCGAGTGTTGCCTTAAAGATGATCACGGCAGTTTCACGTGGGGTCGCTATGGAAATCAGCTGAGAATCCCGCCTACTCCGAGGGGGTTCTAACCGCGGTACAAAACGAAAGAGAGAAAAGCACCTGGTACCAAAAGTGAGTCGAGCCGAGTCGACCCATGCAGTGGAAATGAAGCATTTGTGGTATAAAATGCAGAAACACATCAAAATAGCTCAGGCACGCTGTGAAACTAAATTGTAAATTCAGTGCAAGAAAAAAAACAAGTTGTATACATTACAGACCGTACCTCTGTTCTACCATTAAACACACACACACACAGGGCATGAGGTGACGGCCTTGATGCGTTTCGCAGACAGACACCAGCCCCCCACCAGCCCTTAATGACGGGGCAGACTGGGCTGATCTCCAGAGGTGTGCTTTCCCCATCAGGCGGTCGGCTCTCACACCAGGCCAGACAGAAGCATACCAGTAATGGAACAGACTGAAACCAGCAGGTAAAACACACTGCGGTGACCAACCAAAAAGATATTCCAACCTTAAAACAAGGAGCAGCATTTATGCCCCAACTTTTATTGAGTTGCTGAAAAAGCCGTACAACTAAACAGTAGCATTCAGGTTTTACTTCAGCTAACATATGTGTTAGGATAAGTTAAGATAAGATAGACTTTATTGATCTCACACTAAGGGAAATTCTCGTGTTGATTCATAGTTTATAGATGGTAACTGAAGCTGGCGCAATTTCAACCTTTGAGTCTAAAATACATAAATGCTCAATAATGTCACACAATGTTTTTCTTTTTTAAAAATTGTTGGTTGTGAAAATGAATGATTGTAAGATCCAAGATCCTTCCACTTTGGCCTTGAGAAAGGTCTTCAATCTTTCAAGATACTTTTTAGAGAATGTGCAGAAACAAAAAATAAGACAACTCTTCAGCCATGTTTGCAGCTCTGTGAACTAAGGCACAGCAATGCTTTGAGCTAAATGCTAACATCAGCATGCTCACAATGACAATGCTAACATGCTGACATTCAGCAGGTATATGTTGACCATGTTAAGGGGTCACAGAAGTTAGAATTGTTTGAGATATCCCCATTTAGTCTATAGTTTAAGAATGCATGATCTAATTCATGTCCAGTAGTTCACGTAGGACAACTGCCTTCATCCTCCCTTGTTATATTGTTTTCTTTTTTGTTTGGACATTGATATTGTATTGAGTGATGACTGTCAGTACCGTCAAGCTCCATACACACTCTGTGCTGTACTGTAGGTGTAAAGCAACGTCTCAGATGGAGTTCAGTGAACTCCTCTCACTCGCTATCAGCAGGTTGTTCAGACTCTACGGTACAACACACCTTTTGACCTCCATGTTCATGTTACCTAGATATAGATAGATACTTTATTGACCCCCAAGGGGAAATTCAAGGTCCCAGTAGCTTAAAGACATCACACACAACATACACATACATCATACACAGGATGATAAAATAACAAATCCACATGAATAATATGGACAATAAAAGAAAAAAATACTAAATAAAAAATCCACATGAATGTACTAAGGGATGTATGAGCATGAGACGCTTACAGTGACAGGGCAGGGACTCTAACACTCTATGAGAGTGTGTGTCATGGTGGTAGGCCTCTGCCTCAATATACTGCCCTCCGAACACACTGATGAAATAAAACAGCTGTAAAAAAGAACAGTTCTCTGTCTAGACACTGAAACTGTCATTAGTCAGTGACATTAGGAGATAACAACAATCACATGTTGTGTTGAATTACTGAGAAAGGTCAGAATAAATGTATTTGTTACGGGCAACCCACAATCCCAGAACTAAAGAGCAAAAGATCATTAGTTTGTTTTATACCTGCCTCAGTTACAAACAGCAAATGATTTTGCACATGTCTCTACGGGTCCAATAAAACTAAAAAGAAAAGGTTTGAACGATCCATCAGCGACTGAATGATACTCATAAGTCTGCAGAGATTGTTCTCTGACTTATTTGGGCCTAGAGACAGATGGAAGATTAGTCTGTGTCAGGTTTAATCAATCCTCAAAGTGAAGTTGTAATCAGTGTCCTCTTTTAGAGAAGGTGTTTGTTGCTGTAGAATGACCTGTTCATCTTCACCCCGAGCAGAGGAAGTGGATACAAACCGCTCAAAGTGTAAAACGAAGTAGGGTTGGATGTAGTATGTGATGCTGGGGCAAGTACTTTTACTCATGTACCGTACTTAAGTAACATTTTTAGGTATTTGTACTTGAGTATTTCTATTTTCTGCTACTTTATACTGCTCTTTTACAATTTCAGAGGGAAATATAGTACATTTTACTCCACTTCATTTATTTCTTATCTTTATTTCTTTATCTTTATATCAACACAAACCCCACCTCCCAGCTCCCATCCCTACACAACTTGTCCACTGCCTGCAGGAACTCAAATCATGGATGACCACAAACCTACTCAAACTCAACAGTAATAAGACAGAACTCATGGTGGTGGCCCCTGCATCACTGCTCAGGAAAATTGGAGATCTGGCCCTGGTTGTGGATGGCTGCTCCATTTCCCCATTTCCTGAGGTGTGCAACCTGGACGTCATCCTGGACTCCACTCTCTCCTTCCAGTCCCACATCAAAAACATCACTAAGTCCGCCTTCTATCACCTCAGAAACATCTCAAGACTCCGGCCTTCACTCACACATTCAGTAACTGAGACGACTCATCCATGCCTTCATTTCCTCCCGTCTGGACTACTGCAATGTTGTCCTGTCTGGACTGCCCATCAAGGCCCTTAGCAGACTCCAGTATGTCCAGAACTCTGCTGCCAGGGTTCTAACCCACACAAAGCCCTGGCAGCATATCACTCCCATCCTCCAACAGCTCCACTGGTTGCCAGTCAAGTCACGCATCACCTACAAGATCCTCCTGCTCACTTACAAATCTCTCCATGGACTCTCACCACAATACCTCACAGATCTCCTCCACCCCTACACTCAGTCACGTTTCCTGCGGTCCTCTGACAAGGACCTGCTGGATACCCCCCTGCACCAGGTTGTGGACTTTTGGGGACAGGGCTTTCTCTGCTAGTGCTCCCACACTCTGGAACAGTCTACCACTCAACGTCCGCTCTGCCCCATCACTGCCCATGTTCAAAAAGCACCTCAAAACATTTCTTTTCACTAAGTCTTTTGACCCCTAACCTCCCCCTCCCCCCCTATTTGTTAAGCGACCTTGGGTACCATGAACATAAGTAAGTACAAGTTATTATTATTTTTAACTTTCTTTAGAGTAATACAAATTGTAACCAACACATTTACCAGCTGCAACATTAAAGTATACATGAATGCATCAATAATCATAATTCAATGATATAAAATACATTATTATGAAATTGGCTCTTCTGCAAAATGAGTAGTTTTGGTACTTCAAGTACTTTTTGATGCTAATACTTTCACTTAAGCTGCATTTTGAATGCAGGACTTTTACTTATAACAGAGTAATTCTGCTCTGTGGTGCCATCTATTTTTTCGTAATTGTATTTTATATGCCTGCTTGTTACAGTAATGTCTTGTTTTTACTGATCTCTGCTTGTCTGTTTCATCTCTTTTGTGTCTATTTTCACACCCCAATGCCTTAAAAGATGAGGTGAGATGAGATGTTCACAAATGTCTTCATAAAGTTTAAATATTCATTTTACCCTTGTTAACAGGCCAGGGACTACAGGTGAAAGTTTGCCATTTGAGGCCAACTCCTGCAAATAACGTAAACTGATGAGTAGACTGTCTTTGCCAAATGAACCAATTAAGAAAACAAAGTGGAAATAACTCTAAATCATGTTGGAAAGGGAAACTCGCTCGCCCCACAGGATTCACTGAAGCAATTCATTTTCTTCAGCCATTTAGAGCTACGGCACAGTGCAGTTTGTTGGGTCCCAGGGAGCAAAGGCCAATTAGGCTGTTTGAAAGTGTGTTGGAGGAGGTGAGTGCTACATCTGCTACACAGCATGCGCCTGCATATTTCTGTGGGGCAACTGGGACTGATCAAAGCTGCAGCTCAGTGGGCCAGAATCAATTGGCAATCCCGATCTATCTATGAGCCAGATCAATACACGTGACTGCAGCTGCTGTCTGTGATAAAGCGGTTAGTAGGAATAATGACAATGTGCATAAGAAAGACACCTCAAGAGAGACTTTTATTGAGTCTGAGAAATGAATTCCATTGCCAACAGGACTGAAATAAAGGAGAATCCAAACACAGAGGTTATTTTTTTTGCATAATTCAACACCCCTGGTAGTTTTGTCATGTTCGTTCCTGAGAAATCGCTGCACTGTCACTGAAAAATAGTGCAATATAAAAGAAAATGAAAGAAGAAAAAGCACTATTCCATACTTTGAAGTTACCAAAGAACATTTGGTGGAACATGACTACCATCTGATGGCCAACAGGGGAAACTGCATCCAAATCATCCTGATTCAATCATACAGTATATCCAGGTTCAATGTCAGAAGTGATGCCTTCAAACTAAAATAAATAAAAACTGTATTTCAGGACTCACAGTTGTAGTTTTGAGTTTTTTTTTGTTTGTCATTAACGTATGTAATTGATTGATACAGTGAGGGTTCTCCGTACAGTGCATCTCCATACAGTAGACTGTTAATTTTATGTATGCGTTTCCTGAACAAAATTCAAGCCAGTGTGCTGCTAATGACTGCTAACAGGTAACAAGTAGGTAAGCTGCAAACAGCTGTGAATTCAAAATCAGTGAAGTTCTATTGATAAAGGTATGTGCATGACTTATTTTGACTTTATTACTGCAAATATCAGGGTTAGCCCTACCATCATATGAATGGAAGATGTACTGTATGTATTTACATAACCTGCAACAATGCAGTAAGCCTATGTTCTTACCAAGTGTGTATGGTTACTGAAATAATTTGCCATTCAATTAGTCATTCAACAGAAAATGAATGAATAGGTACAAGAAGTTTGCTGCTTTTCTGTGTTTAACTTTAACTTGACTTTTGGACTGTTGGCAGACAAAACAAGCCATTTAAAGACGTCACCATGGGCTCTCAGAACTTGCATTTATATGTTAGACTTAACAGCAATACATGAATTAAAAATAACTCACAGATAAACGGATAATGAAAATGATTTTTAATTGCGACACATTATGCAGGAGAGACAGAAAGAGTAGGGACACGTGGGCTGTTTGTGTTAAGAGTCATCTATGTTTGATTAAAATCACATATCTTGATTTGTCTACAAACATCTAGTGTGTTTTCATACACACAGAATGAATAATTGTGCATAATTATGCTCACAGTTGCTGTTGGCGATGATTGACACCGTGGGGCCGTGGCTCTTGGTTGTGTCTAAATTCCCAAGAGAAGGAAAACAAAGACACGACACCACATCGTTAACTTTCCAGGCATATTTAATTGGCACGGTAAACACAATACGAAGTATTCAGTGCTCCAAAACACAAGCATGGGCTACCAAATGGAACAAAACGAAAAAGTGCAAAAACACACCATTTGGTAGACCTTACAAAGGAAAAGAAGTCTTACTTTGCAAAGCAGATAAAGTAATTTGTAAGACTCTCAATAGTTAAAATAGATGTTTTCCTTTTTAAACTTTATTTATATATTCATATATATATTCTCTAATTCCAACGTGCCATTTCCACTGTACAGGCAGGTTATTCCAGGGGCATCGCCTAAAAGGTTTGTGGTGGTTTCGTTGCAGAGCACCGGCAGGCAGACGGCTGCTATAAAGCTACTGCTGCCCTCAAAGCGGTGATCTGTGCCTCATCAGATCTATCATTGGAAAAAAAAATGAAACAAAAGTGGCTTGTTTGATATCTTGACATATTGAGCGATGGGTGGTGAAAAGCAAAGTGGTACTTTTAAGCTTGATTCAGCAGAGATTTGATCATTTCATCAAGAGTCCAAATGGTCAAAGTGTTCATCACTCCTCCATTTAAGAAGTGCTCCTAACATGCTGGATAAGATGGATATTTTTTTAAGAATGGATTCATTCAAAACAATTTAATTGTTACTCATATTTGCAGTTTAGGGATTTTAGTCCCATTCAGGCAGAATAAGCTACAACATAGACTTCCGGCTTTCAAAACAAAAAAGAAAGGTGAATCTCAACTCAACATCATCAAATATAAAACAAACAAAAAAATGTTAAAATCATGTACATTATGTGCCATTGATGAGCAAGGGGGGGAGGGGGGAATCAGTGGACATGATTTCTCTCGTATGATTATAAAAACATTTTCCCACCCAACTTTTGAGATAATCACATCTTAATCCTTTCATAATACCACAGCTAACGTCAGTATCATCCTTTCTCTCAGAAACTTAAAAACAGGTGATTCTGGTTCTCATTTCAGTCACAAACTCACAGGAAAATATGGATCGCAGTATATTTTCATATACAGTAGACAGTTTAGGTGGAACCATCCTAAAAACATCAGGTATAAATCATGTTTTTTTTGTTTTTTTTTGGTTAAAGTGTTGCTTGGACCGAGTGAAGACATTTCCACAAGGTTGATTGACTGGAAACTAACAAGAACTTGCGTTAGACACTGATCAAAAACTTACAATACTAACATGTTTTACCCACATACTGTACTGTGTAGCCTACTTACAGTAAAAACAAATGCACAAGACATCCATGACCTACCTATGCAAAACAGCATTCAGAAAACAACATTTGGGGTCCCTATCATCCTTCACTGACAGTTTTGAGATTAAAATAGGGAACACTGAGAGGAGAATATCACTCACTTGCTGTTAAAAAAAACAGGAAAACATGCTTTCTGAACCAAAAGAAAAGAGCTATAAAAAAAACAAAAACAAAAAACAGGAACCACAGGCACCGAACCCAAACAGTAGCATTCAGGTTAATTCAAACAGTACGACCAGGCAATGAGGGTTAACTGAACAGAAAGGCTGGAGGCGAGGGTGGCGTAAGCTGACCAAACACCCCCACCACCTACTCCAGCTTGCCAGCAGAGGGGCGAGGAGGAAGACAGGGCAAGCATGCAGCACACCACATTGCTGAGGCCCCCTGCCTTAGGCTGTTGCAAAAAAAAAAGGGGTGGGGGGGGGGGCACAAAGCAGCCAAGGGATAGCCTGAGCCGCTTCAGAAGGAAAGGGCCGTGGATGCGAGGGAGGGTGTGGTCAGAGAAAGGAACAGACACCAGTGACAAGACAAGAACTGTAGGATGAGAAAGATGGCGAATGACCCAGCATCCATCTCCCCAGCTGGTCCTTGATGTGCGGGGGTGATCGTGGTGTGGAGAAAATGGGACATTACAACAAACAAGACCTTTTTTTATATATATTCAGCTCAAACAAACCACACAACATAAACCAGAAGCACGTAACATACAGATAAGATGATCAGCGCCTTCACTTCTTCTTCTGAGATCTGTAAATATGGAGCTGATTTTAGTGGGAGGTGTGACCATGATAAAGCCCCAGATGTAGGTAGATAAGCTTCAGGGTGATTCTCTTCTGAGTCAAGGAGTGAGTGAGGAGGGCATGGCTCACACACACACACATACACACCGCTGGATGAAGGTGTTTGACAGCTGGTCTTTTTGTCCGTATAAGGCTCCTGCTGGTCTCCGTCCTGTCTCTGACCAAACCCTCCGCCGCTGGTGTGTGTGTGCAATGGGGGCTAAGGTAAGGAAAAAGAGACGTGGCGGTGTGGGTGGGGGTGGTGGCCAGGAGGGGAGGGTGGGGGGAAGCGTTCAGAGTGAGGAAGCCGACAGCCACGTTCATGACCGCGCGTGGTGCAAGCGGAGTTAGTTACATTAAGAAGCAAAGCTTTGCTGAAAACAACAAAAAAGTAAATGGTATACTGTGGTTGTGACTGCTGTATGAGTGTTAAGAATGGAAAAGGTTATGAGCGCTAAAAATTTAGATGGATTTCTCTTAGCGTTGCTTCACATCGCAGAGTTCTGCCGAGGAAGCGCAACGCTGCTGATACGTTTTTGTAATGTTTTTTTTTTTTTGGGAAATTGAGATGCGTTCTAATCGGCCGTCTTTCTCTTTTTTTAGATTCAGGTCATCTCTCACTTTCTCTCTCTGACTCTGTGAGCGCGTGAGGAACATGGTGGTTTCTCCGAGGCTGCTTGCCCTGCCATTCCTCAGCCAGCCTCACACTTTTAGGAATCTGCAATTCAAAAAAAAAAAAGAAAAGAAATACGAACAAACAAAAAAAAATGACAAAAAGAAAAGTTAGATAGCTTTAAAGGAAAATCGACAGCAACCCAAATATTCAGATATGGAGAGATGAAAGAAAGAAGTCCTTGCATATATGAAACCACTTTAAACTGACAGACGATACCGCGGTGTCAGGCATGAATGATATCTGCACATACTGTATGTGTGAAAGACCTCCATTAACCCAAATATGCATCTGTTTAACTAAGAACCTTTCAGCTTAGTCCACACTACATTGTATCTGGCTTGAATGCATGTTAGAATGCAGCCACTTCGCTTTGTCACAACATGCTGAAATTAGGTCATGATGAAGACAAAAATCCCACAAATGCTGCAGCATGCAACACATTTCAGATGCTCTTCAATAAAAATTACAGGAGACATGAAATGTCTCTGATGTGTAATGACATCCTGCACATAAGAACCCCATGCGGTGCCAGTAACAAGCCATCAAAGCTGATTAAAACGTGTGAAAGGGAATTTAATAAAGGCTTGTGTAACGTGTTACAAAAGAGATGATTTCTGAGTCAATGCCAAGTTTTGGAAAAGTAGCACAGAATGTTTTATGATTGTAGCAGTGAGGTGAAATGACACAGAGGCCATACACACCATGCTTTTACTGTACAGTAAATGCACCGGTCAAGGAGGTGCTGCTCTGAGACCCATGCAAGAAACCACAAAGCATTAAAGTCATGACCGGCTCCATTTCTCAGCCCAGTCTCACCATATAGCTCAGTACTGCTAATTCTCAGTCCTTTATTCCTTTACCACTGGCCTGGGAAAAAAGGACCAGAACAGCCAAACACTATCAAATAAAAAAGGTGGATTAAAAAAAGAAGAGAAAGCACATTCTAAGGGGGCTATTAGTTACTAATGTGTCCAATAAATTTATAAAATTACCCCTAACTTTGACAACTTTGTCATGTTGTAACAGCTCTATGATTACTTTACAGCATGCAACATTTGAGGTGTGGGCGCAATTTTTATTATTCTTTTTTTTCGGTTTAGCCTACAAAAATATCTTTTAATATGTATTCATACTTTACAGCAGATTGAAATTACATCTGCATGATTGCACATTGAGCATGCTTACCTTTCAGGGTACAACAAGTGAACAAAACACAACAGCTTTCACTTGATGTTCATTGCCACTTCAGATGGTGCATACATTCACTCAGCTGTGATTTATTACCATACTGACTGAAATATTGGACCGAGGTTGTGGATCAGACTTCTGATTAAAAGCATGTTAATTTGAATGGAATACTGTCATCTGAAATCTTAACAAAAAACATATATATATATACTGTCTGTATACATATATTTTAAAAAAAATCAAGTACTGTGTGTTTGAAATGTACATGTGATCATTGTTAGTGGGTGATTCCTCCCATCATGCTCAGCTTTGACTGGGTGGGGTCATGTTTTATTTTGTATGATCACTAGGTGGCACTGCAGTGAATGGGAGGTGAGGAACTAAAAGCTTCTTCTTCACACACGTCTTACACAACATCCTTGGCTCAGCTCACATTCAGTGTCATTACCTAAACATTACCAACAGTGTACAGTGACACACTCACACTATCAGCAACAAATGTCCCAACTGTCATGAGGCACAATGGACAAATCTGATGTGTGTGTGTTTGTTTGTTTGTGTGTGTGTGTGTGTGTGTGTGTGTGTGTGTGTGGGGGGGGGGGGTAATTCTCTTATCTGAGCTACCAGTAACAATCTGTAGCCTCCATAACTTGCCCCACTCATACAGCAGTGAATGGAAAATAATTGACTCACAGTAACAACAACACACTTGCTGAGTTAAATGTATGTCATAGCACCTTTGGCATTTGTTTCCAAAAAGACCTCAACGTAGGATGAGGGGACGTATCCCTCTTCGTCCTCGTTCCTGCGCACTCGTGTCCAGCCGTCTCCTTTGTCCTCTTCTATCACGTACAACAGCTCGCCCTCTGCCACGGCGATAGTGCCCTCATTATGACCTGCGGGAGGAGGGAAACATAACCGCAAAGGCGAGATAAGAGCATGATGAATAAAGTGAATAAGAAAAGCCCACTCTGTACACTTGGAGGAACTACCTTAAAAATAACTTCATGTAGATTAAAGCTTCATGTGTAAATCAGATTTCCTGAAAACAAAGAGGAAGCAAGACCAGCTGGTGTGTGGTGGGGAAATTGCAAATACAATACTGTAACTTACTTATTATGCTGCTCCTAAAACGGCATTAGCCTAAAGAGTGAGTAGGCTAACCTGTACTCAAACCACAGTAGCTTGGACATCAAAGTCGCAGAACATCAACCTGTAAAATTGGCCTGTAGTCTACGTCTTATGAAAGGAAGTTGCAACTCACAACTCACAATCAGTCTTACTAATGATGGTCTTCCTTTAATCCGTCCAATTATAAGAACATATTATTCATGGCTACAGTAAGAGAAAGATTCTCAGTTTCAATGTGTTTGTGGATGTAATACATTTTGAATTATACAACTGCAGATCTCCATGGTTCTAATCCCACCGAATATTAAATCAATACATTGGACCAGGGGTTCCCACTCTGGGGGTCATGACCCCCCCAAAGGGCTCCCAATATAAATCTTAGGTGTCACCAGATAATTAGGTATAAAGAAAATAAATATGTTACAGAAAATAGTTTAGTTTTTCTCTTTTCCCTAATGCTGCTTTTTTTCTTGTGAAATACTGGCTATGTTTACCTCTTCAGCCTAAAAACCTTAAACCTACATTGTGTAATTTTTTGAGAACCCTTTGTTCTTTCACAAATATGTGCTCATTCATGTGTAATTACTTCCACCAACTAATCAAAGTATTCTCGTAAGCGTAGAATCTGCCATTCAGAATCATTCAGAATACATAGGAGCGAGTCGCTCGAATGACGGCCGCCATGTTGCGCCTCCATCTTTAAAATACATTAGCCAAAGAGGGACATACCTCCGCCTTTCGCGCTTTTACAATCAGGGGCACCGTGACGAATGCCAGGGGGAGATTACTCGCCAGGGAAGCGAAAAAGAGAATTAAAACAACAACGCAACAGGCAAAGCAACAAGACCAAAGTTAATATTGGAGTGGCTAGAACAGCTGCGTGTAAACGATGGAGATACTAAGAGCTAATTTCGGGTTCGGCCACCGTAGGAGTTAAAACGCGCTCGGAATGGGAAGGGCTAGAAAGTAATATTCAGTTGGTTGTCATATAGAATTTCACAGATAGATGGGAGAAATTCTTACACAATGTAGCTTTAAAATAAGTAAAATATTTCATACTTTCACCTCTTAAGGCCTCTGAAACGTTTCAAGTACATAAAATACTTGATGTCTGTACCTCTTAAGGCCTCTAAATATCCTTAAAATAAGTAAGATACTTTCACCTTTTCAGGCCTCTAAATTTCCTACAAATGAGAGACAGAAGATGAAAAAAATCACTGCTCACACCATACTGTGGTCATGAGGTCAGCTAAACTGCTTCTTAATAGGGTCGTTATATATTGGGGGTGGCAGTTGTTCAGTGTGTAGGGAGTTGGGAACTGAAGGGTCACTGGTTCAAGTCCCCATATGGACCAAAGTGTGGTGGTGGACTTGTAGCTGGAGAGGTGCCAGTTCACCTCCTGTGCACTGCCAAGGTGCTCTTGAGCAAAGCATCGAACCCCCAACTGCTCGGGGCGCCTGTCCATCGACAGCAGCCCCCTCACTCCGACATCTCTCCATTAGTGCGCGTATAGGTACTGAGCATGTGTGTGTAATTCAGGCCTGTGTGTAATGTGTATCCTAACAACTAAGTGAAAACATTGTAATTTCCCTTACGGGATTAATAAAGTATACGTTATTATAATAGGCTCTCTACCACTTCTGATTTGCACACAGCGCTGTAGTCAACACCCTTTGAGAATTTGCCAAATTGGATTTTGAAAACAGGGTACTGGTGAAATGACTATATTTCAATCCACTCTCCTCCTCCACACATTTCCTCAGAAAGGTCACACCGTACTACTCCTCTTTCAGAGTAATTCAAATTCCTCCACCCTACATCCAAACAAATAAAGGGCACATGAACTTTGAAATATTTGTCTTCAGTAGTAAGCGGCTTCTTGTTACCTTCAAATGGATACAAGGCTTTGCAGGTCCCGATGGTGGGCAGGGTCTCCTCATCGTCAAACTCGTCGTCGAACTCTGGGGTGGAGGAGGTGGGGGGGATGGGGTTGATGTTGGCTTTGACCTGAGTCTCTGAATTCTGCTCCTCTGTGTAGCTGCCATCCGGGCTGCTCAAGGGCCAACACACACACACAGTAAATATACTGTGAAAACATATATAGTTTTCCTCCGAAAAAATAAGGTGTGCAACAACTCTGGGGTCTGGGATGTTGCGTGTAACTGAAAGACTGTCAGAGTATACCATACCTCTCTCTGTCCTGCGCACAGTTGTTGCTCACTGTGGTGTTGTTCTGGGTCTCATAGAGTCCACTTCTCCGGTGCGTATCACTCTTGGATGGCATCCTTTCCTCCACCTCTGCTAACCAGCCCTGAAACACACACAATCATGCATGTGTTGGTTGCAGCTGACCTGTTCTTCCTACGTGATGACTTGAAAATGTATTTCAAGCAGCGTGGAATTCTTTTTTATCCGTGAATCAGATGGCCTTAACATTTGGCAAGAACCTTCACAGGAGTAACGCCACTGCCTTGCACTCCACTTTATTTGCCATTTATTTACAAGGTTAAACCAGGACTCCCACTCTCCCTGCACAGACATGTAGCCAGCCCCTCCAACTGCATCACATCTTCTCCTAATATGGACGAGAAGCAGACTTCTTTGGAACAACCCCAGTCGGAGAAGTGTGTTTTAACTCATTATTTACTGTCTCGGATAAATCAAACAAGAAAGCTTCGCCAACACTAACACTGGCATATAAATGAGAGCTCAGACCGAACTAACCTCGAATTTCTGCGCTTCAAACTGGAGCTTCTCGATGTTCTGGCCTATTTCTGATAGCCGGGGGTCTACACTGGCCGGGTCTCCCATCTGAGGGTTCTTCACGTACACATCCCTCATCTTAGTCAGAGCATCCCTGGGAGAGAAAATCACTAGAGTCAGTACAAGTGATTGTTGCATATTAACACAAATATCGGGACAAATTTAAAACCTTAAAAAAGATACCTCTGGTCCATCTCTTTCTGAATGTCCTTATTCAGTTCATCTATCTTGCCCTGCAGCTTCTTCCTCCTCTGTTCTGGTGGCAGGTGGCTGAAGTCCTCTGGTCCAGAGCCCTGAGAGAACAAAAGGAAAGAAGAGAGAAGAAGAAAAAAAAAAAAATGGAAAAAAGGCAGTTATAACACATAGGATTAATAAAACCACTTTCACAACTCATTGTTGGTTGTGTTGTTGTTTCAACAGGGAACGACTCAGGGATAAATGGATACACGCCCCGCAAATGGAGCCCCTGTTATGTTGCTAACCACATAATTCACCTGAAGGAGATACTGCAGCTGCTCTCTAATAACACACACTCACTGAGTGTTGGGATGTTTGTCTGTGTATAGAGTCGAGGCCATTCACCTATTCAGCCGCTGCCCGCGCCTAACCTAATGTAGTGCTCTCTGCAGATGCATTGGAAATGTAATAAAGTATGAGCTACATCCTATTATTGCTCATATAGTGTTTCAGAGTAAGCTGGCTAATGGGGCTGTTCTCTGACAGGAATGTGTGTTCTTTAAATTGA
Organism: Sander lucioperca; assembly: GCF_008315115.2. NCBI lineage: Eukaryota > Metazoa > Chordata > Actinopteri > Perciformes > Percidae > Sander > Sander lucioperca. Next base: position 16,028,597 of record NC_050186.1, on the reverse strand, counting down.
GGTTGTGTGAGTGAGACTTTTTTTTTTGGCTGGACAAGGGTCATATTTCCTGTTGAAAAGGTTTCCAGTCAGTAACACTGAACTGATGAGTCATACTGCTCGGCAGTCTCTCTGTGGACATAATGTATCTCAAGCTTGCTATACCATAGTGCAAGCTGGTCTGTATGGAGCCCTAGTGAGTTCAAAACAATAAATAAAGAAAAACATATACAGGAAAACTCAACTCATTAGCTAGCTGGCAGTTGGTAAGGCTGCAGGGGGGCTAGAGGCATGTAATTGGCTAAAAGGTGAGGGGGGAGAATTGGTGACAACTCCACTGTCATGAGAAGTGTTATTGTAAAATAACAAACTAAAAGTCTACAGCAATTTAGCTGCTCTGTGAGGCTATACTTGCTTTGAGCCAAATGCTAATGTCGGCATGCTCACAATGACCATGCTGATGTTTACCATGTTCATCATCTCAGTTTCGTGTGTAGCATGCTAACATTTGCTGATTAATACTAAACACAGGGTACAGCTGAGGCTGATGGGAATGTCATTACTTTTGCAGGTACTTGGTTGTTATTTAGTCAGAGGATCACCACAGTCAGTGGGCTTCATCATGATGAATGTCTGTACAAAGTTACACGGCAATCCATCCAACAGTTGTTGAGATATTTGAGTCTAGACCAAAGTGGTCGACTGACCGACATTGCCATCCCGAGAGCCACACTGCTAGTGTGGCTAATAAAAATCAACTCCAATTAACCCTCTTAATATAGAAATAATCATGATTAAATAAGATAAACATTATAATGAGTTGAGTTTTAATCATTTGTCATACATTAAGTCGTATTTATCAACTTAATATTGAACTCTTTGGGGCTCCATAGACTCTGTCACTGAGTTTTTGAGTGAAGTCCGATCAATGAAGGAAAAAGGTACATCGAATGAATAGATCAAGGCCTGGTTGAATCTCATTGAGATGGGTCACAGCGACACCACAGGATATAACTACTGGAGCTACAGACTTCACATGAGCCAGGTCAAAACACAAGGATCTAGGTTACCATGACAACCTTACCCTTTCTCCCTGTATCAGCACGCAACACTTAACGGGCATGCAACGTAACAAAGATCATATCAATCATCATGCAGAGACATACTTCTTTCTGAGTGATAATAAGTTTACAGTGCAGAAGTCGTGTATTAGTGTTTACATTCTCTATGTACCCCAAGACAAATCAAAATACTATTATTATCTAGGTAGAAAGTAAGAACAAACTAAAACTATAGGCAAGACATTATGTAATTTGTTGTTTGTAGTATGGATGGATGAGAATTTACTAATTGGTTCTTCTGGAATCAGGTGTAGATTTATAAAACACATTAAACATTAAGTAAAAAATTGTGAAAAAATGCCTAATTTTAATTGCAAAATCAACTTAGCTCAACATTTCGAAAAAAATAAGCTTATTTGTTTTCTTGCAGAGAGACACTCTCAAGTCTGAACCGTAAATATAAAGCCAGCTGGCGGTTAGCTTAGCTTAGCTAGTGGGAAACAGCGAGCCTAGCTCTGTCCAAAAGTGTACCGGGAGCAGTAACTTCCTGCTCACATCCTCAGTAATTTACTCAGTTGTGGGCGCTTGGATGGCTCGGTTGGTCGAGCGGGCGCCCATATGTGGAGGTTTGCTCCTCGACACAGCGGGCCTGGGTTCGACTCCGACCTGCGGCCCTTTGCTGCGTGTCGTTCCCTCTCTCTCCCCTTTCTTTTCTTCAGCTGTCCTGTTAATAAAGGCCTAAAAATGCCCCAAAAAATAATCTAAAAAAAAAATGACGGTCATTTTCTCATCTTTAAAATGTGACACATTTCATTGTAGCATAAAGTAGTGTGCATGCCTTGGATGCTAATTTTTTCATTCCATTGTTGGAATTATTAACATATTCACATTAGATATACACAATTACACAGATTAAACAAGTTAGACTGGGCTCTATACAGAGCATACATTTTACAGTCAGAATTTGGACATTGAAATAAAATGGTGCAAGTTAACAAGATATAACATGTTAATTTGTTGTTGAGTTTTCGAGGTTCTGGTAGGCACGGTTTATATATTTGGACAGAATCAGGCTAGCTCTTTACCCCGGCTTCCTTTCTAGCGCACAGATATGAGAGTGGTATTGAAAAAAGGTGAATGTGTTTAGTTTCCAAAATTTTAAACTAGTCTTTTGATCCTCAAAGTGTGTCTTGTTCTGAGGAAAATATGAATGAATGGTTGATATTCTCTGGAGGCCTGCAATCACACAGTTATCTGACAGTATGTTAGCTTTACAGAACAGCATTCTATAAAATAATGGCATGCAGTGTGAGGACATGAGTGAGCAACTACTACATAAGATCCGATTAGTGTTTGTTACAAGGACATACGATTTGTCGAGACGAAGAAGGACTACCAGACAGACTAAGAGACGGACAGGTAAAACATAGAGTAAATCTGATCACCTCAATGAGATTCCGGATGTGGGAATTGAGTGTGATCTGCACCACAAAGACCACACACAGTTTGGGAGAGACATGACGGGAACACAACCACAACACAAAAAAACAAACAACAAAACAACATACAAATGAGACAACGACAAGAGGCTGAGGTCCACCGTTGTGTCACAGCAAAGATTAAATTATTAACTTAAATCCAAAAGTAAAAAAATAAATAAAAAAGAGAGCACAACAAAAACGTAACGGCGTACAGAACGTTATTAAGAGTGTGTTACTGGGAGGACGTGACATGCGTGCTATGGTCATGCCGCTATGGTCGTGAGGTTATTCGGTGATGCTTACCAGCTTGAGAGAAAGCTTCATGGGGGGAGAGGAGAGAGAAATGGCGAAGAGCAGGAGAGAGAAAGAGACAACAGTCAACGTCAGGAGAATATTGCGGCCATTTGTTTCATTTTCCTTTAAATAAAAATTGTATTGTATTTAATGATAACTCTTTGCTTTGCCAAACTTCACCATTTAAGGAAAAGAGGGTATGGCACTTGAAGGCTTTAGGATTTGGATTCATATGCAAGTTGTGGTATAGAAAACTCTTTGAGCGACCCCCTATTTTTCTAATTTGGTGAAGTTTAGCATTTCTAATGTAATGGATTAATGAAAAATGAAAAAATAAGTCGGCAAAAAGGCCAACCTACTGCACAAGCATGGAGTAAAGAATGGGGAAAAAAATTAAGGGAAGACAGATGAAAATAAATGTAAGGAAAGAAGTAGAGGGGTGGTGACTGCGACAGGGACGGATGAACCCTTTACTTCTTGATCCCTCTCTGCTGCCATCACAATGACACGCAGGCGACAGCAGAGGGCGCCAAAAGCATAACCACATTAGCAGATCCATACGTTGACATGGAGGCAGATACTGTACACAGACAAGAGTCGCTTTCAAAACCCCAAATATCGAAACTCACTCATTACGAAGGAAAAATCAACACATATCCAGGTCTATGTATAACTCAAGTGAAAGTCCCTGAATGAAGGTACAAAAGCAAATAAGAGTAACCGTGAACTAAAAGGCAAGTAGAGTAAAAAAGCACAAAGGAAATGGTTGTAAAAGTGTTTTAACAGTTTATTTACAACCATTTGCTGCCTGAGTTCTGGCAGTGTTTTCAATACAAAGAACAGAGTAGAGAGCAGGTTAACAACCCTTGGCTTGGTAGAGCTGGAGCAGATGACTTGTAATCCTGTTAGAGGCTCAAAGGCTGGTGCACTGAGGAGCTCTACTCACTTTGGTCCACTCATAAAGTCATTCAGCTGGAATGACGTGTTAACGGTATTCACTGTGACGCCTTGTGATCCTCCCTCTCGCCTCCCTGACACTGTATTATTCTTACATTTACTATGTGTGAAGCCTCACTTACAGAACATAAGATAATATCTAATTTACACGTAAACATTGACAGCACTGATGGTGTGCAAGTATAAGTAATAAGAATGTATCATAAACTCTGGGTTAGGATCTAGTCTGGGCTTTGTTTCTAGTGGGTCAGATATGGACTTTATTCTAATTCTTGCTTGGCAAAAAAATCTGTTAGTAAGTAAAAGATTAAAAAAAAAAAACTATACAAAATATCATTGGTCATGATGAATGACACTATATTCATCAGAATGGTGTAGTTCTAAACTTATTATTTGCATTTGATTTAAACATTCTTCTCCAGTTCAGTTTTCTTTTTGTTTTCATTTTAGCCAATTTCCTGTTATTTCATCCATATTTAAATATATTGGATTGTTGTTTATTTCATGTGTAACTTGCAAGGACATTTACACAAATACATTGAACGTCTTAAGAATTTAACTCAGGTATGTTTTTGCGAGAATAAAATATCACTAAGTAAAACGCAAGGATTTGTGAACAATGAATAAACAAAGGGGCAGATGCAGAGTAAATACTTGTCCCTGATTGGCTTTTCCTCATCTGAGCATATGTGATAAATCATGTTATCACCTGAGAGTCGCAGCTTATTGTAAGGAGCATATTGCATGATAAATGTGTTTTATTATCCACTTTCAGCAAATATTTTTTCTTTCTTTAGAGCTCTCTTAAGTGTGATTCTTCTAAGTTTGATAAATACGGGCCCTGGTCCACAGATCTACCTGAACTCTTTCCAACCACACAGACAGACATAGATATACAGGTATATTATGGTCTTTACAAACAGATAACATCGCTGCAGTATGGCACACCAGCACAAAGAAAGCCCTGGAGGGGTGAATTCTGGGTACTGTAGGTTGAACCCATATCCAAAGTGTGACCAACACCCATAGACTGTATAATATGAATGGACAAAGTATCCGGTTCGGCGAAGTGCTGCAAATCAGAAGTGCCTTAAACCTACATTCTATCTGAATTCCAGCAGGGGGTGACACGTGCGGTTTCAAAAGGAGGTCGGTTTCTGTAGAAGTCTATGAGAAAGTGACCCACTTCTCACTTGCTTTATTACCTCAATGAACATTTTCATAATGAGTTTATGGTCTTAATCGCTAGTTTTAAGTCTTCTGCAACACAGAATGATGTTCATTTTTTGAATTATGGTCTTGTTGATTTTAAAATCGGCGATAAAGCAGGGGGTGTTTTAGGGCGTGGCTATGATGTGATTGCCAGTGAAAGTGTGTAACGTAACGTCGAGTGTAAGCAGCTCCTCCCTCACTCCTCGTCTAAAATCGTCATCCGCAACCAGGATGGCTGTGTCCTTAACAGCAAACTCAACGACTCATAGCAGATCTCCACAAACCAATGGGTGACGTCACACATGCTCTGTCCATTAATATTATACAGTCTATGCCAACACCTCGCCTAGTGTCACATCCACCTGACCGGAAGGGAGGGGATGATTGCTGGGGGGGGATGAATAGCATCCTCACACCCATAATCCCCCACAGCCTCAGGTGCTTGTAGCACTTTGTGAATTGACCCCTTGTACAGTAGATGTTCAGTGGGGGGAAGCCCTCAAAACATCTGCAGGACAACAGCGAGCAACAACAAACCTCAAGCTGATACATGTGATGTGGGATGAAGTCATCCTCTTCTCCGATCATTCGCCCCGCTTCTACACGCGTCAGAGCCATGTGATCAATACTGAGCCAGGCACAGACACCAGCCTTCTTAGTGAGGAAGTTTTTCCTCATTATTTGTGACGACTGAATGTGTCACAAAACAAATTATTATTAATGAGGCTACTGTATGTGTTGTACATGGCTTCTACTAATCACACACATCCGCACATATATCCGCACCAACCACCTGAACCACACGCACGCACACACACCGCTGGTACTCACTGATGCCCATCACGCACACACTTACAACATATTGCCTGGCTTCGAAAGCATATGTGGGTCGACCCAGAGTCCTCTTCATAAGCTCTTTGTGACAATTGAGTGAGCGCGGCGATTGCTGCTGTGGTGGTCATCGGAGAGAACACAGCTTTGTCAATGAGAACTCAGAAAACAGCACTGACGTCTTAAAGCTCTTATACTGTACACTGTTTTCATTTGACTCCAAAAACACATACGCTTTCTTTTTTTCTTCTTCTCCTGTTTCCACAGTTACTGTGGATGGATTAGACAGCTAATATGCACCACACAAAGGCTCTCCTGCGGGGGTAGACATCCCTCCACTGTGCAGAGACACACAACACCCCACTTCCACTGGCACAACTACTCTAATCCCTAATGTGATACTATGTTCCCCTTGCAGGAGGTGCGAGGGGAATAAAATGGTATTTTCTTGATTTACCTGCAGCTGTAACTGCAGAATAACATAGAAAGTAGGTTTTGTATCTTGCTTGTTTGTTAACTCTTTAAACAGGGGTGTTGCAGGAAGTTACATTTAAGATTCTTTTAATACCACATTGAATGCAATGTAATACCTGTTTCTTATTTATTTGTTCCTTTCCAGCAGGATGTAACAATAACTCCTAGTGATACATTGATTAAATTTGATTTAAGTATCATAAAATGGATTAACAAATCAAAAAAAGTTCTTAATAACATGGACACTTTCCCATTATGAGCCGATGAGCGATGTCACGTCTGACAGCTCAGATCAGATCCAAAAGCCTTCTTGGAAACTGAATTTAAAAGCTTTTGAAGACCTGCAGATACCCTGTTAAAAATAAGCTAAAGTGTGATGCAGGCCTGTTTGTAAAAGAGCTGAGGAAATGCCCTGCCACTCTACCAGCAGCTGTTCACAGGCATTAGATCAAACATGTTTGTGTCAGTGAGGCAGTAGGGCTGGTGTCCCTAAAAGACTTGTTGCAGGATTAACCATGCACCGTCTGTTGCCTTAAAATTACCTATAACATATGGGAGATTTATTCCAAAAAGAAAGAAACGATATTGTAAAAATGTACTAAAAAAAACATCTATATACATGAAAAACAAACAGGTCAGTGGCATGAGACATGAAAGGGTAACTTAATTAAATGTCATGAGATATGGAAAGAAGTGCAGATTCATTTAAAGTGGATGATTCTCTAAACTCTGCCACAGTTTCTAACCTCTCACAGACCCTTTTTCCTACGCTATTAGAATGTTAGAGTAAGGTCAAACGTCAATCTGTTTAATCAGTGTATAGTCGACAAACAATCTGATTGAGCTCTTTTTTATCGCCCTTCTCGAGAGCTGTTTCAGCACTTCCGCTTTCAGAAACGCGCACTTCCTGATAGATCCGTGCGGCGCTAGAAAAAAATACACACTTCCTTTTTTTCTGCCGACCTTCAATCGTTTCCTCTACAATACGACTGCACACACTGCACTGTTGCACCATATTGTTTATTTGCCTTTTTTTAGACGTCATGGTAGCACCAATTCATACAAATGTTTTTACTTTGAGTAACTGCTGCCCTTTCAAAATGTGAGCGTAAACAAAAACCCATATTTGTGGGGTCCGGAAGGAACACGTGAGTTACCGCCCATTCCTGAGGTCAGGGAGAGTTAGAGGGAGAAGTGCGTTATGGGAAGACATGCTATGACCTTCCCCGGCCCAGCAATACCATTACAACAAACACTGGACTTTAGAGCGGGAACTGGTGATGACACCAACCGGGACCCACCAGGCTGGTGCTGATAAGGCCACCCTCTGGGAAGCCTTCTAAAATTACTCTACTGGCCTTCTCCCTCCTCGTGGTGTGGGTGACTCAGTCAACCTGCTGCCATACCCACAATCCATCACTTTGTTCATTAGGGCTGGGTACCGAATTCAATACTTTTTAAGCGCCGACCGAATTGCTCCCATAGTATCGAGTATCGAAAAATGCCTCGTCATTCCATACCAAAGGAGTAAATCTCATTAGCGTCAGTGAGCCAATAAGCACGCAGCATGCTTCTACCAAGATCTAACAATGCTGCTGATTGGCTGTCTAACGTTACATGTCGAACAGGCATGCAGGTAAAACTCCACATTATACACAGAGACGGGGCTCCTCCTCTGTAATGTGTAATGTTGTAAATTCTTTTTGTTAAAATGGATTTTATAATATTGGTATCGAAAAGAATATCGTATCAAAGTCACTGTATTGGTATCGGTAAAGGTATCGAAACTTTTTGAATGATTCCCAGCCCTATTGTTCATATTGTGAGCTTTAACCTTCTTCTGTATGCTCTTTATCTAATATCACGTGCAAAAAACTAAAACTAAAACTAAACAAAAACAATCTGCCTCCAGCATAGACTGCAGAGAAGTGCGCAGGGAGCTACTGCAGTCTGCATGCTACTGCCAAGACTGCTCAGGCGTCTTGTTCATTTCTGTCAAACGGAGGGAAGTGGGTGAGAGGGATTGTCATTGTGAGCACAGAGTTAATATGAAGAGGGACAAGATGGAGAATGAGTCAGACATGTACCATGGCTTCATAGTTATGTGCTACAGAAGCATGCTAAGGAAGCAAATAGGCTGAGCACTGTATAAGTAAAGGTAAAAGGCCTGTCATACTGCTGGTATTCACAGATTATACCTTTTTGTTTTGTAATAATAGTAACAATTTTAAAGGTGCATCTGCACAGAAAAAAAGGTGAACATTAAATCTGTAATGGGCCAATGTGAGCACTGTGTTCTAATAGAGGTCACATTTCCTACAGAGGTAACAGAGGTATTGTTCAATCACCTGCTAGATGATCATGTAGGCATTATGACCATCAAAACAGATGTAAAAAAATATATGCAAAGATTCTACCTTTTGTATTACTTTACCCATACAGTGTAGCAGGTACAGAGCTCAGACACAGGTGTAGGACACACACGCATGCATTAAGCTCGCTGGACACACACACACACACACACACACACACACACTTACCCCTCGCCTCAGGCTCCGGAGGCAGTGCATTTTGGGTTTGGAGCTCATGAAGTCGTTGAGGCGGTGGGAGAGGGGCTCCTTTTGCTGCTTGGGAGACTGGGGGTCGTTGGGAACAGCAGAGGGTGAGGGCGGGGATGAGGCTGGGGGGGCAGGTGGGGGCTGGTGGGGGGACGTTAACAGGGACATAAGCTACCAGTAAGAGAGGGAGCCGTGATGGAGAGAGGAGGAGGAGGAGGAGGTAAAACATGGAAGAAGAAGAAGAAGTAGAAAGGGGCAAGAATCCAACGAAAAAAAGACAAAGGAGGAAAAGGAGGAGGGAACACAAAACGAAATAAATAAGCCTCCTACAAATATTAAAAAATAAACACACAACAGAAAACTCAAACGGAAATTATAAGACAACCGAAGATACATAAAACCTAGTGTATCAGTTGTTATGTTGTTGAAAAAAAATGTCAAACATATGAAACATAAAAAAAGACAGTTAAAAAGAATAAAAACGACCAGAGTGAGTAGGAAGCGTAACATGTGTTAAAGCAAGCGGCTGCAACACAGCAAACAGCAAAGAGTTTCAGTCAAAGCGCATGCAGGCTTCCATTTTCGAAATCCTTCTCATTTTTTCTCTTTCCCGACCTCATCGCATGCCAGCTAGGACGAGAAATTCACCACATCCCCAAGGATATCAGCAGCTGAATTTGAGGTCATCATCAGAGAAATCTAATTGCTTATCGCTGTCCTATAACATCTGACTGCATAACTCATCAAGTAGTTGGAGAGTTTCAGAATGAAGCAGCGATAAGTTCTAAGACGCCACACAATGCGCATGCATGGGCAAGTGAGTCGGAAACCCCTCTTTCAAAAACAAACAGACTAAAAACCCTGTTTCTGTAAGGCAGCGATGGTGCTTTTGTTCTGAAACAGCAGTATAATGTTCTATTTTCGTATGTGTCTGTTATGCTTGCATGCATGTGTGCATGTAAAGTAGAAATACCTCTCTTTATGGCTGTCTGTGCTCCCAAAAACCTTCTATAAAAAAATTAATCATGAGTGCATCAAGCACCAGATAAGTGACATGTTTACCATTTTCTGTACACATAGAGTCAGTACGCTGGGGTTTCTCATCTGGCTTTGCACACACTTGCTTCCAGCCTTTCTCTCACACACACACACACACACACACACACACACACACACAATTACTGTGAAACATGCTCTGCTCTAATTCAATATCAACAGTGCCACCAGCCCAGAAGACAGTAAGAAATCAGTTTTGCTGTTCAGAAGCAAGAAACTGAAGGAGGCTACCCAGGAGTTCCAGTCGATGGAAAAACGGTAAAGGGAAACTGTTATTTCAGCCAGCTGAGTCCGTCCACAGGATGACAGTAGAAATGCATTAGTGTGTGTTACAGAAGGAAGTTTCCAAAAATTGGTGAAGGTGATTGCCAGGGAGGAGGAAACGGGTGGCAAATAATAACAACAGAAATGGCAATACTAACATGAACTAGCAACAAAGTTCTTGAGCTTAACGAAAGTCAAAGAATCTACACAAAAATGAAACTAAATTAAATACGTAACCAGTGCTACAAATGTAACAGATACTACGAATGCAACATTGAACACATATATTACGAGACAGAACCAACATAAGATAATATAGTCTATAGGCCCTCCAGCCCACAAAAATCTCCCCAAAGTGTAACGTGACCTTTAAGTGAGGGAAATGAAGTGGTAAAACAAAATGCACTACAAACAGCGAGGCTCTGCTGTATGTTCAAGTGTAAATGTGGCTCCGTGTTAAGTTTGCATTGCATGTGTTACCTTGTTCTTGTTCTTAATGAAAGGCCACAGTTTGCCCTTGCTCTTGCCGGCAGGCTTCTCCCTGGCCTCTTTGGAGTTGGACAGGCTGGTGTCAGACACCGTCCTCTTCATGGCCTGGCCATAATCCTCAAACTCCACATCTCCCGGGGGCTCGAACCCGGACTTAAAGGACTCCACCACCTGCTTTGAGTCCTAGTGGGGGAGAGTGGTGGCAGCAATCAGTGACAGCCTTGATACAGTTTTTATCCACTTCAACTGAAACAGAAAATGCAAAACATTAGGGCTGCACGATACGAGGAAAATATGCAATATACGATAACGTTGAATATCGCGATAACGATATAACTTGCAATCAATAAACTGATTTTAAAGTGTACTCAGTTCTAGGGCTGCTCGATTATGGAAAAAAATCATAATCACAAGTATTTTGGTCAATATTGAAATCACAATTATTAAACACGATTACTCACTGACTTTTGGAAAGACGTTGCAATTATTGAAATAAAAAAACTGTGAAAAAGTTAAACAAATCAACAGTGAAAACACCTTGAACTGTGAAATTTCCCTTACTCCTAATCCTTACCCATACTTTTCCCTTTTTTTTCATTCAGAACATAAGACAAAATAAGAGTTTACTTGCAAAAGGTAATGTGCAAAATAATCGTTTTTCTCGATTATTCTGTTTTTGTGATCATTAGGAGCCGAAATCGTAATCACGATTAAAAGATTTGATTAATTGCACAGCTGTACACAGTTCTGCTGCTTTCAGTATTCTGCTTAAATACAGAAAATTGCTTTTGAATTAAAAAAAACTAATTTCCGACATTATTTCATTGAACAAATTGATCTTTGAATTGAACATAAAAGGCACCAACAAGAAAGAATAAGTTACATTTTAAAGTGCAGTTTCTTTTGCGATATGTTGCAGCAAGTTGATATCGTGATAACGATTAAAATATATATATATATATATATATATATTGTGCAGCCCTACGAAACACTGACTAACACGGGGGATTTATGTTTGTTCATGTTGTCTAGCTACTCAGCACATCCGGAGATAAGATGCACATAATAGTGGGCCTGGTGACTCTCTTGTTCATAGTAGTTTTTAAATCTGATAACATTTGAAACAGTGAAAGGAGAGTGAGAGAGACTGTCAATATCCAGTTTGTGGGACACAGAAGAAAGAGGAAAGGACCTAAATCTGTCAGCCAGGAGTTATGACAAAAACACTGAGGTTGGGGACATAGCCAGACTCCTCAGACACAGGAAGAAGGACATTAATCAAGCGCAGCGTGCATCAGCCTCAACGAACTGATAAGGGCAGAGGGTCTGGTTGGAGTTAGGATCATGGGGTCAAAGATTGAGCACTCCATACATGAGAGGAAGAGAGACAAAGACAGGGAAGGAGCATGTGATATGTTATTCCTCGCCGTTGTTTACTGCATCAGACAGTCACAGGCTGGAGTCATCTCCCTGGAGCCGGGCCATGCAAACAGCCAGGCGTACACACACACACACACACACACACACACACACACACACACACACACACACACACACACACACACACACACACACACACACACACACACACACACACGCTATGCAATCCCAGGGGATAGTCATGTTTTTTTGTCATACAGCCAACATGTGACATCTCAATATATCACACGGATTATTTTCTTTTTAATGTAGATGAAGGCTGCCTTCCATTTTAATAACCAAATAATAAATAATAATAACCCATGATACATAACTTAAGCCAATAACTTTGTATAAGCTTCATAGAAGTGTATAAACTAAAACAGGCTCTCATGAGCTCTAATCAACAGGTTTAGACTATAGGAAGCACAGTGCTTCACAGTGCAACTTCCTCCTATTTTCACAAGTACAGGTGTTAAAACACTTTGGGAAATTATATTCGTCTTCTGGCAGAGTGTAGATGAGAAGATTCTATTAATACCACTCTTATATTCTCATATCTGTCCATTAAATCTAAGGCTAAAGGCAGATTTAGTTACCTTTAGACAGAGCCAGTATAGCTGCTTCCCCTGGATTTCACCAGCAGCTTGCAGTAGCTTCATTTTTATAGTACAGACACAGGAGTGGCATCGCTCATCTAATCTAACGCTCCTTTCTCCCCCAAAATATCAAACTATTACTTAACATTTAATGGACTCTGCCACCACTTTACAAGAACGTTGTTGTTCACAGGTGAACTGTTTTTATTTTTTAAAGGCCCCCCAAGGGTACAAACCCACCAGCACACTTGTTGCTTAAAGGTGCACTATGAGTTCCTGCATGGTTTCAGCGCAATTTCATTTTTGTCTCAAATTGTAGGCATCTCTCCTTGGTCCGTTAGCTGCCTGCCCCCTGAATACACTGTGAAAAAGCCCGATCTCGGGAGACAACACAGGGGTCGTAAATGTCAAACTAACACTAGGGGGCACAGGATAGGCACCAAAATACAACAAACACGTTCCAGCCAATCACAGACAAGATGGTTGGGGGTGGGGGTTAGTGACAGTTAGTCAGTTAGTCATGACAGTTACGGAAACATGGGTGGAGGGGCGAGCTTGCTCTGTTTTGTTTTGAATTTACTTGGAACGTCAACAGAAGTAACGTCATGCAGGAACGCATAGTGCACCTTTAAATAAAAGCCTAAATCGGTAGTGTGTGGGTTGTGACTGACACACTGGCTGAGTGACTAATATGTCCCATTTGGTGGTGTGTGTGTTTGTGTGTGTGTGTGTGTGTGTGTGTGTGTGTGTGTGTGTGTGTGCGCGCACATGTATCTTATTGCTGTATACTCACAGTCTTGGGCTCGATGGACTCGGCGGCTTTCGTCATGCCGTCTAAACATTTCCCCACGATGGGCAGCACTTGGCGGTCCACGTCTGCAAACGTCTTCATGCACACTCCTATCCTGTCAATTCTTCTCTCCTCCATGTCTTGAAGTTTCTACGTACGAAAATGCCGGCATATTCATTCGTAATTCCAAGCTTTACTAGCTTGTGTTATAGAATTAGAGTGGTGCGGTCAGGGCTTGTGTTTTGTGATTTTGAGCATCAAAGATCTGACCTATCATCTGGGAAATCTCGTATGCACTTTACATCTTTCTTAATGTTTAACCCTATTCTCAAAAAAGAGCACTGGTAAAGTCAAAACTCTGTGAAGTGAAAAAACTATTTCAAACTCGTAACACTGTGTTTCAAAGCTCACAATCTGTGACAATGCAACAGAAAATAACATACTCGACACTCTTAATAAGGATGGCTCATTTTCCCTCAGTGTTTCCCACATGTTGAGGATTTATTTTAAGTAGTCGACCCAAGTAATGATTGCACATAAATGCACAATTCTGACAGAGTTTTCATTCAGTCAGCGCTTTCAGTTGCATTTGCACACAGTTTTGAAAGACAGAAATGATAAACAAGCAAAAAATATTTCTGGGTGGAGGAAAACCTATCTGGGTGGGCGCCCTAAACAAATTTGATTCAAGGGAAACCCTGGTTTATCCCAAATATTGTGTGCAACAACAAATCAGATAAAATAGGACATACGTTGCAGTGCTGTTATATTTACCTGGAATATGTTGGGGATAATTGTAAAGTAATGGTCATTCTGCTCCTGGTTGAACTTTTGCAGGTAGGAGGAGTATTCACTCTTACTGTCAGCGGCCATCTGGTGCCTCACCTGCGCTTGCTGTCGTGCCTGAAGAAAAACAACACGCATAAACATGCATATCAGAGACACTCACTACAGTGTTCCCTGATTAACACAGACATATGGCTAACACACACCCACAGCCAGATAAAAACCTACATGAGTTGACACATTTGTGCATACAAGTGTTCATGCATGCACATTTACAGTACACACATAAACATTGAGCTCCTGGAAGCGCGGTCACAGGTGCAAATCCGAGTGGGACCGCAGCAACAGCCATTGGCATTTGACTATACTTTATGTAGGCCAGAACAAACATATAAAATGAGAAACAACAGCTTGCCGCGGCTGCAGAATGGAGGGATTTGGATTTGTATTGCCTGCCCAGTCTGGCGTATCTCTACTGTCGATAACGTTGATTATTTTAAGCCAGTTCGGTCTCAGGGAGGCAAGGCAGGCAGTCAGAAACGCAGCAGGAGCAGCCTATTACACATCCAAGGCAAGCAGATGGAGATGAGATTATCTCAGCTAGACAGCACGTGGAGTGGGTTTGTGTGTGTGTGTATGTGCGCTGTGTGTGTAGCTAAGACCTCATATCTGTTTCCTCTTTCCATCAGATCTGAGACCTGTCTGCACACATAGTGGTTTCATTGGGCCATCTATATCAAAGAGTCGCCTTTTGAACCAGTTATTGCATTTGGTCAGCTGAATGCAGATGAACGGGAAAAACTGTAACCCTGATCTGTCATAGCCCTGAGGGAAACATTTTAAGGACTTCATCCAGTTTTCACCCACACACCAATCTGAGGCAAGAGTTGAGTCTCTCACACTCACACACATATGGGTAATGGGTATGGTAATAGATGACATACTAGAAAAAAGGGGGACGTCAGAGCGGAGACACTCTGGTGGAAAATGATAGTCACAGCATTAAAAAAAAGTTAATCCAGAGAAAAGCTAAAAAGCACATGTGAAAGTCCAGCTGTTTAAAATCTACGTGCAGGTCTGTGAGCATGCAGTTATTGATTTGTGCTAAGCTAGTGTAGGTGCGTGCAAAGTGGTGTCGGATGTGTTAAGAGATGATGAGGCTAAACATCATCGCCATGGTAACATGGCAGATAACGGAACTTCTCAACAAGCTGCCTGCAGCAACATCACATCCTGTCATTTTCTGCAAATTGCCTGTTTCTTCTTTCACTCACACTTCTGTGTGTATATATGTATATATTATGTATATATATATATATACATATATACACACACACATTTCCATATATACATACATTTACCTCCAGTATTCATCCGTATAAAATCTATCTGTCTACCTATCTATGAAAATTTGAATGAAAGCTGTCCCGTTACGCAGAATAATTCAGCATTTCTTGATTCAATCTTTCTTACATCACACAAATATAGTGTTCAGCAGAAGACAGCGAGATAAGCCACTGTACGGGGGAGCAGGTCACAGTCAGACAGGACACGGCGTGTTAACAGTGACCTGGTCAAGGTCTGTGTGTCAGGCTCTGCGGGAGAGCATGTGTGTGTGTGTGTGTGTGTGTGTGTGTGTGTGTGTGTGTGTGTGTGTGTGTGTGTGTGTTGAGACACAAGTCGAGACAGAGTGTGTTCCCACAGATATCACAGGCTCTCTGTCCGCCAGACCTACCTTGTGGGAACTTCGCTTCAAGGCATGGAATAAAATAGATATACAAACACACACAAACAAGAAAAGGATTGTTAGCCGTTTCCAGCTAAACAAGAAGTTACCATAGATACACTTCCTGGACCACCAGGCGTGTCATCACTCAAAAGGGGAAGCCGGTATCAGGGTATACAAACACAATCACAACTACTGGAATTGTAAACCACGCTCTTATGGTATGAGTAGAGGCAGTACAGAAGTGGAGAGGAGGGCACTGTGTCATTTTTCTTTATGCTTTATGACTGAGGATCTCCACAATAGGGAAGTCTGTGAGTGTGTGAGTGTGTGTGTGTGTGTGTGTGTGTGTGTGTGTGTGTGTGTGTGTGTGTGTGTGTGTGTGTGTGTGTGTGTGTGTGAGGGCTGGGGTCCCTTAAAGAACTGTTAACAGGCTTTGTGGATATCTGGGCTGTGAATCCAAACCCCAAATTGAGGGATTTCTTTGCCAGAGGAGGAGAGGGAACAGTTAGAGGTTTGCTCCATCTGCAGAGAAAACCACAATACCTCAGCCCAACAAACAGCAGCTTTTTTTTGGCATTACGGGGAGACATCGCATCACAGACAGAAAGCAACTCCTGGAGTCAAAATATATCTATTCAATTTTTTTTTTTTTATTGTTACTGACAAGTAAATTAACCGAGAAAGTTACTTCTATATTAGAAAACTTATCAGGTCCTAAGGTGGCCCTTAGCTGCAGAATACTAATACACAGACACAGTACACAGACACAATTCCACACACAACTATACCTACAAACATGTATAAACCCTCCGTTTCTTCTTCTCTTCTTCACTTATCATGCATCTGTTCTGTCCAACCCAGACCTACTTACACTCCAAGGCTTTAACTATGACTCAAACACAAACTGGGCTGAGACTGTGACATGTCATTCCTTCCGGTGATTAATAGTCAGAGGCCTTCTAAATAATGAACAGAATATTCCTCTGCAAAGAAAATAACACATTGTTCTTTTCTCGGTCTTAGTTTTATGACCACATCTGTTTATTACTGGACAAAACAACTGAGCACAAAAAAAAAATACATTTGACTTTTGCTTTCAACCAAATGTAATAATAGAAGTGTACAAGTACAGTACACCCTTCCTTTCTCTTTTTTTATACATCCACACATTCACTGCTTCTTTTTTTGTTACAAAATCAGTTAATAGAATTGATACGACAGATGCAATACACCAATAAAGTACCTCGTTAAAAAAAACACACCTAAGAGAAGAATAAAATAAAAAAATAAAAAGTGTGGGAAGAAAATCCAACTGTCTTCCACAGTGACTGATATTTGTATTATAAGTTTTACATTTCTGAACGATGGAAATGTGAGTAGGTGAAAAAGAGAGAGCTGAGGTCGGTCAAAAAAAAAAACACACAAAAAGGAATAGCAGATGAGAAAGCGAGTATATATTTTTGCAGTGATCTATATATTGCCAAGCTACATATTCATTATGACCATTAAGGCACGTGGTAATGTTTGACACAGCATCTTGTTACATAATCTGCGAGTTTTAAAGGTGTGTAAGTGACTGTTTCTGAATCAAAGGACCATACAAATGTTGTAGTCTACATTGCTGCCTACCATTTATTAATGCATAACAAAGGCTTTTAGAGTCATTCTTCATTTCTTTCATTGCAGCCTTTTACATCCTTGAGATTATGTAAATAATCACTAACGATAAGGTAAACATGCGGTCACCTTTTTATTTTGTATAAACTCTCTAGAATAAATTAGAGGTCTATCTGAGAGTGAGATGTTAAAAAACATCACATTCAC
The DNA here is from genome assembly GCF_008315115.2 of Sander lucioperca. Taxonomy (NCBI): domain Eukaryota; kingdom Metazoa; phylum Chordata; class Actinopteri; order Perciformes; family Percidae; genus Sander; species Sander lucioperca. The sequence continues at coordinate 16,010,794 of NC_050186.1, read as the reverse complement.
AAGCTATGTTTGTGTATGTATGTAATCAAACCTTGAAGGAAAATTTTGGAATTTTTCAAACATGGTTTTATTCTTACAAATATGGCCATTCTGATGGCGTCATAATAACTTCAACCACCTATATTACAGAGCTTTGGAAAACGTGGACTTGAATGAGTCTCCTAAAGCAGTGGTTCCCAACCTGGGGTCCGGGGATCCCTCAGGGGGGCGGCAAAGATCACAGGGGGTGCGCAACTCTTTATCTGGTTTGAGGTTGAGGTAAAAAAAAATATTTGCACATGTTAAACAAATTATGATAATACACTAGAATATATAATGTATACAAAAGTCTGTATAAAAACTATGTATTTTTGTTCTCGCTTAAAATTGTAGGCAGGCTACTTAGTAGGCCAAACCTCTGGGACCTCTTAACCTATGGACCTTGCTGTCATCAGATCAGCTGCTAGCTGCTAGCTGATATCATCCTCGTTTTTCCTGCCGCCACAGCATCAGTATTTTATGAATGAAACATGGCGGAGAAACGTAAAAGTGCTGATAACTCCTCTGTATCAAAAAAGAAAGTAAGGCTCTATCTCGAGAGTTACCTCAACTTCGGTTTCGGAGGGGGGGGCTCAGCTTTTCTTAGACATAAGTAGGGGGGGCGCCAAGGAAAAAAGGTTGGGAACCACTGTCCTAAAGTTTCCCAAATAAACTTTCTGTTTTGTAAAATTCATTTCAAAGTGAGTATGTTCTTTCTAAATCTCAACCACAAAGGAGGTGAGCGCAAAGTTATTGTGACCAGTAGTCAGAACGGCCACAATGGTGAGAATAAGATTTGGATTGAAAATATACTGCAATTTTCCTTTAAATAAAAAAAGGAAGAAAAGATGACTGTAAATTAATGTAAAATTATGCTGTGATAGTTTAAGTTGGTACTTTCTTCCTTAACAGTAAATAGCTGTACTGTAAAAGCACCGGTATTGGTATTGAACTGAAGTTGAATTTCCGAGGCATGGATGGAAATCACTTAACACAAACAGTGATACTAACTAAATGAGAACAATAATACAGCACTGAATGCTGTGTAATGTATGAGTCTTTCATGCCTCAATAAATGAAATAACTGTAATCAGACACAACACCACTCTTGTTTCAAGACTAGTTTCTTGAGCTGCTGTGCTGTGTCTTTCCAGTTGAGTTCAGTGTTAGCCTAAGCCTTTTGTAGCCCTTTGGCTGTATGTCCAGAGTGCAGAAAGGCTCTTTATTCCAGCCTATATTTGCATAATAATCGGGTCTGAACTGTGTCAACTCTGAGCCTGAGCTCTACTCCAACAGCTGATGAAGCAGCAAGAGCACGCGCTGCTGACCCATGATGCCTTGCGGGCGTGGGAGCCTTGTGGGTAAAAGGCAGAGATTTTGAGGGCTCTTTTAATTGGTTATGACAACAGGAAATGACATCAGCTACAAGCCCAGGGGGTTCTGTGACTAGAAGTCCTGAGAATTGGATGATCGCATGTGTTGAAGAGCATGTATAATCACAGAAATAGCAAACTATATGTTTAGATTCTTCTAAAAAGGCAAAGCCAACTAATGTGTGTAATTCACAACACACATTAACACACACAAGCACCACCATTGGACTCAAAGTCCTCTCTGTTGCTAAGCAGATACCAAACACTCTGCTGTGCTGTATGGCCCATACAGCACAGCAGAGTGTTTGGTATCTGCTCAACAGTGATAATGAGGTTTTGGTGCTGCTATCAGCTTTGTTTAGCAGCAGATCACTGTGCTGCTGAGACAATGCCAGCTTTTACACACAGTCCCTGGCATCAAACACATGGTCACTCAATCTTTGCTGTCTTTCGGGCTCCGCGGAATGAGGAGTCAGGGCTTGGGGGGCACGTAAGGGGGAAAAAATGTGAAAGAAAATGTCGAGAGAAATGGGAGAGTGCTAGGTGGGAGGGTGAGGAAGGCCAGGCAATTGTGTTGAGCATGGAGGGTACAGGACAAGCTTGCGCGATTGGTGGCTGCTGCACGGTAGTGAGATGACACATACCTTTTCCACGTCAGCCTTAGTCACGTTAATGTCAGCATCCATCCTCTCAAAGTATTGCTGTGCTCTGTCTGCCTCTTTACAGTCCCTCTCAAACCTTCTTTTACACTGAAAAAAAGAAGAGAAACCCAAATTTAATATGATTAGAGACATTAAATCAGTAATTCCCTGCCATGAGCTGTAACAGGAAACACACCATAACTCGACCTTTAAAAGAGCATAGTAATGAACGTCATAACATGTAACGTATACGTCATTTGGATTTCAGACACAGCATTGTGTGCGACATAGGTCAGTTTATGGCATTGACACAGCGATGGGGTCTGTCAAAGTCTGCAGTCTGCAGATTAAACAAATGTTCATAGTGGTCATTTGTGTACTGAAAAACAACCATTCATTCAACCCTCTTTCGACCCCTTTAACCGAACAATCAGTGTTTGTTGGGCCAGCATGCACTCTGAACTATGCCTATCTGCCTCGCACACAATGGGATCATTGAACGCACAGCAAAGTTTGAGGAGGACAAGGCAGTTATGCATCTCTCTCACACTCTTTCTCTCTCCCCCGTCAAAGGGGCCAGGCAGAGATAAAAAGTGGTGTTATGTGCAGTCTCTCTTTCTGCTCCTTCACTTAAACAAATAAAACAGACACTCCTGGATCTGATCTATCTAGATTTTTTTAAAGGTCGGAATTATACAGTATTCCAAATTAATATTAGTCTGGCCTACTTTGATAACTAAAAGGATACACAAGTGAAACTTACTTTTGTATTTATATTTCTACCTACAGTTTTTTTCTGTCTGATTTGCAGCAGATCAGCCTGCCACTCTAGGAGAGGACAACATAAATCATGCAATAACACATTAATTAAAAGCATCGGTAAGCTTTAAACCAACATCATCTGTCTATTATATACTACTATATATACTATATTTGTATAGAAGTGTGTTGTTTGTATAATGTTCATTGTGTCTATATTTTTATTGTCTTTCTTTGTTTTTATAACATAATATAACGTTGTACAGCACTTAGTTCAGCCTATGTTGGTTTTAAATGTGCTCTATAAATAAATTGACTTGACTATTATAACTGCATCTTGATGTAAGACGCTGTCCTGTATATTCATCCAATGCTTATAACCACTGCAATGTCTCCATTTTGAATCAAATAAATGGCACAGTGTATGAAGTATGTGGTGAAGACAGAACAGGAGGTCCCCCAGGGCTCTGTGCACGGCCCTCTGCTGATGATTTCTTTTTCAATTAGAAAAGAAAGGAGGAAGCTGATGGGATTACATTTCACTGGAATTGTACCTCATACAATTTCATGTGACAAATAAATTGATGAACTGATTTATTGAAACGGACTGTTTGCCATCTACTGTGTGTACTCCCTCAGCTCTACATGGCATCACACGGCTTCTCCTTAAGCGTCAAAAGCATGTGCTTTTGTATCATGTGGCGTTGATGTTGATTGATCATAAGGCTGCTGATGATACGGCCTTGAGCGATTAAGGTCAATAGACCATCTCTGCAACTGAAACCACAAAGCTTTTAATGTAATTACTGTTGTCTAGTGTACAGTATGCTATTCTTTTTGAAAAAATATATAAACCATGACATATAGACAAATACTACATGTTATGTCATAACTAAGGTTGGGTTCTGACAGCCGGTTTCATTCCAAAGTGAAATTGTGTTTATTATTATGTTCTACTTTTGTCTATTGAGTCACCGTGACCAATGGTAACTACATTAATGGGGTCACTTACCGTTTCCAGCTGTTTCCACGAGCTCTCAATGTGCTGCTGTGCCTTACGGCCATCGTGGAAGTGCTGTCAAAAGAGTTGAGAAAAAGATTTGAAATATTATCATACTATTCACAAGCTTAAGGGATTTAAAAGCAGGTGACCTTGACACAGTATGGATAATACATTAGTAGCAGCTGGAATGGGACTCTCAACCATACCATTAGACATTATGAATATTACTCACACTGTGACACAGGGAAGTATTAATGTAAGCTGAGAAAGTAGGACAAATTTAAATAGATACTATACTGTAACTACATTACAAAGTATGGCCACATAATCCACAGGCTTAACTCAGAGATTCTTACAGGCTCCAGCATATGGCTATAAGTCGATTTGATTGAAGAGCAGCCACATCATAACCCATCCATTCAACACAGGTGCACCAAGAAAGGGCAGTTTTACAATTTCAACATTCATTAAGCACCAATCCTAGAATCAACTGAATGAAGAATGTATACTAAGTAATAAAAAAGTAGTCATACAATAAAAAAGGTCAAACATACTGTAGATCAAGTAACAATGACAACCAATAACAGGGTGGTAAAGCCAAACAGACGCTGTTTTCATGAAGCTGCAAAGTCACATGTCATGTACAGTGCATGGTTTGTGTTGTTAAAAAAATAACTGTCCTCTCTGTTGCTCTCTGCTAGGGCCTCATGGGTGCACTCATTTCCTGTACTCAGTACAAGAGTTGTGAATAAAATCGGCACACTACTTTAACAAGGAATATCTAAACAGTAGAGATTTGCAAGATGCAAAAAAAAAAATATTTAGTCCAAAAGGCAATGAACAACAACTGAAATATCTCAACAACTATTTAACGTATTGCCATGAAATTTGGTACAGATATTCATTTCACTGTTGGGATGAATTGTAAAAACTTTGGTGATCCCCTGAGTTTTCCTCTAGTGCCACCATCAGGTCAAAAATGTTTAATTGTCCAATACTTTTTAGTGCTAATTAGCACATTTTAGCACACTAAAAGAAGATGGTAAGAATGTTAAACAGGTATGCTGTTTATTTGTGTATAGAGTTCAGCATGTTAACATTGTCATTGTTAGTTTTGTTAAATCAAGAACATGCATGTTGTGATTGTTGAAACTGTTATACTGATTAACTTCTCTGTGGGCTTATTATTTTTTATAGGTTTGGTTATTGGCCTGCCCCTGAACAGACATCTCCACTTGACGTATGCTACAATTAAGGATATTAATGACCAGAAGGATAGCAAATATCCACAACATGACAGTTACAGCCGATAGATGAGAAAGCAGAATAAGAAACGGAGAAAGGCTAAAGCAAGGTTGGATGTGCAATGAGAAGCTTACAGTGAGATAAAACATGGAAGTGTACCAGGAGCCAGATATTGTAATCTAGGGGGAGACAGACAGGTCACAGAGGATTTTGGCACTGCCAAGTGTGGCATTTTAGACAAGACTAGGTGGCGGCTGCTGGTCTGAACTCACATAGCACATAACGCTGCGTGTTTTAGTAAAAGGCCTCACTTGGCCTATCTGGCTCCAGGGGACCAGAGCACTTGGCCCAGAGGCAGTGCACATTTCTCTACGGCTCTCTGTGTGGATCACAGCCAGATCCCTTGGAAATTTAAGAGCACCAATTTCAAAACTTTTGGAAATGAAATTGTCAATATTTATAAAAAAAAAACATACAAATAATTCCTCCATTGCCTGTGGTCACATTTCTCTCCTAAAGAATCCAAAAAGAATCAAGTTCAAATGAAAATTACATTGAGACTTGACTGTCAATGAGGTATCCCCTGGTTACGCTGACTGCGGAAGCCAGGGTCAGTGGCTGAGCTGAATATCGATGCTGCAACTCAATAACGGAACCAGGCCATTATAAAGAACAATACGCTTTTGCTTGTACTTCTCTTGCATTTCAGCGCTTTGGAGAGCACAAGGAAGTCCTTAGTATTCTGTACACTCACGCAAACACACAAGCAAGTGATGTGAAATTAAGCCCAATGTAGGAGGCCTAAAGGTTAATCTCACCTAGATACAACTGGACATGAGAGTAGTGAGAATGGGCCCTGGTTTACCTCAGAGAGTCACACTTCTCATTTCCCAATGTTTCGAGGGAAGCTGAGTAAAATAAGGAACTGCTCCAGTGTTTCAGAGGAAGTATTTCAGCTCTAACAGAAAATGGGACATTGTGGCACCTCTAAAGTCGAACAAATATAAAATAAAGCATTTTTTTCTCAACTGCTGTTAAGACCCTGACCTTCAAATTCCTGTTTGATAAGAAGGATCTTATTCAGTAATGAAAATATGTCGATAGATATGATACATAAAGCCTTTTTACAACACACAGCAGCAGACATGGTGATGTCATTGTTACCGTGGAGCATTCTTTCAACCAAATATTTGTCTCCATAACAACATATCTAAAACATACCCTGCATCTCATGCGGACTGCATCAACAAATCTTCCATCTCTACAATGATAAACAAACTACGCTGACACTCTTCCCCAAACAGCTATTTTGGAGGATAAAGATCTACAAACAAGAAACATAAGCTCATTCACTTTCAAACACAATTAAAAAGACTGCATCATCGTTTGTGACAAACAGCCATCTGGGATAAAGGTAGGCAGATGTTCTGCAGTGTTGTCTCTGTGTTTAAATCCATAAGCTGCAGAGATACACAAAGCTCTCTCCTGTTCAACACAGGAAAGAGTAGACACACCCTGTCTTTCTCCCACACGTCCCTCTCAGTAACAGCATGTGACTGCTGACACTGTCAGGGACATCTGAAGTACTTCAACAGTTCGCTGACCTGAAGCTGCCGCTCACAGTTATCCAGTAGGGTTGGGCAACACGATTACAACATCCAAACTGATGATTTTGAGGAAAAAGTGACAGCCTGACTGTCCACTTGCAGTTGCACTCGCAAAATCAAACTGTGCACCGTTGATAAATCAGAATTGTTACTTTTTAAGTACGCAATGAATGCCATTAGCTCCGCCCCGGTGTTGGTGTGGACATAGGGAGGGGGGGGGGGCATCACGATGGCTGTCGGCGATCCTAGATGGACAATGACAACTATATTACCCAGACACAGTGACAGAGAAATAAACCTCAAATTAACGAAACGAAAACTAATCTTTATACTTACTCATCACATACAATTGACAGTACAATGTAGTGAAAATTGATAACTGCATTTTTACCCATCCTAAGTATTAGGAGCAGTGGACAGCTATACATACAGCATCCGGGGAGCAACTTGGGGTTCAGTGTCTTGCTACGTTACCAAATGCTTGACCCTGACTCCAAACTTTAACTACATTGATGTATTAAGTGTAATAAAAGTGGGACTGGAAAATATGATCATTATCCATCCAAGCACATTGGATCAACAGATTTAATATTTACTTAATAATGAGAAGCAGGACTGCTCTGTGCTATGATTACATTTTTTCTAGACAAAAGAATTACTCATGCAAGCCTGTGAGTCTCCTGGTACAACACAGAGCACCAGACTCCCTCCAGGTACCAAAACACTTGTTGTGTTATGTTAAATAGTTACATTATATGTGTTATAGTTATATGTGTTATTTGTTTCTGTATTTATTGTTTTTTTTATATTGATGCTTAATATGTTTTAGGGATGGGAGGGGGGGTGGGGGGGATCGATACAGCATAGTATCGCAATATTTTCCGTGGCAATACTGTATCGATACACAGACGCCAAGTATCGATCTATTATTATACATGTGTTGGTCAGTTTGTCTGCTTGACAATCCCATTTTGCAGCAATAAAATTGAAATGAGATGAACAAACAGAGACATTTAACTTTTTAGATAAAACCGATGTTGACGTGTGGCCGGGTTGGCTCAGTGGGTAGAGCAGGCGCACATATACTGAGAGGCTTGTGCCTCGATGCAGAGGTCCAGGATTCGAGTCCGACCTGTGATGATTTCCTGCATGTCTTCCCCTTCTCTCTCCCCTTTCTCACCTAGCTGTCCTGTCAATTAAAGGCGGAAAACCCAAAAATTAATCTTAAAAAAAAAAGATGCTCACAAAGTTTCCTTTTGGGGACATAATTTGAAATTGGGAAAAATTTGAAGTTGGAAAAAAGGTAATAAATTGCAATATATCGCAGAATAAAATAAATAATATTATATATATATATATATAATATAATATAATATTGTATCGCATTGTATCGTGACATAAGTATCATGATGATATTGTATCGTGAGGCTTCTGGTGATTCCCACCCCTAATATGTTTATGTATGCACCAACAACCATGGGAAATTCCTCCTAAGTGCTACTTACTTGGCATGTGATTGCGTCTCTACCTTGTAGTGTCATCTTTGTACCAGAGTGAGCTGAGGTGAGACAGACATGCTCTGATGTGGCTGAGTGTAACATACACCCTGTGTGACTCACAAGCTGTATACATTCATAAATGGTGTAATATGTTTTGAGCAAAGACATAACGTGAAAGAGGTGACAATCAACAAACATCCTCTGCTGTCTGACAACTAAGAGAGGAACGAAAACTTCGCTCCAGCACCACATTTGCACGTTTGAGTTTACTTGTGTGAAGAGGTGCACATGTGCATCTGTGCGCGCACACAAGCTCTAACTGATCTGTTAGTCATTCATTGACGTGACTTGGTTCATAGGAATGTGCACCTGCAGTTCTGTACAGTGGTCAACACACATTTAATCACTGGTACTAGAAATATCTACAAATCATACAAGACTTGTGTTGGAGACTCAAGAGATGACTAAACCACATGAGAGCTCCACTGACTTTTCCCCTCATGTTTAGACCGTTAGGCGACGGTTCAAACAGAGTAATATTGCAGAGTAATTTATACTGAAGTATTCTGGATTGAGGTGTACGTGCAGCGACTATGGAAAAGTTCCAACAATCGATTCTCCCTCTCAACTTTCCACTCAGCACAAGAAGGCATGTGAGACACATTGTTCTACCACTGTGATTGCAGCACTCCTCTCTGCTTCCTAAGAGAGAAATGAGGACAATATCCTCTGCCAAACCCACCTAAAGACGCTTTATAGTGCATTATAGTTTTCAGCTGACTTTTCACTAAACGTAATGCTTATTTTGCTGGCTCTGCCAGCTGAAGGAGATGTATTCTTTTTAGAATTTTTTTTGTAGCTGGTTGAACATGTCACATCGCAGGAGGATAAAACAGATTGAACCTCCCCCAATGCCGAAAGATATAATTATGTGCTGTGCTGCGGGTGCAAGTGGATACAAAAGAGAACACAATGAACTATCCCTCAAGTGGACTTCAGTAACACATGTCGATATTTACAGTAAACACAGTATAGTTACATTTATAAATGTGAAAGTGTTACAGTGAATGGTAAGTCTCTGGAGGTCTTGCTAAGTCTTTAAGGGTCTTTATCAGGCCTGATTAGAGAGGATACCTACTGTAAGCCCTGTGATCAGAGGCCTGGAGAGGGCAGCAGTTTGCTGACCGAACACCTTTTTAAAATTCCTTAGCACAATCACAGCTCTTTATCCCATATTAACCCTGCATGCTCTTCGTCATGGCCTATTGTACTATTAGGCCATAAACAAACAATGCCTGGCAAATTACATGGCAAACCTTTTTGATGTCAGGATATATTTTGAGATCCCTTCATGTGCCTTTCTAAGTTCAATCTAATACAAGAATATGTTTGCATAACACATTAAATCGAGTAGTCTGACCTATAAAACCAGGTTCCACTTCTGTAAAAACAAGTATATCTGCTCTCGAATACAATCCTTTAAGACAACATTCTTGGCCTCACCTCCTGTGCCACCCCAAGCTGAGCTTAGCAAGAGGCTCACTCGGGGAAACACAAAGGGAGGTGGGGAGACTTACAAAACAAACCCCACATGAGAAACTAATGAGGTGGTATTATTTTTCTTTCTTTGGAGTGTGGGTTTTACCTGTCCAATAAACTCTGTATAAACCCAAGAGAGGCAGACCCCGACCCTCCTCTAATCCCACTGTCTGGGTCTGCCTGCACAGCTTTGTCTGAAATAGTCGCAAATCAAAGAGCTACGACAGAGAGAACACTAAGTGGTGCTTAAAAATGCATGTGAATGAAACCAGAGAAAATAATGACGGGAAACTGGGGAAGTCATGGGTCATGATTGCTTTACAAACACCTTTCAGAATATCACTTCTTCTAACAGTGTTACTGGCAGAATTTGAAACCCTGAATGTTCTGTAAAGAATAAAGGCCAATTTTGATGGTCTTTTTCTTTGTAGCTTGGGGAATGGCGCTTAGTAGCCTTTCAACACTTGAAAAGTCATTCCTCATCACTCATGAGTGTGTTGAGGGCACGAGTGTGTCTTTAAATAAAAAGTGAAAAGGAGGAAAATAAGCTAAACGGGCTACATTTACCCTACAAGGACACTGTTCTGAATTCCCCTGAGAAACTATTTGCTCAATGTCTATTAGATGAAACAATCTTCTGTTCAGAAAAGACACCAAATGTGGGGTGCATGCTATGAAGGGAAAGCCCCCAGCACTGGCTTTTTTCTGCAAGAGAGGCAGCACATGACAAAACTAGGAGGACAGAGGGGAGAGAAAGAGAGAAACAGGGATATTTATAAATGAAATAGATGAAAGGTACAGAGAAGTGAAGAGGAAGAGGGGTGTCATAGTGACATCCTGCAGCCTCAAGACAGCAAGGGGTCTGTCCATGGACACTCTAGCTGGACACTAGAGATATAGATGTTATGCCAAACCAAGCCAGGCTAAACCAAAGCCAAAAAAGCAAAAGAGGCCTGGGGGCGGTGGACGATTCCCCTTGAGAAGCACTGGAAATCCCCTTTCTCTCTGTGTTTGCTGCAACTCAAACCGAGTTGAAAATTTAAAAAAAAACTACCTAACTAACAATAATGCGACCCAGGGCTTCCTGTATTTATGTAAAGTAGCGAGTGCAGCAACACCAATTGAACACATGAACATAGACGCACTGTGACCTCAGAGTAGCCTTCTGGTTTTGGTTTTCCACTCCAGTTCCCTCAGCTGGACTTCCGTGACACAAGAGTCCATGGCAGATTTTTTAAAGAAAGTACTATTTTCCAGCTGGGTAGCTTTCTCTCTCCTCCTCTAACAACTCTATGGATTTAATGGGCACCACACTGCTGCAGGTCCACCGCTCCTCCACATCTCTTTATAATGGTGAGGACGAAAGTGACTTCAACGTATAAGAATAGTGTGTGGTGCACCCATCTTTTGAAAGACTGTTTATAAAAGAGGGAAATAAGCCTGTAATGACAGAGAAATGATGACTGTCCCATAAAAAGGACTCATTCAGTCATGTTCTGCACTTCTGGCGAGCCTTTGGTGGTATCTATATTTACTCAGCGATGACTTCACTTCATGCAGAATAGAGTATGCAGAGGGAATGGGCTACTTAATGTCTTGTAGGCCAGTTTTCCTTCATAGAATCCATGTCCGTCTGTCTAAAGGAAAGGTTTTATTTAAAGCGCTGGCATGGGGAGAATGACAAGAGGATAAAGACCTAGAAATAAGACACTGGTTATGGAAAGAGCACAACTAAGAGTGAATATAAAATGTATCTCACCGATTTTCTCTCGGCCTTGAGGTCCTGCAGGTAGCGCGAAAGCTCGGTGATGATTTGAGACGTCAGGTTCTCCGCTATAACTTCGTGTTGACCCGCATAGTCATTTAACTCATTAAGCGACGTCAGGAAGGCTCGACAGAAGGTGTACCTGGTGAGACACAGGAAGTGTTGTCGGTGTAGTTGCAAAGACAGAGGCGAAACACAGTCATTTTGTTCAGAAATAGTATAGTAGTTTGGATTTGGTTTGGAACAGATTTGTAATTCAAAAAGGGAACATGTTAAAGGAATAGTTTGACATTTCGGGAATTACTGTTTTCTGGCGGAGAGTAAGGTGAGATACAAAGCTATAGCTAGCATCTTGTTAGCTTAGTTTAGCATAGACTCAAGACTGGGAACAGTGGGAAACAGCTAGCCTGGCTAGGCTATGTCAAAATATTCCCTTAATCTGTTCTATGTGCAAGATCCTTGAACTTACTTGCTCTCTTCCTCTTCTCGTGAGTTCTTCTTGGGTTGATACTTCTTTGATAAATTCCTGTTAGGACAAAAAGTTCAACCTTGTCAGACATTTCTTACAGTATCTTTAGAGCACAGTCTGCCCCATTCCCATTATATTTCCCTGACACTGCCATTATGGACCTGCCAAAGGATCATCCAGTGCACAAGTCAATCCAGCAGAGTGCTTTTTTTCCGCTACTTCCACTACCTCCCCTTTCCTCTCTTCAGGTCATTAATCGTGCTCCCCCCAGGCGTATGCATGCAGAACCAGTCACCAGAAACAAGCATGCTTTTCTTATGCAGCCATTGCCCTTGTTTTGACTCTGGCTGCATGTTAGTGGCACGACATGAGTTCAGCATGAGGAGGCGAAGGAAAAATGAGATGTTGTGTAGGGATGAAAGAAAATCTGTCGCTGTACAAGCTGTAAGTGAATGGGTATTGTTGGGAATAGGCCGCAAATAACAACCTTTATTATGGTTATGACAGTCTCCCAATGTCCTCTGAACCTAGCAACTGTTGTGTGACAGGTTACAGTACATCATGTCACGTTTGTTTCATCATGACAGTGTGACACACTCACCACCCAATTGTGCTGATGCTCCGGTTTGATGGCTACTCTGTCAACAGAACATAATAACATGCACTATGCTCTGATGAATTTGGGCGCTTATGCCTTCAGGATCCTTTGTCTAATTAAAAAAGCACTGTTCTCAATTTAAAAACGAACAACCGAGCACGTACACAAAAAAACAGATTGGCACAAACCAGAAAAGCCATTTGAATTTTCACTAAGACAGAGTAAATCTAAATGTAACAAGGAGACAAAAGGGAGTTATACTGTAATTTTCCAATCCAAATTTCATGTCCTACAAGTCAAGCAAATTATTGTTACAAATTCAGTAATAAACATCATGATCATTTGTAAAATTATGAGTACACCGTTACAAATACAACACTCCTGTCCACTTTACATATCAGAATCAAAATAATTATTGTAAGTCGATGCAAAATGCCACAGCTTGTACATGTTGTAAAAGGGGGCAAGCAAAATTCCTGCCGAAATAAATTAATAATGCACGTGTTGAAAAAAAAACTACATGTAATGTGTGTCTCGCTCTGCTCACATCCCCCACGCCTCTCCTCCCCGGTGGTGTTTGGCTCCGCTGTTGCTAGGCAGATCTATCTGTCTATCTATCTCCCTGTCCTTCTCACCCCATCTCTAATTATAGTGCTAGTTCCCCACTAACTGATTCTCTCACAGCCAGATGTCATGTGTCAGATTGTATTCGCCCGCTCACCTCAGTAACATATTTAAAATAATTTACACAATACAAAATTAGGGTAGCTCTTAGCACTTAATTGTGATTAAACAGTGTATGTTTGTGTACGTGTGTCTGGAAAATTATACCGCATGAGTGCATGGCTGCTACATACTGTTTGACACTGTAACCACAGTAAAGACAGACACTCTTTTAACCCCCCACCCAGTCTCTTTTGTTAGCAGGACTTTATTCCCACTGTGTTATGGATTATGCCAGACTGGAATTTGGGGGAGGGGAGGGGGAGGGGGGAGGTATTAATGCATTGCCCTGCAATGACTAGACTGAAGCATTGTGCATGTTTACACCAATGCAGTGGAAGAGGATTATTCGTGGGATTAGTTCAGAGTGTGGTTGGTGTGGTGATAGAAATGGTACAAAGTAGTGTAATAGCCATAGATGATGTTCAATTGGTGAGGAATGTAGGCTATTTCAAGTAGTCAAACAATTCTTTGCAATTCAGCACTTATTCGCTAGTGATCAATATTTACTATCCTCTTACTGTACCCTGTTCTATAGGCCCTTTTCAATGCCGCCTTATGTCATAGCAGGGAGAGCACATGTGTAATTAACAACAATAGGACTGAAACTAGCAAATATTTTCATTGTCAATTGGCTGAATATACTCTCAGTTGATCATTAGAAAAATCACAATTTTTCACAATCATGTCTTTTCAAAGACCAAGGCGATATCCTTAAATTGCTTGTTTTGCCCAATCGACACTCCAAACCCCTAATATATTAAATTACTTTTATATTTAGACCAAGCAGCAGGTCCTCATAATTGAAAAATCGGAGCAACAAAATGTTTGGTTTTTTTTTTGGGGGGGGGGGCTTTAGGAATGACTTAAACCGTTCCATCGATTATCAAAATAGTTGCAGGTTATTTTTCTGTCAATTGACTTAATGATTGATTGACTAGTCATTTCATGTCCCAGTAAGCCAACCTTGTCAAAACAAGATTGTGACGTGTTAAAATATCTGCAGTAAAAAAGCCTGTTACTTCTAAAATAAAAAGGAAATCTTCCCAACAACCCAGGCGTAAGACTAGATCAAAGGTGCAATTCCATTACTTTATTAGATCTAACAGCCCTGCGTTTCTTTTGGGTAGATTAAGCCTGATTTCATGAGCTAAGTTGATTAAAAGGGATAATTAGTCCTGAGGTCAGGCCAACTACATAGCACCACAACAAAGAAGCACAGTGTGTTGAAAACACAGGATAACCCTATGACTCAAGCTATCCTGTCAGTACATCCTAATTTCCTCATTTTAGCCTTTTTCTGACAAGTGTGCCAATGTGCATGTTGTGTATACTAGATAACTGGCCCAGTTTGACAACGGGCCCTCTGTGTTAGCACAGTGACTGAAAACATCTGCACCATCTGTGGAGCCTGAAGTTCAATAAAAGCCAACCTGCCATGGCAAGATGACTCTACCCCTGTTCTTTTGTCAAACATACTGTAGACAGATGCTGACTAATTGAATTATGGGATATCGGTATCTGTTCAAATGCAAGTGCAAAGCTGTGCATGTGTATATTTTTGGGCTGCAACATTTGTTTAAACAATGCTTTAACTTAGCTTTAAAGTAATGTATTTTGGATAAATAAAGAATTATCCAGTTGTACACATGAACAAAAGCAAATTTAAGCAACAACAAAAAAAACAGTGAACGCACATTAATATTTCCGGTCCATCAATAATTAGCTTTTTATAGGCCTGGACGTTTGACATTGTTTCTCTTAATTCAAATATTTCAGCAAATTATAGAAAAAGAAAGAACCGAACAACATTCAGAGATCTAAACAATCCATACATATAAAACAGCATTTGGGTGAAAATATTTAAATCTGTTTGATGTTTGGATGTGTCTGTCTTTGAGTGTGAAAAGTTCATGGGTGCAGGGATGTGGTATATGGGTAATGCATGCATGTAAACACAGACAGCTAGTCCTATTATCTCAAGCTGACTTAATTCTCAAAAAGTTGAGTGGTATGGGCTTTAGAGGATCTGTTACAGCTGGTTGCTATGTGAATAGTGGATTGGTATTGGCTAGTCCCAATGAAATGGGGGGATGGGGTCAATACTTAGAGCATTAGCCATATTGCCAGGCCTTTTTAAAGATGAGGATTTTGGATTTGGGGGGGGTATCTCCTACTGTGTTAGGATGCAGGACTTAGGAGATGGATCCTCTCAGTGCAGGATTGCTCATGCTTCCATCACTGCCTTGGAAAATCAGTGACTGCACCATAACTGTATGTGTGTGTGTGTGTGTGTGTGTGTGTGTGTGTGTGTGTGTGTGTGTGTGTGTGTGTGTGTGTGTGTGTGTGTGTGTGTGTGTGTGTGTGTGTGTGTGTGTGTGTGTGTGTGTGGAGAATTGTAGGGGGCGGGGTCAACACTTGTGTTGGAGTGGAAAAAGGAAATCTGGGTCAGACCTGGGGTTGATAATGCTGATACCTACTAGTCTCTATGGAAACACAAGCTCCGCCCCATCCCCCCGCAACCTGACTTCCTCCAACAGACAGCGTGCATGCACGAGAGAAGATACAGAAAAGATTCTTTGTAGAAGAAAAAAAAAAGAGAGGAAGATGAAGGAGGGAATATACATCCTCTTCACATCGGTTTATTTAGATCTACACCCGCATAAAGCAAGTATGCTTATTAATATATTTAATTTATTGTATTTATAAAGGACAGTGCACATTAATCAACTTTTCTGTAAATGTGCCAGTGTTAGCCAGCCGGCTCATTTTCAACTCTAGTCTTTTTATAGATATGTTATACTGCTAATGTACTGCTTTCCATACAGGAATTCTCATCTCAGTTTTCCCTTTCAGAGGAAGGTCAGAGGTCACGGTCAGCTACATAACAAGCTGGGAAGGATTCAGTCTCCTGTTTCAAGGATACTTCAGTAGGTCAAATCCCGCTGTAGATTGGGGGGGGGGGGTTCTTTCTCTAAGCAACCTGGATGGAAAACACTCACCCGAATCACAACCCTGAACATGGATCCTAAATCAGCTTGAGTACTCACCTAATTTGTTTTGCATAGTTGGTTTCAATCTCTGATCTCTCCTTGACGAATTTGGTGTACTTCTCCACAAAATCGATCCCCCACTGTGTATGCTTCTCCAAATTGTCAAACTGATCCTGCAGAAAAGAAGAAGTGACGAATGAATCAATTCAAATACAAGGGAGATAGCAATCTACAGTAACAGTATCAAGGATACAGAAAAAAAAGGAAGAGAAGAATAATCAGATTAAAGATTATTTCATCGTGATGGGGAGATGTGAATTGTATACATCGTAGGACCTAATGCTGAATTCAATGCCACGGTAAATCAAGTTTACATCTAATATCACCAAATATACATCGTAGTATTTGAGAACAGCCTATACACATTCTTACTAGTCTTCTAAAAAATCTACTTTTACTCAATTGTTGTGGGAATATCTGTCTCCCTTCAACCAAAGCCAGCAGGCAGCATATGTATGTGTCAGTCAATGTGTTTATTCTGAACCACTGATCCGACCTACTCTCATCGCTACAATTTATACATTTAACAATTTCAAAGGAGGCACTGCCTGGCCAATGACTGACACTGTCATTTTAAGTTGTAGATGTGACAAGTGAGTTTTGCCTTGATATCATTGATATCATCATATCATAGTGCTGTCATAGTAAAAAAAAAAAACAGTCACCAACAGCCGAAACTACTGATAATCAAATACAGCTGTTGGGGCTGAACTCATTATTCATGTTTCGTTCATGACGTGAGGAAAAAATGAGCCTCTAGTTGGCTGAGGTCACGGCTTTATATTCATCAGTTCAGAAAAGAGAGCATTTCAACTGGGATATTAATAAACACACACATACACACACACACATGCTACAGCTAATCTTTACTGACGATCATACGGCTACTTCCAAACATTCTTCTAACGACAGTGTGGCTGTTAATTTAAAAAAAAAAAATGAACCAAAATAAAAACAACCTTGGTGTAGCTCCAACAGTCCCCCATCCTCTCCTCCACCATGTCTGGAGTCACCCTCAGTCTGGCTAATAGTTCCCCTAGCACGACACACTAAAGCATGTGAAGTGTCTGCTCGAAAAGGTCTGACTGATTCTCTGAGCAAACCACACAATGCACTCTGTGACTGCTTGAAGCATCTCTGCACTAAAAGCACTTTCATAGCAAACACACGGGAAGCGGTTGTGGTGATGAAAAGTTCAAGAGTTACACTCGATCCTGCAGCACTTTAAGGTATCTTTGACTGACTTATTTATAAGAATTAGAGCATGCTAAAGATTCAAGACGATACACTATTGTAGCTTTATTGAAGTCACATTATTAAGTGTGATGAAATCTCTCTCTCAACAAACGTAACAACTTCCCAATTAAAGCACTCAAGGACAACAATAGAGTACTTAGAATGAGAGGGACTTTCCAGTGTGCATTGTTAGTCAGTTTCAAAGAGCAATCACTCATCAACAAGCCACTCAACACAAGAATGACAAGATAACAATTAGACATTTTACTGAAACAATGAGAGTCAACCTCTCAGCCCCATCACTTGTATTTCCTTTTCTCCCTCTGTTTCTCTGCCCTCAAGACACCTATTTTTCTAGGTTCCACAACAAGCTTCCCTTCCCCTTTAATGCCCAAGAGAGCACAGACCTATGTGCCAATTAAAGTCATCAAACAGCATTTGCTTCATGATCACTTGCAGGCACCAATTATTCTTGGAAGAGAAAAAAAAAACAGACAACAATCAGCACACGTCACTGCAGCCACATCATGCACAGAAAGCCCTCCTCTCTCTAACACACACTCCTCCACATACATAACTCAGATTACCTTTTTTTGCAGGGGCAACATCTTATCCAGCGTGTCTCCGTGTGGAATATGTACCCTTTTGCAATATCCAAATCCAGAAAATATACATCCAACTCGCCTC
Source organism: Sander lucioperca (assembly GCF_008315115.2). Taxonomy (NCBI): domain Eukaryota; kingdom Metazoa; phylum Chordata; class Actinopteri; order Perciformes; family Percidae; genus Sander; species Sander lucioperca. The sequence goes on along the minus strand of NC_050186.1, from coordinate 15,992,579 downwards.
TCCTCCCCCTCCAATGCAGCAAGACAAAAAGGCTGAGGTTAGGTTAGGGAAGGCATCCACAAGACCATTTCCAATGTATCCAAAGAGGACCAAGAGCAGATTAGCGTCTGGGTTTGGAACAATGTCCGCTGACCCCACTCCCACACAGTAACAAAGAAACTGCACAGTTGTAGCAAGTAATTCCCGATTGTCCGGAGGGGGCACGAATCCCAGAAAGCAGTTGAGGAACCGAAGCAGCACTGGCTCCCTCACACACACACATACACTCTGATTCTGAGGCCACGGCTACCCACAGCATTCAGGCTTAATGCTCCATCAGGCGTAAGGTGGAATAAGTGGGATGGTAGAGGAGGATAGTGAGAGAGACAGCGGAAAAGCAGAGGGAGGGGGCCTGAGGGGAGGAGAAATGACGGGAGAGGCGGGATTACTTGGGAGGGGATTAAATTTAGAAGGGGGGGACTATCCTACTGCTGTTGGGACCTCATAAACTCTTTACCACATTTCAAAAATAATAAAATATATATAAAATAAAGGATAATGATCTGCAGCATGATGAGTCATTCCGAGCACATCAATCTTTGCTAATATCAGGTGGGATAGAAGTTGTTCGAGTAAAATGGAAAAGCCATCAACAAAGCAATTGTCCAGCTCAGAGAGAAAGAGCTGCTTAATAAATGATGAACCTGTGTGGGGCCAGTATCACAGACAACAACACATTTAGTGAAGGTGTGTCCAATGTTAGCATACAGTCTGGCTGACTCCTTGCTTCATTTCATCAACCTCCTGCCATTCCAACTTGACTTAAGTGATTTGGCATTGTTGATCGGACAAAATAAACAATTTCAATAACTTGGTCTGGACATTATATTTTTTTTTATATCTGTCCAACATCTTATTGACCAAACAATAAATTGTTAATCGAGAAGATAGATGGAAGATTAATAAGTACTGAAAATAATAGTTGTAGCCATACCCACAACGTCTGGGTTGAAATTATGCAAGTGATGATGAGAGTTTTTTTTCATGTTGAATGTAAACAAAAAGCTGCTTGCCGTCGCTGCGCTATCGTCATCGTGTAAAGCCCACCTCAACGGTTGTGATTGGTGCCTCGACTTGGAAAAATTGGAAATGGGCTTGAATGGGCTCTTGGCCAGACTGACTTGCAGAGCAAATCTCAAATTTGCCAGAAGTTCGTCAGGGTTTTCCCAGGCTACACCGCATGCAAATTATACAAATATTCTGTGGCAGTTGGCTGAACAACTACTAGACTCAAATTCAAACCGGCAAAGGGGTTTTTGTAAAACCTCCTCCTATGGCCCCCGTACTAAAGACTAATAACTCCTGCTCCAACTTCCATTCTGTCATCTGCGGCCTCTGACACCTGACCTTGTTCCTGCAGGAGGGAATAAGTGGGGGATCCCTTCAGGAAACGAACCAGCCCAACTCTGCTTGTTATTTCAGGACCCAATCCCACTCACTGTGATGCATGTACTATTGTGGTAGTACATGAAAGAAAATAAATAGAACAGCGCCGCTAAATATGTTTTTCATCATCCAGGAAATGGGAAACAGGTTCAAACCGAGAACAAAGGAGACATTTAACAGTTACTAAATATATGTAGGTTTCGCCCATGTGCTGTAAGAAAACAAATAAATGCTTGTTTAAGGATCAGCCTCCTGACCTCCGACTCTTTCCAACTGGCGATGGAGATAAAGGTGCAGTTTAATGTATTAGACTGCCAGTTAATCTGAACTAATGTACATTATTAAGCTACCATTCCAGATCAAATCTCTCGATATCAGCCGCACCACTGAAGGCCTATTTACTTGCACCTGCATCCCCCACAACACTGAGGTTTTCTCTTTCCTCTCTGTTTATAGTAGATAGAGCACAAACACAAGGACAAGCATACGACAAAGCAGGGCTGCTCGATTATGGAAAAAAATCCCAATCACAATTATTTTGGTCAATATTGAAATCACGATTATTTAACACGTGTTTAACTGACTTTTGGAAAGATGTTGCAAATACTGAACTTAAAAAAACAGTGAAAAAGGTAAACAAATCAATAGTGAAAACACCTAGAACTGTGAAATTTCCCTTAGTATTTTTCCCGGGTTTTTTTACACAAGACAAAATAGGAGTTTACCTGCAAAACGAAACGTGCAAAATAATTTTTCTCGATTGTTCTGTTGTCTGGTGCAGACAAACACAGTAAAAGAAAAGGCTGAAAGAATATTTTAAGCAACTGAATACCTGATAGTGAAATATAACCACTGCAGAATACCTAATGCTGGAATACCACTGGATTTATTGCACTGAATTATTTTACTTTGATGATTTTGACTTAGTGATGCTTGACACAAGATGAAAGACATATGTCTTCCTATTCCTTCTCATTTCCACCACAGAAGGCAGTAGAGAGTATTAACACTACTTTTAACACCACTGCTGCTGGTGTTTTATTTTTTATTTTTTATTTTTTTAATCCCCAGTAGGATTCAAAGACACAAGTTCTGAAATAAATGAAGCATGTAGAAGAACTGTTCCCTGACCTGACCACATATTCCCTAAAGACTGATGGGTTTTATATAATAATGCACCTGTCAACCACAGAAGCAAGCTGATTCATGGTGCACTAAATAAGAATAATTTGGTCATCTCTGTTTTAGGCAAGGGGGTAAGCCAGCCTCCACAAAGCGTACCTCCCACGGAGCCATTTTGATGCTAATAAGCCATCAGGTGCCATTAGCATTCCATTGACTGCCATTCATTTTGGCGCCACTTTGACAGCGAATAACTTTACATCTGAAGCGTTTAAAGACTCTATTTGTCCATTGTTTGCTTCTAAAGAAACACAACGATGTATGAAAGGCTCCATTACCTTGTATCTCACGTTATGGCTCCGTTGCAGACGTTTTTGTAAAAATAGGCTAACGATCGTGTCATAACCACGGGACTTACTGTCGCATAGTAGACAAATTACCGTACAGTACAGGAGAAGCTCGCAGGCAGTTTCGACTTACATTAGCTGTTTAAGTTTAATTACTAATGTTAACTAGCATTTTAGTTAGCAGTAATTAGCCTGTGCCTATGTTATCTCCTTACATTATCATCATTATATTATATCTCCTTCCGTGCAATGATTGAGATTTCTCTTGGCACAGCTACCAGAAGACTTACAACTTTCAGACAGGTTGTTCACGTCACATCTAGTCTTCAAGCTCAGTTTGTAGCTGCGCAGTAAAGCTCAGCCATCACCGGAAAAGTGCTTCTAATAGACTTCACTGGTCTCTGTCGAAAACAATTGTCCATATTCTATGGTTTTAAGGAGGATAAAAGGCACGACAATGAGATCGCAGATCAAGAACTTTAAAAGCAGACAGATCCAGTGTTAGATTACCAAACACAAAGTGAGTTGACCTACTTTACAACAAGGTTCGTGATAACAGGACTGCAAAATCGTTTTAAAACGTCTGTTAAAAAAAACACTCCTAGGGAACACTTTGTGCTTTATTACAGCCTTACTACCTCTGCAGGGGTCAGTTTGCTGCTCTGATGATCACAGCAAAAACCAATGTGCCACTAAAAACACAACAGAATAAGAGGGAAAAGGGAGTGTTTCATTGGTAGACCGAGGGGACAGACAACAGGAAATCACTGACTAAGAAGTAAAAAAAAAAATGTAAATGCAGATGTGAATCAGCCTTGAAAATAAAACACTCAAAGCTAATACACATAGTGTTTGATATATAACCCCCCCCCCAAAAAAAAGATGCCTGCAACAAAAAAAAACTAACTTATAACTAAATATTATTTATTCCACAGTCAGAGACACAGTCTTGATAAATAGATCTCTCATTAATTTAATTGGTAATGTAATAGTGTACAGATTTCAGATGGATGTTATTTCCAGATTTCACAGATGGGTAAATAGCGCACCTGATTAGTTGAGTAAGAACAAGGGTACGGGACTTTCATATGAACTGACCCCAAACATATAATTGTGGCTTTATTTTCATGAAACCATTAATCACATGAATGTAACGGTTAACCTCCAAGGACTAAAATCACACAAAACATTTGTAGAAGGACTAAAGAAATGTTTATAACTTTCCAAAAAAATGGCTTCAAGCTCTCACAACTAAGTTTCAAACGTTCCAAACTTAGCTTCAAGCTTTCAGATTGTGTCACAGTGGTATCTATATGAAGTCTACCCTCTGACAGGAAACCTGTTGAGTTGAGACAAAGAAAAGCAGATGCCACGCCAGAGTAGGGGGGAATCCACAGAGGCTGAGGGGACAGATGTTCTGCTGGAAGGACAATGGGATGATAAGAGGCCTTTAGATGCTTTTGTCTTTTTTGTTTAATGGTTCAATGTGTTGAGCTAGGACAGTGGGTTAGGTTGGTGGGTAGGGGCTTGTGATGAAAACATCTAGACTGACTGAAACTCCATATACCTCACTGTCCCATACTGACCTCATTCATTGCTTAAGATTGCAGAAAAAATTGTCATTGTCAGAGAAACTGAAACTATGATGGAAGTACTGATTGGGTGATACCTATACACATATTTGGTCTGATTAGTAAAAAGAGAAGAAGGTGGTTTCGGAGTGGTTTTTATGCTCTCGTCTATTAGAACCATTATGATAAAGATGAAAGAGTTATTACAGGAGCCTTGTTGGCTAACAAACTCCGAACTGCAGTGAGAATGAGAAGGGTGAGGAGGAAACTGCATTCATCCAAAAGTGGTCATTAGGCAGTGAGGGTCCTTCCAATTCAAATAATAAACAAATAGCCCAATTGTTCTAGCAAAAATAGCCCTGTCTCATTGAATTAAGCAAAGCAGCAGAAAATGTTCAACGCTGCGGAGTTGTTCTAGTAATTATCCAAAGCCTTATACAGTACTTCTTACTGACCATAGCAGACACACCAGAGAGATGACTCAGAGACGCTCAGTAAAGCAGAGCCACTGAAATCTACGGTGGTCCATGAGTCAATGCAGCGCTTCACTGTGTCTCGCGACAGTGGGCGTCCAGCAGCAAGAACAAATATTTTAAGGGAGATGCCAAACCCTCTCTCAAACACACGGCACACTTTGTCCAAGAAAGCGGGGCGGAACAATGCCTCCATTGCCCAGTGTAACCCCTGTGTCAGAGAGGAAAAGGGACAGTAGCCTCACACACACACAAACACGCTCGTGCGCACACGTAAACAAAGACTGATGATCATGTGCTTTACTGAAAAGTTGCCCTAAGCTATTTTTTCGTTGGGTTGTAAAGGGTTGAGAAGGGTTTATTAGCCCCCTGCCCACCCAGCCTAAATGACGATTTAACACATGAATGCAAACAAAGGCTAAGACAATTTACACTACTGTCAAAATAAGCTAATGCAGCAATGCAATCTATCTTGCTGCATAGGATAAGTTTTTACATTTTTGATTTAGTCACTAATAACAAGCTGATATTTGCATCGAGACTTTACTATCGCTATAAAGGTTCAGTCATTCACTGCTTGACTATGCAAAATATTACTGAAAGAACACAAACACATGCCCATAGGAAAATGCACACATGTACACAGCAACGTTCTGCAAAATAGAAGCAGCTGTTTGGGGCAGTGAGTGACCTTATGTGTAAGAGCTCTTGTTTGCATGCCATGTAGATATTTATAGAAACAACGCCTCTGCCAGTCTGAAATTTAAGAATGTGTGTTAGCGTATGCATGCACACGTGTATTATGCTTCTGTGCTCATAAAGCATTTCATCTCTGTGCCTGCTTTTGCACGACCCCAATTGCTATTTAGTCCCTCTGTCCATGTCCATGTCACTTAACAGTGTCATGTATGAGTAATCGACTCACTCGATAAGAAATGCCAGCTCTTGTTGCAGTGGTTAGGCAACAGGAAATTGCTGCCTCTCAGTTGAGTCATAGTAACCGGAAGGGTGGTCAACTCATTCACGGATTCAAAAAGAAACTTTTATTGCAGCATTTCTTTAGGCTCTGACCTCGTAAAATCCCTATAAACTGATTTAACAGTTACTTTTTTTTGTCTAATTGTTGAATTAAATGGAAATTGATTTGGAAAGAATAATTATGCAAGAATCATTTTACATCTTTGTCCACTTACAGCACTTGCCAACTTCATCTGCAGTAGCACCTGCAGATACTCTTCAAAAGGGCTCCGCTGGTGCTCTTCCTTTTGCTCCTCCGTTTCCGATTTCAGAGAACGAACACTGTCCATGAAAACAAAAAACTCACTTCGGCGCAACATGGTCACGGTTTTCACAAGACAACAAAGTAGAGAAAAGGAGCTCCGAACGAAGTTAATCCATTTTAGAGGAGGGAAATACGACAGAGGAACAAATCTTGGTCAAGCAAAGCAGGATTTAAGATCCTGCATATAGTAACGCAAAGATTGAATCCAAACACATCATATATCCTGGTAATCAAGGAATATATTCATCAATCGAAGTGCACCCAATGCAGGCAGAACAAAAAGTATAACGTGAGGGAACAACAGAACTGCTGTAACCAGCACAGAACTTGATTTAATGACGTTGTCATTAATCTGATTAGTCCACCTCCCTTCTAACTACCTTAACCACCCAATAGGACGCTGTCATTCTGTGGATTATCCCTGCTAGGCCAGCAAACACACATTAGCCATTGTTCTTGTTGAGCTGTTTATGTACTTTTTAGAGGATAAGGCTCTTTAAATCTTATATAACACATTCTTTTTGCCTTAAGGAAACATTTGAACTTTATATTACCAATATGAGAGACACTTTATGTACTAAACTGCTACAACATAGCAAGCTATTGGCTTGTTCATTCAGCGAATGAGTTAGAGGTAATCCAGATTTGGCTGAGGTCATCTCATAGTCCATGAACTTGATAACATTATACGGATGTTAACGGCTGAAACAAGTGGGGTACTGATGGGAGAAATCAATCCATATAATGGCATGGATGGACCTGGTGTTTGTACATTGGGAATAAAAGTGACCTACAATCTACTTATAGTCTCACTTTCAGCTAATGAAGTTAGATTTCAAACCCATGTTCTAGAGCTAAAATTGGCCAATATTATCTTATTGCAGATATATTCATTTTTGTGTATATGTCCGCAGATAAAGCAAAGAAATTGGCATACAGGAATGCCAGACTGGGTTTGAGGTCATATAGAAACAAGTATTCTTTTTTTCATTGAGACATTTTTTGAGGAGGTTTTAATCATCCAAATCTAAGGTCTAAGGACAGAGGATGTTGTATGCTGTGCAGATTGTAAAGCCCCTTGAGGAAAGTTGTAATTTGCGATATTGGGCTATAAAAATAAACTTAACTTGACTTGACTTTATTTTTCAACTGTAAAACATACTCAATACTATCTTGGCCCCAATTATTTACTTTTCTTTAAGTACTTCTAAGGGATCCATACCAAGATTGTCTGTCTATGTTAAAAACAAATGACTACTGGCCAATATATCGTTTTCTGATTTTTTTTAAACCCCCCAGAGAGCAATATCAGCCTAAAAGACCGGTCCGGCTACACCATGTTCTCATTGTCCAGTACAAATGTAACACATGAAACATGTTACGGGGCAGTTAACACTGACTTCAGTGTTACTGTAAACGACACCCCTGCTCAGCTGTCCACTACCATGCTATACATGGCTCAGGTGAGTCTCTGGCCATGGCACTCATGCTATGTGCTGCCGTGACATGTCTTATGTAGCCCTTTTTCCGCTAAAGAACCATGATTTGAACATAATAACTACATGTTTTCTTGCAAAATAGTCAAAATAGTACCCTTTTGATTGCTAGGTGTGGGTCTTTGAATGTAATCATACTGTAGGGACTTAACATTCAGGGGGGGGGGGGAAATAACATACAGCACTAGCATGCAATTAAGTCTGCTGGCAAACACATCAGTAGTAAATGAGAGACTAGATTAAACATATCTGTGTCTAACACTTACACCCAACTGTGTCTCACTCACAGTTTCATAAATAGATCTGTGTGACATGCTGCCTTTTTTTTCTGTCAGCGTCTCGAAAGGCTCCTCTTCTTGCAATGGCTCTTTACTCACTACAGCTACAGTTTAATAGCTTAGCTTCAGACGACAAGAGTCAAATCTCTCCCTTGAGGATCAAATCTGGCTATGTGCCAACCATGTGTTGCATTCCTCTTTTGAGTCCCAGATCATTTGCTTTCCTCTCCAGGTAAGACAAGAGTGTGGTACTCGTTGTCTGTGTTGCTGATGCATTTCCCTGCTGTAGTAGTTCCCTACTCAACAACAACTCATTCAACTTCGATTCTGCAGAAAGGTGTCATAAGACAACATAAAAGTCATGCAGACAAGTATGGCTAGTGCAGCCAATGAGCGGGGTTGTTATTTTTAGCCAGAGCATTGTATTTCGCTGGAATGGTCTGCTGGTGGTAACACAAGATAAACATATAGCTGCTGTGGTTGATGGTGTGGTTTTCCTCAACAGCATACTGGGCAAATCTATGGTAAAATGAGCAGTCCCTCACTCACATTAGCTGAATAGCTATTTACTGTAAATTATTAATATTGCTTTGTAGAGTAAGAAAACACATGAATCACTGCCTGAACGTTAGGCTGTAAGGATAGAATAAGGATGGAAGACATTATGTCAGATCTCCTACAACATCTCCTGTATCTGCTATTTGAGTTCCTCAGCTGCTTTAATTCTACTAGATGAAAAGCCAACGCTTTAACCTGCTAACAGCCCACAGGGACTTTGAGATTCTAGCTTTATTCTCTCTTGCAAACAACGAAAGGTTTTACGCTGATGCTAGAATATCTACAATCCTTTATTTGCGGGGGCTCAGAGGACTTGGTGTACACAAGTACTTTGACTGTATCATCAAAATGAGCTCACATATCTGGGTGGTCCTTCTTTTGCTGGCATTGCAAAATGTTTTTCAATTTCTCTGAATTGTGTGGCAGTACTTTCACTCCACCCTGACATGTCTCATCTCAGGATATGAGTAAAGATGGCACTTCTTAAGTGGCTGCCTGGCACGGCAAGCAGAAAATCCAACTTGGAAAGACTCAGATAGCTCAGCGTGTTTAATGCACCTGTATGCACCCAGTTTTCTGTGCTAATGTACAGCATACTAGGGGGTAACACCCACTCGGAGAGACATGTAAACTTATTAAGTTTGTGAGTAAGACCATCTCTGTTATTGAATGAAGCCAGCTCCAGCTAGAGGAAGTAATGGATATATTTTCACTTTGTCATTTAGTGCCAAAACCATTTACTAATACAACCAACGGCCTCCACCCTCTCTGTCTGGCACCATGCACATTAATAAATGTCCACAGCGCCCCACATATTGCCCTATTATAAATAACTCCTAAATGTTAAAAAGATATTCCCACTAAAGCAAAAAGGTTTTGACAAAAAATCCTGCAGACTTGTGAGCATTAACAGACCACAATGATGTACTATCTTGCCAAGAAGCCTCCTCGCGCCCACACAGCCTCTCAATAATCACAAAAATGTGAGGTTAATTCTTCCACTGTAAGAGGACAAATCTAAACTAAGAAACATAGAAAAAGACCGTCCTTATTTTTGAAGTATCACACACGACTGTTTCCAGTAACATCAGTCTAACAAAGGCAATTACAGGAGAGTTGAATGCAAATGAGTCAGTGTGATGAAAGCAGAGAGGAGAAGAAAAAAACCCACAAATGAGGAAATGTTAAGAAAGGCGAGAGTGGGCTGGACATTTCTTCCCGCAGTTGGAATATTTTCATGCAGTGTGGGAGACAAATGTGTGGTAACTGCACGAGCCAGTTTTCATCATGGCTTTGAATGAGTTCACATTAAGCAGCCGTAAAATAACTGCTAAAAGGGTTCAACATGGTACCGACAAAGTCTACAATGTCTGGTATCCCTTCAAAATGAAAAGAAGGAAGAACAATAACAGTCCACTACTGTTCCACAGGCAGCAAACCCACTGTTTCTTGGCCTTCATGATCACAAAACAGGACAGATGGAGAACTGTAATACAATTTACATTAGCATCTTTAGCACTTTACCACACACGCGTCTACAGTTGGTGTGTTTGCTAGCTAGCTGCAGCAAACATCTGTGCTGTCACATCCATTTGCTTTTTGGGAATAATAAACACGGACTGCAAAAACACTCCAGAGGTCAAATCTGTACCAATAAAAGAAAATGAAAATCCTCCTTGCATTCAGTCCAAACATATTATTTCCTTCTGCACACAGAATGTTTCTTACAGGCTGGCTACATTGTACGCGTAACGTACGCGGAGCAGACGTTCCAAAAATACGCTTCCACTACAACACGAGAGCAGCGCGTAGTGGTGCGTGTGCTACGCGTAGATCTGCTCTCCAAGCGTCTTCTATTTATATTTTTTACACGAGGTGCGTGCGGCCCTTTTACACAGAAATGGATCATAAAGTGTCTATATTTCTTTTAAATTAAAACTACTGATATACAGGAAACGACTTAATGACTGTGAATGAGCGTCTTGGCAGTTCTTGTTTCCCTCACCTGCGTCCTCTGATAACAGCTGACAGTAGATTGACGTTTTCACAGCACTGTGCCGGCTCCAAAAAAACGGAAGAAACAACAACAATCCCAAAGCAAAAGCTCAGCGTCTCGCCTGTGACTCACACGATCCTACGCCATGTGTGCGCACTGCGCAGCAGGTGTAGCCGGTTAAAAGATACATTACGCGGCACATACGCGAACGGTCCGCATACGTTACGCGTTCAATGTAGCCAAAGTTGTTGTGTACAGGTAGATATTAGATTGTTTCTTATATCTGTGAATCCTGAGCACTAAGTTACAATTTCTTGAGAATACTAAACACTTTTTACAATCAGGATTGAAGATTTGGTAAAAAAAAAAACGACATGGATTAATATCACATTTTTTTAAATCATGAGACCTATTTTCAATGCCACCTGCTAATGCTCTTTTTTCTGAATACTTGTGTTATTCTATGCACACACTATCACTCTTCCACTACTTGCTTATAAGCTACACACTGTACCTTTACAATGAGGTACACTTCGGCTTAAAAGCATTAATCGTTTCAATGGAGAAGTTGCAGAGAAAAGAGGTTGTAGACCTTTGTTCATCCTTCACCCAAAAGGTTGTAAAACAGTGCAGGGAATCTCTGTGCTCATGGAAGTCCATTACTCTGTTGGGGGGAACTCAATGCTGTCACAGCCTAAAGAACAAATGACAGTCTGTAGTAGTAATTAGGAGAACATGGAAGGCTATGAGGCTCAGGTGACAATATGTCAGAGCTCATGTGACTGAGACCCAACAGCAATATCATTTCCACCATCACAGCGGTGATTAGAGGCTGACTTTACATATTAGAGGCTGCAACAGTCTGTGGCAGGAAGGATTGAGTCACCTTTTCTTGGACAAGATGACAAAATGGCTCAGACCCCTCCCTGCTATCAGCTCTGAGGAAATGGAATGCCAACAGCTGTTGTTTAGAAAAAGCCCAAGACAGAACATCTCAATTAATTGTTTAGTGTATAAAGCATTTCATTTATACATGTTTATTTGGTTTATGGTTTATTGTTTATTTTGTTATTATTTTTGTTGTATGGTCTTAAATATTGTAGTTACTGTGTCATCTTTTCTTGATTTTTGTTTGCGTTGGTGGTGATGGCGAGGGGGGGGGATATGGTCATGTTGCGAATTGTATGTTTTGTATGTTGTTTAAAAAAGAAAAAGAACAATGTTAATCACAACAACAACATTTTCATGGAGATGTCAACAAATATCTCATTTTGTATTATTATTTATTCAATTTACTACCGTGTAAGGACAAGAAAAAACTGAAAATTCTCCCATTCGAGAAGCTACAAGCTTAAAAAATCATTATAAAAAAGAATTGCAGATTAATATCATGTTGTCTATTAATCGAACAATTGATTAATCGATTAAGCTACTAATTGTTGTGGCTCTAAATAGAAATGTCAAAGCATAATCAATTGGATGCAGCTTAGGTAAACAGAAATACTAATTGCCATGATGTACAGGTTTACAAATATGTTACACGAAATTGAAGATACAACTACGTATGTGTGTTTGCCAAAGGGTCGGACAAAATGGGAATGCCTATTTTTTGTAATTCATCTGCATGTCTTACATATATCAAGGTGACCCTACTCTATTTGAATCCCCCCCCCAGTCCCCCGCCCTGTCCTCCTTTCTTTCTGCTTCTTGTTCCCCAGGGTGCAGACTGAGGCCTACAGATCAGATGTGGATCCATTCATCACTATTTTACTGTCATGCAGATTCAAAGAAAGAGCTGAAGAGAAAATGGGCTCGGGGTAGTATCACTGAGTCAGCAGGTGGGTGGCTATAAGTGTAAGATTTAATGGTGGGGGTGAAGGGATGTCTGTCGTAGTCTGCCAAAGGTTTCAGTCTCTGCCCCCCCCCCCCCCGCTCCCCCCTTACTTCAGCCCACTGACAGAAGGAAACAAACTAGCTCAGGTTTCAGTCCTGGAAGTGCAGGGGAACAGCAGGGGATGAGGCTGGACCCTGGGGGAGTCTAAGACAAGATGAAATACAAAAGCAGAAAACACTGAGGAAATCTCAGTCTAACACCAGGCTGTTTCAGACTCATAATAACACTACCAGGAGACCCACCCTGATATCTCACTGCTGTGACTGCACGACTGAAATCCCCCAACACAAGACCATGTGGTTTTGATTGAACGTTTCAGTCTGTGTCCCTTTGGCAAAGTCTGGAGCACCACTTAATGACATGAGAGAAAACAATTTAAAAAGGCCTCTCCAGACAATACCACTTTCCCTTCTCAATTACATGAGGGGCGATGGCTTACAGATAGGCGTGTGCCTACAATTAAAAATGCTGGACAAACATCTGTCAAGCTGTCCCCAATGGCAAGACAGATATTCACGCCTCAACTGACACTGAATAAACAAAGTAACGCACCATTTCAATAATGTAACTGGCAAAGCATGGTTTAGTCAAGGACCACACATGGGTCAATTTGCCTACTATTTTAAAGCCAATGCTAATGACACCAGTGCAGTTCCACTTACCTTAAGCTGCTGCTCTTTCAAAAGAGTTTCAGCCTTGTTCATGTTGCCTCATCAATAGTTGTGTGACAGGACACAATCCTTTTATATCCTACAGACTGTGAAGAGTGGGCTACTGCATACTGTGAGAAAAGTAGCTTACTTCCAGTTCCCAAGCTAACCCCACTGGAGAAGTGAAACATTTAAGGTGTGTCATTGTGGAAAGGTGTAGTTTTTTTTTTTTTTAACGTAAAGCCAGAGAAGAATATTTGACCTATTTTTTTCATTTTAAGCTACTATGTACTGCTAATATCTAGTCACCTGTCTGTTTGATCTCCCTTGGCAAAACAACGTTGGCCTGGTTAGTAGCACCTCTGCTGCTTAGAGTGCCGGCTCTAGCTCTGACACCTAAGCCCCAAGAGCAAATACTTCTAAGATGTTGCAGTGTACCTTTCTTCGAACTTTCTACAACAAGCACAGCTAACTTGATTTAGAACAGCTAAAACAGTCGCTTATGATTAAATATTTTTTTCTGACCCCTGTTTCGCTGAGAAACAGTCACATGTTTTACCTCATTTTGACTTCCTTGTTACTTTGGTTGCGTTTTTTACATAATGCCTCTTTTGGAAGGGGTTTGGGGACCTTACTGTGCATGCATTCATGTGATGCTGAGCCATTTACTTCATTCTCTGTTAGTACAAAAAGAAAACAACCTACCATTTCCTAACAGTGGTGTAGTCCAGGGTATACGCTGGTATACGGCGTATACCTACTTATTTTTCAGTCAGCATTGCGTATACCCACTTCTAAATCCCCCCTGATGCGCACCATTCAGTAATATCTGTGAGCCAGATTGCCCATTTTTTCCTCAAGGATAGTGAAGCCATGACCCACCCTCCTCTGCCTCTAATTGGCTGGTACTCGCTGCTTTCACTGATTAGATTGGTTAACTTTAGGCATGAGGACTGATGAGCCAATCAGAGGCAGAGTAGGGCGGGTCATGCCGAGGAAAATATCGCTAATACCTCAGGTGCCAGTGAAAAAAAACAAAAAAAAACCTCAGGTGCCGGTGCCACTTGACTACGATAACGGCAGCAGACCAAACAACAGATGAAGAAATAACACAAGCGGGGGTGTGCCACCCCAGTTGATGGAAGACATCATTCTGAGGTAAGTTTTAAGGTGGTTTCCAAATGAATCATTATTTTAAACTACTGGCAAATTGCCAGTGGCAATATGACTGCACATTTAGAGGAGAAGAGATAACACCATGTTTGCCTCATGATAAATACATTTTACATTCATCCAGGCTGCTTGTGTGACCAGTAGTAACTACAAACTGCTCCTAATCAAGTCATGATCATTTTATAATAGTGAGCAAGTAGAAATGACAGATTTTTGGGTAAACTAAATCATAGTCTTACATGTCACTGTTTCTAAAACAGGGCTTTTTTCTGGACTACTTTAAAAAAAAAAAAAAAAAAAAAAAAAGGTGAAAACTGAGAGTATACCCACTTCTCCAGGGACCACTACACCACTGATTTCCTAAGACTTTGACCAAAATGTTGTCATCTTCCATTACATTTCAGTACTATGCAACACAAAGAGCTAGACTCTCCTCTGCAGCATAAGAGTTTCCTTAAGCAAACAATGTTTTTGAAACACTTGTGGTGTTGTTGTTGTTGTTGTATACTTTGTTGGTAATGCTACAAGGACGGGCCAGTGATGGTCATAATTTTCTTGGCAGCAAACATTCCCAGAGTCTGTCTTTAGGCAGATGGTGAAGACTATAATCAGTGCTATGATGTTGGACCAAAGGCATTCAGCATTTTGGAGTCTATCAACTGACTGCGGTGCTTTACTCATGCTGATGCACAAAGCCTAAACAATAGCCATTTCAGTGATAACCTCCCCAACAGGTCTCTATTGAAATAAAGTTCTATGCTTCTCACTTTATGAACCAGTAATGTTGTACTGTAGGCCTATATCACAGCAAGGCCCATTTGCAATACCTCAACCAAAGCAGTCGTGTTAGTGAGAGGTTGAGAAACCCTGCTCGACCGTAACTTCCTGAAACATAATTTATCTTCCTGTTCACGGCGAGGAACAGGATGAGCATGATAAAATGCATGTGTGGTGCATGTGGTGTCTCATCCTTCATCCGTCATGTTGCACCATCTAACCTAATTTTTTTAACTTCTAAACTTATATTCTTGGGGTTTTGGACTATTAGTTGGACAATTAAAACATAGCCCACGACAGGCCGTTGCTTCGCATCAGGACGCCCCTAAGCTGTGATATAATCACAACATATCACAGACTGAAGTGAGCTAGTGCTTTTATAAAATGGTCATTAGGTATGGCAATATGAAAGTTATAGTCAAATTCCAATTCAAATTGACTTTTATTGACAAATAATAATGTAAATATAATAATAATAATAATAATAATAATAATAATAATAATAAAACAGGCCCCCACTGGGTTGGGTGGATAACATTAGCCTACACTAGCAGCTAGCATAGGCTATTTCTTTTGCTTAACATTAAAGAGTTAGTTCGGATTCACCAAAGTCGCACAATAACACTAACTAACTAACCGATCAAGGCAGCAGTTGAACAGCAACTTCCGTGCCCAGCGAGGTAAAATTACTGTTTTTGTCAATGTAGTCCGGTGGCTTTGACAAATATCATAGATATTGGCCTCATTTCCCTGTCGGAAAGGGTTATCTGACAGGCGGTGAAAATGTTACATATATAACACCCCCCCCCCCCGAGCCTTTCCTGTCTTATCTTCTATCACTATCTGATAAAAATAAAAATGTTTTTTGTCTAATTAGTCAATTTGTTTCCCCTCAGGCACAGTTATACTTATTGTATAAAGGAATTAGACGTATGATAACCACATCCCGCTAGGGTTGGGCATCGTTTTGATTTTAACAATTCGGATTCCAATCCCAATTCTTCCTTTCGATTCCAGTAATTATCGATTCTTTGAGGGGTGGAGTTGAAACGGGTCACATGCTTATTTCACAGATAAGAGGAACATTTTATTTTGATTCAATGGTGGTTTACACTTTTACCAGGCTTTTTCAACGTTTAAATAAAGCCATACTTTAGAGCGCCGCTTACTGTGCTCCGTGGCTGCAACACAACAAGCACCAGGAAGTACGGTGGCCGCTACGGAAGCCAAAACTCGCACTTGTTAAATTTGATCGGATTCAAAAACAAATGTTTCCAAACGATTCCAATTAAAAAAACAATTCAGGGTTTCCCACAGAACTTTGCAGCTTAGGCGGCCACCTAAGCAACACACCCCTGCCGCCTTAACTGCGTCGTCGTAAAAAAAAATATGTATACGAGCGATATCCGCCGTGTTACCCCCCTCTCCCCCCCCTCCATCTGACGGCAATCCCCACCCTACCACCTTAACTAACACATTTTCTGCGGGAAACCCTGCAATTCCATGGGAATCGTACATTTTTAAAACGATTACAAGTTGGAACCCGTTCTCAATGCCCAATCCTACATACCGCGGCTATGAACCAATCAGATTGCTTGATTTGAGGTATCAGTTTTATAAAACAAATCAGTTGAATTACTCATCATGGACTCTAGATAATTGTGAGTGATGTTTTTTGACATTTCGTTGACAAAATCAATTTATTAAGCAAATATCGTTAGTTGCAGCCCCACAAGGTACTTCTAGCTTGAACCGCAACATCCTGCCCTTACTCTGCATTAAAGTGTTGCCACAGCAACAGCGCTGGTGTTACTGTATGTTTTGCTGTTTGATCTGGTTTGGGACAACAAGAAAATAAGCTGTGTGCTTATTTTCCCCAGTGGCAACAGCCACCTGTAGCGTATGGCTGTGCTCTGTCTGCTGCCCTACTGCATGGACTAAGATTAAAGGAACAAGTGTCTGGATTCCATTCAGCCTGCTAAAGGAAGAAGAAAAAAAAAAACGAGCATCTGGTTGTAATACAGTATTCTCTGCAAAAGCTTGGTCTCTGTTTAAAAAACTATCAAATGTTTTCCAGACTGAAGGTACACATGAAAGCCTGTAAAATGTCTTCAGGCTATGTTCACTTTGCATGACTACCTGGGCAGCAGTGTTTCTCAGTCAAGCATTGCAGTAGTAAAGTAAAAATGCACTGACATCACTGGGAAAACGCAAGAATGTGGAGTACTAGTGTTTTTCTCTGTGAACTTTGCACCAGGTAAATTACTGGAGAATTCAGGGGAGTGCCCCCCCCCCTTACTTTTTTTCTTAGAAAGGAAAACACATCCCTGATTTAACTATCTTTGGGCCCCTTTGTTGGGGCCCAACTCATAATATTGTCATTAGACTGCAGTTTCATCATAGAAGAAAAGTGCTCCACATTGCAGTATTGTGATCAGGTGTTTTGCAGAATTGTCAGCCTACAAATGGTGAGTTTAAAGTCAATAAAATGTGACCCTTCCTGCAGGTTCAAATGCAAACTCCATGTAGTAACTTGCAAGCATATGCACACGCATGTTTGCACACACACACACACACACACACACACACACACATTCACACTAAAACATACCACCATTTAAACTAAATGTGCAATGAATCCTGCAACAACATGCCAGCACCTCTTCCAGGCAGTTTGTCAGCACACAGACAGCAGAATGACAGTGGATCATTTCCACAACAAAATAAATAACAAGAGCCACTGAAACAAAGCCTTAACAACAGGAATTCCTCTCACCACAGCTGCTTATTATCAAGTCGTAAAAATAGTTTGACACAGTCCTGTAATCTTCATTATTTCCATGCTGTAGTGGGAGGAAATGCCATATTTATCTGCATTTTTTTATTTGATTTGATTTATTTTGGATTTGACAGACAATATAATCCAAAGGATAACATGTTGTAGTGTGAACACTTATTTCCAACCTGGTCCTTGGTGGTAGAACAATTAACACATGACAAAGACCTATTGCAGGACAAAGACAATAACATTTATCATCATCATCATAGCGTTGTTTTGATAGCGTTGTTGCTGTCTTATTATAGATTCATATGTCGCTATCAGCTGGCACACAAGCACTATTACAACCATTTTGGCTAGCAAAACTTTGTTCACAAATGTTTGCTTGAGTGTTGTGCAATTCAGTGCGAAAATGAATGGAAACACTTTAAAATGTCTCAAATCTATTCAATATACCATTTCGATCGCAAAACAGCATGTGACGTCATTACGCAACAGGATTTTATTTGTTTCAACGCCATCAAATGGAAATTAGTCTATATCCACGACGTCCCACTTTCGGGATTGCTCCCTTGCCGTCGGAAATTCCGCCGGATGTCTCTTTTAGACTGGATGTTCGTTACCTTCCGCTTTCTTTGTTTTGGAATTTTAAAGTCCGGTAGATTTATGGTGATCTATGGTTAACTGCTCCTCAGATCTCTGCAGGGTAAATCCAGACAGCTAGCTAGACTATCTGTCTGAGTTTTCTGTTGCACAACTAAAACAACTTTTGAACGGACACATGTTCCACCAAAACAATTTCATTCCCCGATGGCTATTTCGCAGCAGCACCGTGTCTTTGTCACGGCCACCCAAGACGATTGTGATTGGTTAAAAGAAATGCCAATAAACCAGAGACACATTTTTCTCCCATCTCGGAATGCTGTTATGGACTAGCCAGACCTTTATCCGCATGAATGTTTTTAGCAAACTTCAGATAATTTGATTGACAAGTGGATGGAAACATAGCTAGTTTATCTGATTATGGGGAAATACCACTGATACAGTGGCTGGCTGGCTGGCTTGATAAGGGATACCACTTGATTGTAAGAAGTTAAGCAATCCTTAAAAGTGAATTTCAGTGAAAAGTGACATCATTGCAAAGGAATGTATTGTAGGCTAGTAAGGTCACTGGACTTCTACTTTGTCTTCTAATGTTGCTCATTAAGAATGCCTGATGAACCAAATCAAACATTCATAGGATATAAGGTCATCTTAGGTTCCCCTGATGTTGTGACAGTCGTGTAAGGATACAACTCTAGAGGTTCTGCTACTCAGTCAAATCAATTTATGACTAACCTATCATTCCCTGTGTGTAGATAGCCTACATGCCCCAGATTTAAGGTTGTGGATCCAATTTCAAATTATAGCTACAAGATTTTTGTCATAAAGCCATGTCTTCATCCATTTTTCTCATCCTGGTGTTTAATACAAATAAATAAATATAAGAAATTAGCAAGCTATTTATATGCATTTAATTGCTAGGCTACTTAAGTGCAATAACTAGTGCGTTGCTATTCACCACTGTTTGTAACGCTTTAGTACTCTTTTGTGTGCAGATAAATAAGAGAACTCATCAAACGTTAGGTTCCTCTACCGACAGTGCTAATACAGCCTGTGAAATGCACGTTTTGCATATTATAATTTGCATATATTTATAAAACCGTTACAAAAAAAGTCATTGCTACATGAACAACCTCAACAACTTGGCACGGCAGGAATAAGCTATGCTATTATGCTATGTGAGGGGGTGTGTATGTGTGCAAAGCGTGGTTTGAAATGCTCAAATGTTAACTAAAATGGATGGTTAGCGAGCACGGATTTTCACGCATGCCCTCCTTGCCAACTACACCGAGTTACACTGGATGTGGCAACGACATGTAACGCAAGCAAAAGATAAATAAATAGCCTACATACGCTTCTGTGATTATCGCTACAAATTAGCTGGTTATGGTCACAGAGGCTGAACCTCCACAAAGCAAGCAGCGCATACTAAACGTCGTTTTAGCGGCTAAAACATGGAGCCGCTGCGGCTCGTCACCCGCACGTCTATTTCACACAGGCTCGATAAAGAAAAAAAGCCGTTAATAAAAGATACAAGTGCACAAGAGACTCACCCATAGCTCTGACCCCCAGCTCATGGTTTACGATGTCCTCTGAATAATCCACAACTCGTTTGAGGTGTTTTTACCACATACAGCGGCAGACGTTTTGCCTTTTTTTATATATTCGCCTGTCAACGACCGTGTTCTGTGTTCAAAAAAAAAAAAAAGTGCTCCTATGGTCGTTTTTTTTTTTAATCAACGTCTCATCCTGTCTGATAGGCTACAAGATGGCCAAGAGCTGCAGCATAATCTTCAAACAGGATAGTCTCGCTATATGCAGCGCGCGGGCACCCGCTTTCGAGCCAGTGACAGCTGCTCTTGCGCGCGCACAGGCAAGAGAAGAAGAAAAAGAGAGTTGGTGGGGGGTGCCCCTGCAGGGTTGTCCAATAAAGCCTTTACAAATATCGGGGTTCACACACTATTCCTTGTGCGTTTGAACTGATGTGAATGCTGAGGGAACATGGGGTGGTATGGGGGGGGGGTGGTGGTGGTGGTGGATAGGAAAAGGTGGAAAAGGTCACCACCCTCGGCAGATGTTTCATTGAACACCCCCACAGCATGGTTTAATACTAGGTTGTGGGCAGCCCTACTTTCTTTTTCTGTCTTTGTCTCTCTAGATAAGACCTAAAGTAGCCTAACCATGCATGACGTTGACAACACCCTAGATTTACTGAACACTTGAACCCACAGCAGC
Organism: Sander lucioperca; assembly: GCF_008315115.2. Lineage (NCBI taxonomy): Eukaryota > Metazoa > Chordata > Actinopteri > Perciformes > Percidae > Sander > Sander lucioperca. Next base: position 15,971,920 of record NC_050186.1, on the reverse strand, counting down.
CACAAGCTTTGCACACAGAGTGTTGGGCTGAAGGTGTAGAGTTTAATAACTTTGATGCACTAAGAATTAAGAGATAAAATGGCAGACACCTTGCTGCTCAGCTGATGAAAGACAGCATGTTGATGGTCTTGAATGTCTTATTCAAAACCTTTGGCCCTAACTGGTGACCTTTGTCTGCAGAAACAGAACCACTGGATGCTCTTTTACCATAATTATGACCTGATATAAGCTGTGACCAGATATCAGCTATACATCTATATGGGAAACTAGTTGTGGATCAATTTGGGGCACTCATCACCCCCAATTCATCCCAAGATTGCAACTCATCTGTGCATTCACAGACTTTCTTTTTTTCTTTTTTTTTAATCTTTGCTATACTTATAGTTGCTCTATCTCGTTCCTATTGATAATATTTCTTTCCAGTTGCATTAGTCTGTTTATGTTGTTTGTATTTATTGTTGTAACTGTTTTTATATGCTGCCATCTTGAACATGGTCTCTCTTGAAAGAAAGACTTACCTGGTTAATGGAAAATAAAATGAAATGTTTTATTGTCGAGTCAAATGTATTGAATAGACCAAATTTAAAACCAACTGTGACATTCAGAAAACTAATAAAACCGAAATAAACAGGTAAATAACTGTATTAGACAAAATAAATTAAAGAAAAATAATCATACTAATTATCAAGGGTAGTCAAAACTGTTGTAAAAACATTTTGTGGCAAGACAAGTCAGATACCTACAGATATCAGCAATTATTAACATGGTCATTTTGATCATTGTAATTAATCATGTGCAATATTACATAAGCATCAAGTTTTATGATAATAATAAATTTGTGTTTAAACTAGAGATTGTGAAGGGACGTTCATTTCATTGTCAATGCAATGGCCATATTGTTACAACAACACTGCCATCTATTGGTTGGCAATGTACAACACTGAGAGACACCACTGGGGTCAGTAATGGCGTTTTTCCATTACATGGTACCTGCTCGACTCACCTCCACTCTACTCGCCTTTTTTGTTTTTAAAGGTCCTATGACATGCTGCTTTTTGGATACTTTTATATAGGCCTTAGTGGTCCCCTAATACTGTATCTGAAGTCTCTTTCCCGAAATTCAGCCTTGGTGCAGAATTGCACCAAGGCCTTGACCAACTCCCATGCTTCTCAAGCCATGATGTCTCTCTCTTTCGAATGGGTGGGCCAAATTCTCTGGGCGGACAAAGCAGAGAAAGGGGAGGTAACCTTGCTCCTTATGACGTCATAAGGAGGAGATTCCAGATTCGCCCATCTGAGCTTACTTTTTCTCAAAGGCAGAGCAGGATACCCAGGGCTCGGTTTACACCTATCACCATTTCTAGCCACTGGGGGACCAAAGGCAGGCTGGGGGAACTCATATTAATGTTGAAAAACCTGTGAATTGTTGTGAAGTGAATGTTTCATGCCATGGAACCTCTAAGTGCAGATGAGGGAAATGCAGGGAGGTAAGGCCTCTCAGTGAAGGCTTGCCAGAAAAAAATATATTCAGATCATAATGCCCAGACCTTACTAACTTATCATAAGTTAACTGTTCACACATTAATTGTTGGTGCATCTGCAATGTCAATAAACTGTTCACATAGCCAACATTTTTATATGTCTAACACAGGTGTAATAAATATCATCAATTATGTTGTTATTCTTTTCAGGTGGCCGGATCCAGCAGGGTCCTGGAATTTTCCATGGCTTGTTAGACACTTTTAATTAGTTACCTGCGCTTTTTTCACTGTGATAAGTGAAAATGTCTGCTGTGCGAAATAGTCCAATACAATTAGAGAATATAACAGGTTCATGAGGTCATCCGTTGGTAGGTATGTGGTTAAAAAACGCATTAGTATCTATTGTTAGGGAATATCTTACGGTAAGGTATCCAGTCGACTAGTTTTTGTGTGATATATAGCCAAATGTATCAATTGGAGGCCTAAAACCTTGTTCAAGGAAACCATTTGAGTATCATGTTGCAAGAGCTTTAAAACTTGCTATTTACTATCTGAATTGTACTGTAAGTTTTGTTAAAGTTAAATAACTGTTGTGTGGTAATGCAGAGCTGATTTTTCAAACAGACCCATGCTTTCAGCTGCATTACCACTCAATGATAACTTGATAACAGTTTCAAAATAATGGTAGACATCATGTGTACTGTGATCAGTTGAGTTTCAAGTCTCTGCTACAGCTGACTAACACTGACTACACTGAATCCATTAAAGCTATGGTATTAATTCTGGTTATACTTAAGGACACAGAACACATTTAACTGTTGGAATTATCTGCCATTTTCTTCAGAGAAGAGCATCTGGAGTGCACATGAAGTTCAAGTACCAATAATGTTCATTAAAGGCTCAATCTGTATTTTTCATTTACATTTTTTGGACAGTATACATTGCATATATACTTAAAGATTTTGATTTCACAATGGAAGCATTTTATTGTCTTTTGCTGCGTTTATGATTTAAATTATAGGCATATTTTACTATTACTGAAATTAAACAACAAAAACAAACCATTAATGAGGCATTTTGGGGTTGGATAGCTCAGTTGGTAGAGTGGGCACCCATATACAGAGGTTTACTCCTTGACGCAGCGGGCCCGGATTTGACTCCGACCTGTGGCCCTTTGCTGCATGTCATAACCCCCTCTCTCTCCCCTTTCATGTCTTCATCTGTCCTGTCAAATAAAGGCCTAAAAATGCCGAAAAAAGAATCTTAAAAAAATAAGGGTTGTCTAATATTAGTTGATGTATTAAAAGACCTGTCAATTATGTTTAGAGTCATAACAGGATCTATTCCTATGTTTTTAAGTTAAGGTGAGTCATGTTTGAAATGTTTATTATAACAGCAGTTATTGACAATTGTCTGACTGAAATAGCTTCACTGCTGCTCCTCAACAGAGGCAAATACTTTTAAAGATAATTTTTTGGGCATTTTTAGGTCTTTATTGACAGGACAGCTGAAGAAATGAAAGGGGAGAGAGAGGGGAAATGACACGCAGCAAAGGGCCGCAGGTTGGAGTCTAACCCGGGCCCACTGCCTGGAGGAGTAAACCTCTATATGGGCTCCCGCTCTACCAACTGAGCTATCCGGGCACCCGAGGAGAATACTTTTAAGTTCTTGCTGTCAACTGCCTCCACCCAGAAAAGCTCATAATCAGTCTGTAACTGGGATGAGAACATGAATGTATGGTTCCATAAGGACTAAGGTTTTCTCTTCATCCTGGCCATCAGTCTTCACTGTCCATCCCATTAACACGTGCCTTTAAATGTTTGGGTTCACACCATGTTGCAGCATCTAGGTGTCCCCTAGCCGGAGTACCCCCTTGTTGAATTTCCAGATTAAACTGAAAGGGTAGGGACATAAGTATTATGGGATATTAGTTAAGAGCCCATTACAGACTGCAGTGAACAGTCCTGAACCAAGCTGCTGTGGGTCAAGGCAACCTCTGTGAGTCTCCTTTTTTGCCATTTGGGCTGCTTTAATAAAAAGTCCACTGCATAAAATATATCACATCATTTGAAATAAAAACTCTAGTTTTACCAGCAGATGGTGTACATGGGCTTTCTAATGTCAGGCACCAGACTGCATGCACAAAATCATCGACTTCTGACTTCGACATCTTAACATAAGCGTATTTTACAGGGGGGATGGGGGTTACAACCCCTGCAATAATCAAAACTGGCCAGTGCAACCCCCCCAGAAACCTATAATAATTTCCTTTACATAAATGAAGACATTTGCACCATAAATTGATGCAGATAAGGCACAAATTGTTGCAGAAAAATTCACCAGAATGCAGAAAATGAAGTGTTTGACACACAAAATTTCAAATTTGCTCAGAAGTGGAAATCTCAACCTCTATATACGTGCACCTGCTCTACCAACTGAGCTAAGCAAGCCACTTGCTCAACTTTTAAAGGAGAGTGATATATACTTTACGTCATATCAACAACTTTTACCACCTGCTTTTGGTTTACCAGATGAGATCACGAGTCTCCTCTTTTCCTCTGATTCAACACATCACCAGATGGTGATCAGTTGACAGCTCAGTCTTTTTATTCATCCAAGAAACAACTTAAAATTCAGCATCATCCTTTGGCCCAAGCTCTCTGATACCGTGTACATTTGTGAATCCTCTTGTGCTTCAACAGGATGTTTAGCTTGAACTCGCACAGATGTCCAATCCCAACAAACCCTGTTCAGAACTCTGTTGTTCTTGGTCACTCTTCTCCAGATTTCTCAGTAGGGACGTGCACAGGTACAGGCTAATGTTGCCTGGGCAACAGCCCATTTGCCTTTACTGCTGAATTACCCCTCTGGAGAAAAAACCTAAATAAACTTTGTTTTTATTTGTTTTTTTTAGTTCCTTTTTTTGCTGTTGTGGCAGTCCATCATTAGTAAAGTTGAGTATGTTTTCTGACAGAAACAATATGCGGGACAGGCATGAAATAAAGGCTACTTCTAATTTATTTATTTTTGAGTCACTTCCTGTTTGGTGAGTTGATCGAATGTTTTTACTCTTCGTCCTAAAAGAAGACAGAAACATGTTGGGACTGATCTCCTCCTCTGAGGCATTTTAATGAGTTCAGACACAGGCTTTTCACAATAATAAAATCCCTTATGAAACAGAAAAATAAACAGCAAAGACAGGATTTGAACTCACAATCTTCAGACTGTGGAACAGTTTCTTTTCTAACTGAGCTCTGAGGGCTCTGATAGGTCATCTCAATATTTCACTTAAGGTTGAACTTCACAGAGTCAGTTGGCATCTGTGAAGCAGGTTTCAGGTATTAAATGGATAGATACATGTATTACACTGTATTATAGGGTTGTGATTGGTTATCACTTATGTCTTGAAAAGGGTTAAATGGGTTTTTGAAGGATCTGCACATTTAAGATGTTTTTAATGGAGAATCTGTTTGTTTCTCTGAAGGTTGACATAGGTGATGTTTCTTCCTTCTCAGCCCTGGAGATGGTCCCATGGGGAATGATGCTGACTGACACCCAGGAGCCGTGGGTTCAAACCCCGCCTAAGGTAAGCCACAAAGGAGTGTTAGTGATGGATGGATGTGGTTTCATTTGTGGTGTCCTATGCCAATTTCAACTTGCAAATATTCAACATCAATTTAAACTTGTGAATTATCAATTTCAACTTGCGAAATTTCCAACATCGATTTCAACTTGCGAATTTCCAACATCGATTTCAACTTGCAAATTTTCTTCATCTATCTGAAATTTTGCACGGAAAAGCTAAGTTAAAAAGGTGGGTCTTGAGCCTGCTCTTAAAAATCTGAACATTCTCTGCAGCCCTGAGGTCCTCCGGCAGGCTGTTCCATAGACGGGGGCCGTAGTACTGGAACGTCACCTCTCCGTGAGTGTGTGTCCGTACTCTGGGAATAATCAAAAGGCCAGTACCGGAGGACCTCAGGGTCCCCGAAGGCTCATAGGGTAAAAGCAATTCCGAAAGATAAGAAGGCCCAAGGCCATTAAGAGATTTAAAAACCAGTAAAAGAACCTTAAAATCGATCCTGAAACACACGGGGAGCCAATGCAGTGATTTTAAAACCGGCGTAATGTGTGCCTGCCTTCTGGTCTTCGTCAGCACACGAGCGGCTGAGTTCTGTAACAGTTGGAGAGAGGAGATACTCTTTTTGGGAAGACCAGAAAGCAGGGAATTACAGTAGTCAATGTGACTGGTGATAAAAGCATGCATCAGCGTCTCCGTGTTGGCCCGAGAGAGAATAGGGCGGACTCTGGCTATATTTTTGAGGTGATAGAAACCTATTTTACTTGTGTATTTAATATGTGGGATAAACCCAAGCTCAGAGACTGTCCTTCCCCGAGAAACTTTCCCAGAGGTCGTTTGTGCAATTAGTTTGTGCAATCGTTTGTGCAATTATGACCTGGCGCTGCCCTCTAGTGGCCGTAGTAGTTATGATGGGAGAAAACTAGGAAGTAAGATAACAAACTGGCTAGTGTTTAGTTGTCTAAGTGCATTTTTAGCATCGTAAAATACAGCATACTGTATAAGTTACGCAATTCTGATTCTAATCATTCTATTTAAGATGAGGCCTTACCACAAGGCTTCAGAGAGTGTGAGGAAGAGCATGCAGTCCGTCACGCAACAAATCAGACAGGGAGTAAGAGCAATAATAAAAGGAATCTGAATCTGAATAGCCCCTCCAAATGTCTGTGCCCGTCCCTGTTTCTCAGTAGTTTCCAAACTGGGCATTGAAGGCTGCAGAGTACTCAAAACCTCTGTTAGGTTTTTTAATCTCCAGATGGAAGAGTTTGAATCAAGAGAGACTGGGTTTGACCCCAAAGTCTCAATCTCTTGTCCCCCGACAGTGGTTCCATTCCATATAGACTGCCCGTTTTCCCAATAAGCACTGTCCCCTCCCTGGCTCCTTTCACCTTGCTTACTTCATGGGTCTTTAGAAGTTTCAAATGAGTCAGGGACAGGATGCAGAGCTGTTCCTCTTTCGCTGGGTTTAATTTAGGTGGCGTATTCCTACCTACTATAGTTAAATCTTTAGTCTACAGAGCAAAGTGGTAAAAACAACTGAGTTCTGCTAATTGAAACAAACATTTAAGTAGCTCTGTAACCTGTCATGCCTATCAGTGACCACATCAGAAATGTAGTTCAGCGTGTCATCTCTAATCTACTTCATTTCCTCACGAAAGTTTCACTGAATATCTTGTTTTTCCACTTTGCCAAGCCTTCAGTTTTTGCTTGTAGTATTTTGGTGCTAATATGCAGAAGTGAAACAACGTGACAGCTGATAGTGTCCAGCATTTGTGGTGGAATAATAACAAGAAAGGCAACTTGGATAAATCTGACAGCTGTATTTGTCAGAATTCAAATAGACAAACTAATATTTATGTACAATTTTTGTTTGCTTCTCAAAATGAAATGTTCTTAAATTCACATAACGAATATAGACTGAAGACATAAACAAATGCACAAGTACAAATATACCACAACCACACATACCGTAACTATCCGTAACATACACCCATATCTCCAACAATAACTCAAACACACTTAGAAGATCTCCAGCATTGGTTGTTATAACTCCGTGTCAAGTTTCTTCCTTTCTCCATGCATCACATCTTGTCACGACACTTGTGTTACTAAGTAAACAGTGCATGAGACTTACTGTGCACCTGCATAAATTGGGCACGGTCAAACCATGTTGTTTTCCTAGACAAAGCAGCAAAAGAGTAGCTTTAACATCTAAATGTGTCCATCTGTATTCAATAAAGCAAATGGGAGGTTTTTATTTTATTTCTGACAATATGTTGCAGTAGTTTCCTGACAGCCAGTGGCCTCTAAATTGACCAAAGCAAACCTCATTTTGGTTGTTAATGGCTACAAAAGAAAGCATTGCAAGGTACCCTTGTCCCACTCCATTCAACAACCTAAAAACCCTCTGCTGCTACTTGCAATGTGTAGACTGTCCAATCCAACCAAACACTGGTCTTACAGTGTAACAGCCTGCAGCTCTGCTTGCCCCAACCTGCACAACATCATCCAACCCCCTGTAACAGCCATCCATCTATCAAATGTCCCTCAGCTTCTCGATAGTCTTTCAGACAGCAGAACCAAAGCATGTCTCTTGCCATAGTTTTAAAACTGTTTTATATCTTGCATTTTTTTTTTTTTTTTTTATCAAAAGCTAAAATGTTTTGAATTTGCTAGGCCTGACAGTGTGCCACCCACAAAGTAAAGTCACTGTTTGGAAAGAGATAAGATTGCCCAGGACTGTGGATGACAAGTCATCGGAAGAAAACACACATCTAATGGGTTGCAAACATGAGCCTCTTTATATAAACATATACATATATCTGTATTTTTGTTACAAGCCTCTCTTATAGTAAATGTATCAGGCCAATAAATACTGAACTAAAAATACTCCAGTTTGTTGACTTAAACTCCACCTCATGCCATACCAGTTCAAAGGCAAACTTTCCCAACTTGATGTTGACCCAGCCCTGATGAAAGTTTGTGCAGAACAGTTTTTATTGGTCCGACTCTCCTGCAGTCAGCACAACTTGAAGCTAACTCAAAGCTGTGGACATTGCCCACAGTCTGTCTGAACTGTGAATCCATTAAGCCATTTAGGTTTTAAGGATCCACCAATGTAACATTTAACTTGACTAAAAGTACAAGAGTACATCTTGATCATTCATAAGTGTACCAGTAGCTTGAACAAAATTAGTTTCATGTAACCACTTCCTCAGTTCATCCCCTACATAGTCCTTCACACTGTTTCACATGGGTCAGTATGACAGTGTTATGTATGTTTAAACTGCATGAGTGTATTCATGTAATGCATTTTAGAAGTACAATGATGGTGCTAAAGTATGATGATGCAGCAGTGCCATTGTTTCCAGTCTTTAAGAAAAGCCACGTGTATTTTCTCCCATTGTTATCATTGTAATCCTGTACAAAGTATTGTCCACCTTCTGTATTCCAGGCCATATAGACAAACAAAAAGCCATATGATTCTAAATGCGCTTTAATCTAAAAAAAAAAAATCCATTGCTTTGTGTATGTTACAAAGAGCAAATTAGTCTCGTTACTGCTTCTGAATGAGTAGACAGAATGATGTCAAGTTTAGAGTCTGCCGATGGTTAGGATCACTGCACATATTAAATCAGGATTAATGACTGATTGATCCTAATCTTCCAAATCATGTCAAGTAAAGCTCTTCGACATGGCTGGAACTTCATAGTCAGGGCTACTGGACAGTGTCAGATTATAGCTAAGGATTGGATTATCACTACTAATCCAATTAAACATGTGCTTTAATCGGATGTCAAACAGGTCTCATTCTAAGGACAACCCTGTGGAAAGAGTGCTTATTATAGCAGACTGAAATTTAAATGTTTTGGTCACAAAATAAATCAAATATACTACAAGAGCTGTGATTGTGGAGAGATAGTATGTAATGCTTTAACAGTTATTTTATTTAATCTCATCTCATACAGGCTATGACATAAACACAGGCTTACTTAAAGAACTGTTGGTCTGTAGACTGTAATTAGTAAAAATTTAATAAAATAAAAAATGTAAAATAAAAAGTAGCTCGTGACATCAGAGTGGTCCAGCAACCGGAAATGGAAAAAAAACACAACCGATGACGATTTGACTCCACCTCATGATGCCATATAATACATCCATGCATGATGCCATTTAGCAACAGATGAGCAACGCGATACATGTTCATTTTTGGGCAGCCAGAGATAAGCACTGCCATTGACAGGGTGCTTTAAAGGTCTACTTCTGACTGTGTAATGGTTGTCAGGGTCGCGGTGCTTCCCTTCCTTCTTGCACTGTAGGCTGGCCAGTGTTTTAGAGGCTTCCTTATCCAGAAACCGCGTGTTATAGCTGGCAGTCACTTTCTCTGGCGGATCGCTATGGATGGGCTATGGATGATAGCGCTGCTGCTGCTGATTCCGCTCCTGCTGTGGACCAGCAGCACGTTTGTTTTTTATTTCAAAAAGTGCTTTTACGTCGCCTGGATGATGTTGTTGGCGCTGTTCGCGATTCCTCTGTGTATACTGAAAAGCGGGGGCAGAGATGTTGAAAACATGAGGTGAGTTTGTTTGCATAATAAATGTCGCTTGCAGCGCCGTCTGACAGCTAGCCGACGTTAGCTTCCTAGCTGGCTAGCAGCAGCCGTAGTTTATATAAAACATTAAGATAAAGCAACGTTACCCGTCTTATTGTAGCGCAGTGGTATGTTAACATAAAGCCACTGTAACGTCAGGGAGCTTCTAGTATACCAATTTGTCTGACATTTAAAATAAAATTAAAAAAAATACTTGATGCATTTTTAATCATACATATGCTAACATTAGCCCCCTAGATACCTTGGCAGAAGGAACGTGTGAACGCTAGCTGAAAACAAGAAGGCTAACATTAACATTTAACGTTACGTCCATGTTAAGTGCTAGCGATGCAAGTTGGGGCTTGTTCCGATGTGGGTGAAACAATACTAGCCTCAGATAACGGTAATTACATCTTCTGTAAGAATGTCTGCTAATTTATCTTCCCTCCAGTAAAATGCCTGAGATTAGCCAAGTTACACGGGGTGAGCACTTAACGTTAGTCTGCCCACTGAAGATCACAAGGCTTTCATTGTTTTGCTACTTATGGTATCGGAGCTGTTTTTTTATGGCAGCTTTTTGATGGAAATCACGCTTTCTAAATCAGTTCAAGAATGTTAATAATGCAACTGATGTCAGTGTCCCCGCCCCGTTCAAAGTAGACATATGCATATGCAATACAGCACCATAGCCCAGCAATAAATCCTATCTTTATGGACCCTTTTAACTTTTTGTTGAAAGTGTATGAATGAGGTGTTTATTCCATTCGTAAAGGCTATAGTACTATAACGTTAGTGGTGGCTGCGGTGTATTGAACTCAAAGGTGTTACTCGTATATGTTAGGGGCTGACTGGATGTAGGGGATAAATAGCCAGGGGACTGGCTAATGTCACTGTACTGAGTACCATATTCCTTAGGGATTGACTTATAGTATACAGCGTATTACTAGTGCCATTCCATCAGCCACTTTTTGATCTCGGCGCTATTGTAGGATATTGGCTTTTTAGGGGTGACCCCTTAACATTACCACTGGAGGAGATATGCTATTTTATACCCGACACACACCGATCAGGTCAACTGATACCTGTTAAGATTGAAATGTAATACGCCTTCATTTTTGTCGTCGTGGTTAAACCTACTAGATGGTGAGGATAGATTGCTGGACACAAGTGACTGCATTCAAGTAATTACTTTGAAGAGACAGATGCCAGATGGCAAGTTTCCCCCTGATTAGAGTTGGGTTACTGCATAGTTATGAGGCCCATCCACAATGCAACCTCACTTGGCCTTGATCTGCTGACAGCAGCCCTGTCAGTTATGACAGCAGACCTTACTGCCTCACTGCTCTAGGAATAACCGTTTTGCGGTCATGTTAGCTGTGGCGGTGGTGTCATGTTGCACCAGTGAGCCATTTTGTCAGGTCAAAGGTCATCTAGACCTGTTGACTGTGACAAAGTGACTGAATCAGGGTCAGACCTTGCACAGGGAGTGAATAGAGTTTGTTGGATTCACATTTTAGACACTAGCCAGCTCTGGCACAAAAAGCGCTGTCATCAAGCACAGAGTAGTCTGTCACAGGGATTTTGCTATCAGACGGGTAAACAAAGGCCTGCATTCTGGGGTTGACTACTTGCTTCACAGCTGACTCGAAAGACTTGAATATGACACAGTAGACTTTGGTGGGCCAGAACAGGCCTCTGCATGTACAGTCAGTAAACAGCATCCATGGAACTCAAGTCACTGTTAATGTTGTGCTTGCATTTCCTGAAACACTCTTGTTGGTTTTCAATTTACTGTTTGTCTGTGCATTCTACAGACACAGTTTGACCTGTCACTTACAGTATGTGAATGTCTACTTTTGGCCATGGCTCCCACGTTAATCATCAGGTTGGATCTCATGTCAACCGATAAAGAACAGAGGTTTAGTTTTCTCAGTCACAATTGCTTGAGCTCAGGTTTCTTACTGTGTAATGGCTAGACTAGCAGTTTTGCGGTCTGTTTGACTGAGCAGTAATTTGATCACTCCCTGCCTTTTTGATTGAATGAATCATCTGCTGTGTCATTGTGATCGTATGACCATGTCCCTGTTGTGAACAAATCTCTGACCTTTGGCCCCTGAATTAGCTTTGGCGCTGGTATCTTTGTTGGTATAATATGTTTAGGGATAACTGGGCAGGCTAACCTTTGAATCCATAAGCTGTCAGGTTGTATTGAACCTATGCAGAAAACGCATCACCCAAATGTCATTATGCTCTGTAGGAAAATTAACATATTTAAAGACTGATAATGAAATGAACCAGAGGAAAAGCTTAGAAGATTGTTGGATAAAGAGAATCCAACTGAGGCCATTTTATTCCCCTTGAACAATTGCTGCAACACTGGCTGAGTCATTGCATAATCAATGGCTTTTGCACTAGACTGAGTGTGCTATCGCAGTACTGCTGTGTTGAAAGATAACCTTTTAAGACTGTATTCTGGTTGAAAGGTTAGCTATTTTACTATAGTACACCAATTAAACGTAGCCTATAATTTATATGCAAGGCAAGCTTAGCGTCAACAGATGATTGCATTAGGTAGAGGCACAAGGTAATGAGCGCAAGTAATAGATTCATGAGCTTTCTCGTGTCTTCCATTGACATCGTGAGCTTGACCTTTTTTGAACAAGGATAGTAAATAAAATCGCTTTGATTAGATTACCACAAAAAGAAGGGACACTTTTCTATGCTGGTTCATCATTACCCAGCCCATTTTACAAATAGTGAAAAAAAACTAAACTTGGCAAGAGTAGGGTTGGGTATAGTTTGGATTTTTACGATTCCGATGCCGAACCAGTACTTTTAAAACTGAAAAATGACATCAAAGATGCTTTTACGTCCCTTTTAGTGAGCACAGAGGGAAAATATGGCATTTTAAAAGTAGCCTACATTTACGGTAGCTAGCTAATGGTAGACTACAGAGAAAAGGTGATATTTTTACGTCTGTTTCGGAGCGACCGAGGGAAAATATTTCAGTCGACCCATTAAGTGGAACCGCAATGAGGAACCGAAATTTGTGTTCTAATCCGGTCCGATTCCTACCGGTTGCGTAGGAACCGGTTCCATACTAAAAAAGTACTTCCTCAGGCTTCTAACTATGGTGTGCACAAGGTCAGACTTTTTTTTGGGGGGGCAGGGGGTTATTTTATTATTTTATGTTTTTGTAGTTTTGTTATCATTCTTATCAGTTATGAAAACATCATAGCTAAGATGTGGAGTTGTTGTAGGGTCTTCGGTCAACACATTTTCAGCTATGTGCTCGATTGGGCATTGCAAAAAAGAAATAAATCCCAAACTATTTACTACAGGCTAATTCAAACCCAGGTCTAAGTGTCTGTAAACTATCTTCTATCTATCTAACTTCTATTTTTGTAAAGCATTCTCCCTGGTTCAACTTTTCCCTTCTGTCTTTACTGTATTATAATGGGCAATGCTGATTCAGACACTTTTAGTATCCTCTTTGTTACGGCTGTTAGCTCTTTGTAGTAATAGATCAGTGAAATGATTGACTTATGGTTGTTTATTTTCCGTAATATTACATAAAATGTACCATTGGTAGGGTGACCTCTAGCTCACCCAGTAAGAGCGTGCGCCCCATGTAGGCTGAGGCCTTTGCAGCGGCCGGGTTTGAATCCCACCTTACCTGTCTTACTGTCACTCTGAATTAAAGGGGAAAAAAGCCCCCCCAAAAAAAGAATCTAAAAAAAATAAATAAGAATTTACCATTGGTGTATGCTGATCAAGTTATTAGTAATCAGCGTGTCCCTACATCCCTAATGCTTCACCTTTTTAAGGGGCATTGTTTCAGCAACATCAAAATAAACTAAAATATAATTTAATATAATGTTTTATTTTTAATCGCGGTGGGATTTGTTGCCTTTCATGTTCCCTTTTATTTGGGACAGAATATTGGAAATGATGATTGGACATGCATTGTGCGCTAAAGCTGGAGATTGGTAGAAGGCCTTTAAACGAGTGCATATTCGGACAATAAAAGGAGGGAGAAGTTTGAGAGGGGATATGATTCATTTGTTTGAAGAAGGTGAGGCAGAAAATGGAAAATAACGTTGCTGTTTTACCTAAGAGGGAAGGTCATTTGGTGGTGTAACAGAACCGAGTTTTGTTGTGTTGCGCAGAAAAAAAAATAGCTAGTTTGTTATCCAAAGTTTGCAGTTCCAATTTTGCATAGGGAAATTTTTGCTTCTAAAAAGCAGGTACAGATTTGAACGGTGAGTTGTGGCTGTATGATCATGGTATAATGATATGGTATTTCTATGATTGGGTTGTGTTTTTTTATTTATACATGTTTTTGTTTTCAGTATTTATTATTTTTATTTTATCACTAAACTTGCTCAGTTTATTTGCATCCTTGGCTTTTTGCCTTTATTTGACAGACAGACAGACAGACAGACACAGAAAACATGGGCAGAAAGAGGGGTATGACATGGAACAAGATTTTTTTTTTTTTATTTCAGGATCACTACATTTCAGTTTCTTTTTGTTGAGCTTTTTCATATTAATGAGACCACATCTGAACTGTGCCTTTCGAGCATCCCTGCTCTCACATAATGCGTCTAATAAGGAAGTCACAGTCATGGAATCTGTATTTCGCTGCTGCTTAAGGAGAATATAAGGCGACGTTTCATGGGGTATGGGTGCTTAAATCATTTATGTCAAGTGGACAGTTAAGCCTTCATGCTCTGCACTCAGCTTTGTGGATTATCGCTTGAGTTGTTAGTAACTTCAACGTTGAGCGTGTCCAGCCAATCTTCACATTTTCAAATTGCAAACATTTGTTGCGTCTTTAGTGCTGAGGCTAGCATGGACAACAGGGCTCGCTTGAGTTCCCCATGTTTCTCGTCACCCCTTGCCAATTTGTGAGTATATTCAGATATAGCACTGTGTGGGACAGTAGTTTCACAGCAGTTTTGTACAATGTTGTTACTACTATACTGCTGCCTTTGGCTCAAAGAGGGAAAACGGGTTAGTCCCGATTGAATGAGGATCAAATAAAGGCTAAGAAATGGAGCGCTAAGTAGCTGATTGTAATGTGGAGTTGGCCTGGATACAAAATGCCAAGGCTCTCTTTTCAGCCTTAAATATCAGCACCAGAGTTCAGATCAATTGGAAATTGGCAGCCGTACTCTGTGTGTTTTGAGGTGAGAAAGTGTATTGATTGAGGACAAGGCAGGCTTTTGAAAGTGTTATAGAGGCCAAAGAGAAAATGCCACATATGTCAGAACTTGGTGAGAAAGGATCTCATTTGATGGAAGTAAAGTATGTAAAACTCGCCTGACCAGATTGTGACACGCGTCTCACCCTTGAGCCTGTTTGTTTATAATCACAACCGAGTTCTGAACTGAAATCTTGTTTGTCTCTACAAAGGTCAAGTTGTATAAGTCCCTGAAGATAAACCATGACCAGAAGAGTATAAACCTTAGGCCATACGTTGGTGAGGAATATTTAACCTGAACACAGTTCTTGCAGCTTCATTGAGTAACTTGATATTGGCATTAAATCAAATGACTGTATTCTGAGAGTGTCACTCATTCTGCCAAAGTCACATAATAAACACCCATGTCACCCAAAGATTAATACTTGACACATCATCAGCCATAACGACTTCATAAGATGGAAATAATGTGGAGGCTTTACCCTCTCTATTGCTCAGTACAAATAAACAAATGCAGCTATATATGTATGTTCCACTTTAAAAGTAAGTCTGTTAGAGCTGCAACAGTGAATCAATAACAAAAAAAATCCTTTTTTCTTCTTTTTTTTTTTTCTTTTTTTTTTTTCAACCAAAAATGTCAAATATTCACTGATTCCATGCTCTCACATGAGATGATTTGATGCTTTTCTTTGGAATATATGATAGAAACCCAAATATCTTTGAAATTTAAGCTATTGGTTGAATACAAAAAGACAACTGAAGGCATCATCTTGACGACGTGTTTTTTTTTTTGACAAAACAATTGATCAATTAATTGAGAAAATAATCTGCAGATGAATCCATAATGAAAATGATCATTAGTTTAAACCTTGATGTATATATCATAGTGTTATCATTTCTTTATTTTAGGTTTTTGGAAAATTAAAAATGTATTAAGTGTTAATATTGGATAGTGAGCAGCTTATTATACCAAATATATATTTTAAAAAAGCATAACGTATGCAATTACTTAACTGAAAGTGGACTGAACAAAACAAAAACAAATCCTGCCTTGCCACTGAACTACTGTGGACTGTCACCCCACGTTTATGAGTGTAGTTTCAGACATAGTATTAAAAGGTATTGATCATTCATATCTCATCAATCCCCAGATTGGCAGCATAAAGTTACATTGGGACGTCATAACTTTGATTGTGTGTATTTTTTTTTGTTTTTTTGTTTTTTTGTTTTTTTCAGAGGCAGACAGGCAGATGGTAGGACATTCTTTCTCAAAGCTTATTGGAGCGTTGTTCTTACTGGAGGAGTATGAGTATGGTGTATATCTACCAGATATTTTTAAGACATTTATGATTGTCCAATTTAGGTCAAATTTTCAAAGTTTGAGCTGGCATTCTTACAATGTACTGTAATACCCTAGTATTTAACAGGCTTTATACATTCCACTGTCACCTGCAACCTTTTGACATACTAGGGTTCTGGTTAATAACATGTAGCCTGCTGCACTCACAGGACTGTGAACAGTAACCTATACTTATTCAGCCCTTTTAATTAACCTTTTTCTCCCCAGGATTATCCGCGGCTTGGTTCGTCATGTGAAGTATTTCCTGGGCCTTCGATTTGATGTGAGCGGTTGGGAGCATCTGCAGACAGAGGGACCCTACGTCATCATCTCCAACCACCAGAGCTCCCTGGATGTTTTGGGTGGGTGCTGTACTACCTTTTTATGTATGAGAATCAATATTTTAATCCGATCTGCACGGAAATTTGCATGTAGACTTGGTGGACCCTCATGACGTGCCTGCTTTGAGAGCGCCGACTGCTGACCTGGATGAGCTCACTCACAGAAAACCATGCCTTGAGGCAGTTCAACCTTCTGTCTGTTCTCTGCACATACTGTAAATGTACACAGCATCTGGATGCGTCGAGTCCCGGGTGCACTCCGGCTTATTAGTGTGGAAATGTCATCTGCCACACAGCCAACAAGGAAACGTTTCAGAAGCCGAGCGTCTGTTGTTCAGCAGCCTCAGTGATTTTTTTTTTTTTTTGCCGACATTTTTTATGTTTTTGCAAGCACGAATACATGTTTGCAGTTCTTTTTAGATGTGGTAGCTGAGGTTTTTGGGCTGTAATTAATATGAAAACCTTTTTGTGGCCTCAAAATCAGGTCATCACACATTTGAAATGTCAATTTAGCCAATGTCACAGTTTTTTTTTTTTATATGATTTTTATCTGATGATATCATGATCATAACATAATGATTTTTATCTGTAACTCAGCAGCTTGGTAATGACTGCTGGTCATTGCAGTATTTATGAGCAGCAGGGGCGATTCTAGGATCAGACCTTTAGGGGGGCTCAGCCCCTAATGAGAATGTGACACGGATAAAATGCCTTGCAAAAGTGTTAACCCACCTTGCTAAATCAGTTTTTTCACTGGATAACAATGAATATACAATATGTATTTATTATTATAACAGAGGATAAATGCAAAATATTGAACATATGAAAAAACTCAAAGTCCCTTTATGGACTACCAGAATCACATGAAATAATAATGAGGTAAAACAATAAATACATAAAAAATAAAACCTTCCTTGACTGGGTTACAGGTGCATAGCATCGGCGACAGAGACACAGGATATTAAACCTGTTTCTTTGAACCTGTAATTGTTTTCCCTCTGTCACTAACAGACAAGTTTGCAAACTATTATTATAATTTTTAGGTGGGCTGAGATCAAATTTTAGGGGAGCTTGAGTACTTGTTCCGTTGTCTGACAACAGAAAAAGGAAAATATGTAAATGAGAACTTGTGAATTTGGCTGTATTAAAACACAGTGTGAGATTACAGATGGCAGGATTGTCTCTGACAGCCGCGGTGGAGCAGGA
The DNA here is from genome assembly GCF_008315115.2 of Sander lucioperca. Taxonomy (NCBI): domain Eukaryota; kingdom Metazoa; phylum Chordata; class Actinopteri; order Perciformes; family Percidae; genus Sander; species Sander lucioperca. The sequence goes on along the minus strand of NC_050186.1, from coordinate 15,954,179 downwards.
ATGCGACACGGCCGGATTCTGTTTACATTGACCGTTAATCACAGTCTGGTTTGGATCGACCACCAAACCGTTCAAGAACAGGCTCAGGAGTAACAATCAGGACTACTGAAGACATCATCATCATCATCATCATCATCGTCATCTCCAGATTGCAGTGTAGGTTAGGCAATAGTCCTGCTAAAACCTGGGCACCAATATAAGATTATGCCAGCTTTGTTGGCCTCACATCACCCAGACTGAGATAAAAGCTGGTTTAAATTTACTGCATACCGTTTCAAATTGGCGTAGACTGAGTAAGAGCACGTTGTAGAAAGATTTTGATTCTTGTTTCAATCTGATTTGTTTGTCTATGATTTTGCATGGGCATGTGTGGTCATGTCTTTTATCATTGCCTCATTGTTCTTGAGGACACCTATTCAGCAGAGGTATGGTTTCTCTCCATCAGTGCCTGGGAGAGAGAGTTTTTCAGTGCCGGTGAGTGATGAGGGCAGGCTCAGGGCCAGGGTGGTGACAGCAGGGGGAGAACTAGGCATCTAATTAGCGCTGAGAAAACTCAGCATGAGTCTGATTTGGCGTCCAAGTTGCCATGCCAACCGCTACACCCAGCCATTAATAGCTGCTCATCCTAGAGCTGATGTGATGAGACCTCCACAGCTCGGTTTCCAGCACTCTTTCAGGTGTCAATTTGCTTCTGTCGGCTCTGTTTTTCTCACCTCAGCATAGACTCATCTACTTACTCTGCTGTTTGCCATCCTTTTTATTTCACACACTTTGACTTCCTTTTTTTTAATATTGTGTGCGTGTTTAACACAGACGCTGAAAAATATGGTTCACTCAATTCATCTACTCAAAAGACTGCGGGTCGGCTCCAGCTGAGTCAAAATGATGCAGCCAGAGTACTCCCTGGGAAAAAACAAAATGAACATATTACTCCTGTACTTGCATCATTTCACTGGCCTCCATAAAATACAGAATTGATTTCAAAATATTGCTCACTTCTTTAATGGCCTAGCTTCTAATACATCTCTGACCTGCTCACTGCTTACACAACCTCCAGAACTCTTAAATCATCAGACACTGGTCTCCCAACTGTACTCATGATCAGTAATACATCTGGTAATTATGGATCCACTCTCTTGCACAAACTACCTGACGATATAAGATGTACTACAACCAGGGCTTTAAATTAACTTGTTTAATCACCAGCCAACATGGCTAGTAGATCTTTAAAGTTACCAGCCAATCAATTTCCACTAGCCAGTTTTTTTCCAGGGAAAATGAAACGGATAAGTGCCGCTGAATACATTAAGCATCCATGTTTCTTTAAAAATATGTGTTTGGGTTGATGGTTGGTAGATAAAATATAAACATTTACATTAACTTTACTCTCGAAAAATATCTCCACGTTTTTTTTTTTTTTTTTGTTTTTTTTCTCCCCTAACTAACTTAACTACATCATTTCAGCTCCTCTGGTTTGTTGCGCGCAGTTCCGTGTGTTTCCATGCCAAACGCACACCAAACCGCCTAAATTTCTTGCCGGAAAACAGGCCAATCTGTAAACACTGACTTGTCGGATCGTTTCTGCAGCCTGCCGATTTAAACAGACGCTTCGCTTCTCATTCATCACCGGCCAAATTGGCTCCTAACTTTACAATGTTATACCAGCCAAAGTAAAAAATTTTACTGGCATTTGGCGGGTTGGCGAGTGTCAATTTAAAGCCCTGACCACAACCGTGTTGTCTTTTAATGGCAAGCTGAAGACCTACCTGTTCTCTCAGTCCTATGGCTAGCTTGCCTCAATATCTTTGTCTGTCTGTCTCTCTACCTCTATCCCTCCCTCTCTCTCTCTTTGGGTATGTGTGTCGGTGGGCAGAGAATTTTTCTAGATTTATTCAAATAAGTTCTCATGTCTTATTTTATTTAGTTCATAATTGTTTTGTGTGAAGCACATTGAGCTTACATTGTATGAAGTGTGCTATATAAATAAAGTTGACATGCCATGACGTGGCACTGCTCTTATCTTCTGCCCCAGCTGCCTTTGCACAAAGGTTAATCAAATTTGTAAGCGCTCTTCTTGGAGATAACTAAAATCAATAAAGTGAGATTTATTTTCCAACATCACATGGATGACATAAGCAGACTTTACGCCTGATGAAATCCAGGTTTTGGCCATAGAGGAAACATACGTGTTAACCTATTTATTTATTTATTTTTTAAGACACCCACTAATGGCGCTTACCCACTGCTAGTACCAGCTCTACTTGACTCGGCCGTGGTGCCCCGTCCTCTATTTTCCATTGCAGATTTAGTACCATCTCATGCGCGAGGCAAGTGTGACTGGTCGTCATAGCAACGCCGCACGGCACGACACACACATACACAGAACGTCGAAGGTGTGTTGTTTGTGATTCTGGGCATGTGGCTGTTGCCACAGCCGGAAGACAAATTTAGTTTCAAAAGAAGCTGGAGGCAGCAAAAAAAACACAGCTGGCTAAAGTATTTAAAAATGGCGGGTTTGTTCAGGACACCCCCGTCTGTCGCTAACAATGATGACGCAGTGATTAGTGACGATTCTCTCTGACCAATCAGTAGTCTGCAGGTTTTCACGTCACCTTTTGGTATCGCTTGGAACCTCCACGGAGGTGATACTAAAAAAAGTACCTGTTAGCAGGTACCAGGTCCTTTTTTTTCATAATGGAAAACCAAAAAAGGCGAGTAGAGTCTAGGCGAGTCGAGCAGGTGCCATGTAATGGAAAAACGCCATTAGAGACGCCATACTTCAAGGTCTCAGTTTTACCATGCAGTTTCTTCTTCAAATTTTCAGTGGAAAATGCTTTTAAATGTATTAAAAACTAACCAATGATGTATCATTCAGGCTTAATGGTCAATGGTGACGCAAACCAGCTATTAGGATAGTGGCTACATAATGACAGATTAGCCAACGTCTTCTATGAAAATGTCTTATTTCTCAAATATTGGAAAGACTTATACTGCTCATGTGAACAAAACTACAGATTTGCTTCTCTTTCATCTTTTGATTTTGAAGTAAATACTTATGTATTTATACATATATTATACTTGTTTATAATGTGTTGGGACACATTGTTGTTATAAGAGTATTTGACATTAGTGGTTCTAATTTAGGACACATTGTTCAAAATGAAATACTGTATTCCATGTTTCCTCTGTTTCTCAGGCCTGATGGAGATCTTACCGGACCGCTGCACCATGATTGCCAAGAAGGAGTTGATCTACGCCGGCACAGTAGGTCTTGTTTGCTGGCTGGGTGGCATTGTCTTTATCAACCGCAAGAAGACCAACGACGCCAAAAATGTCATGGCTGACGCTGCCAAAACCATGTTGGACGACCAGGTAATGTGACTCTTTTCAACACAATATGCACTTTAATCAGTGATGTATAGAAAGTTAGGAGATAGTGATGATCGAAATGGTTTAGAGTGCTTACATCCCCGAAGAACTAGTACGTCCTGCTTTTATATCATTCATTTTACTCTTTGTTTTTCTTTCTGCACTTAGTCTGTTTACAAGCTTCTGGTTTTTGACACATTGAGAGATGACATGGGATGATTATTAATTAATGGCTGTTTTTCTTTCCCACCCTTGGCCTTTTGACATCCACAGATCCGTCTGTGGGTGTTCCCAGAGGGAACGCGAAACCAGAGAGGTGGCCTGCTGCCCTTCAAAAAAGGAGCTTTCCACCTGGCGGTGCAGGCACAAGTGAGTAGTCTTCCTCTTATCTCCATTGGAAATTCACTTTCTTTTGGGTTGTCTTTGTACTGAGTAGAGCAAGTCCCAGCTATCATGTCTATATCCTATATTAGGGCTGTCAATCGATTAAAGGTGAACTGTTATGCTTTTCCGTATTTTCTGTTCTATCTATAATGTTATATTGTCAGATTTTCATGTTAAACGTGGCCAGAGCTTCACATAATGAGGTATACGTATTTCATAGAAATCCCAGTGAGCTAAAACATTCAGATTTCCCACGGTTCTGAACGCTCTGGTTTCTTTCTGTTTTTTTCTACTCTCGGCTCGGCCTTCTATGATTGGTCATCTGCTCCAGGTAGGCAGGACTGGAGTGTTATTTATTTTTTTTTTTTTGTTTAAGCTACTGCGTTGTGTTAACATTGTCCCATGCCAACATGCTAATGGCAGTGAAAGATGTAATCTTGGCTCCCAATGTTGTAATTTCTCCCCAGTTTCGGGTAGGGGTGTGGATCTTCACTGGTGTCACGATTCAATTACAATTATCCTGTCAACAACTCGAATCGATTCAATATCACGATGTGTCACCTTCTTAATAATATTATATATTGCCACACATGGTTTTCATCAAGAAAGTCAAGCAGTCTTATTTATATATATATATATATATATATATATATATATATATCTATATATATATATATATATATATATATATATATATATATATATATATATGAACTCCCCTTTTTATAGTATCTGCTCTTAAAAAAGACACTTCCTGAATGTAGCGGAGTCTGAAAACAGCAGACAACAGACAAAAAGCAAACACAAAAAAATGCGACCGGAAAATCAACAAGCAACATCAGTAGGCAATAATCGATTATGGTCTGTCACTGCATCGATGCAGAATCGTCCAGGTCCGCATCACGACGCATTGATGCAATGATTCATTTTAACACCCCTAATTTCGGGTCACATCACTGTTGAAACATGTCCGGTTATGTAATACTTGGTTCAGAATCCTTTTATCGGCGATTTTTTTTTTGGGCATTTTTAGGCCTTTTATTGACGCTGATTGTCAGCTGAAGAAATGAAAGGGGAGAGAGAGGGGGAATCACATGCAGCAATGGGCCGCAGGTCGGAGTCCAACCCGGGCCCGCTGCGTCGAGGAGTAAGCCTCTATATGTGGGCGCCCGCTCTACCAACTGAGCTATCCAGACGCCCTAGCTGCGATTTTATTTATTTTTTTATGGTAAAAAAGTGCTGCTATATTCTATTACTGTGCACTGCTATCTGACTTATAGTAGCTGCATGCTAATGCCAGGGAAATCTGTAATCTTGGCTGGTGCAGCAGCCATGGGCCGTATGAGAAAAATAAAGTATTTTTTGAACGTTAAAGCATGTTCTAGTACAAACCCAAAATACAAGTATGAACCTGAAAATGCTATATAATATTTCAACTTTAAAATATTTAATCACGAGTAATGGTCCGTAGTTAACTTGCGATTAATCGAACATTTTGTATATGTTTGTGAGTAAGTGGTATTAAAGGCTTGACATACTCCGGTGGTAACTCAATTCACATCGACAGTACATGCAAATAACTTTTAAATCACAGAACAGTTTAGTTGGGTTTAAAGGAATTTGCGTTAACTCGTTATCGCGTTAACTCTTTATTATTGTGTTAATTTTGACAGCGTAAATTAAGTCAACATGTCATGTACTGTAATGTACACCCTCGTCCTGTTCATTCACTTAACTATGTTGGCCAAAAGAGCTGTGATGATACTTGGCTGTCTTACAGGAGACTTCTGCCAACGTTTGTCTCCTAAAAGTGAGTGGGGTAAGCAATGTCCTGATTCTAGACACATGGGGGAGCTAGAAACCTTATATGGCACAAGACAACATTCTGATTTAACCATATCCAATATACAAACGGAGCAAGGAATGCTTTGAAATGGTCACAATAGTTTGGTGTGCCTGAGCACTTTCATTGTGACATTCCTGATTCGGTCTTCTCTGAAATTGCCCTTGGTTGTGCATGATGTAACTCTCACAGAATCACTCCAGAGTAATTGGCAGCTCAGCTGTGTGCGATTTATGAGCTCCATCTCTTCATGCATGTAGGTGGGAGGTCTCTATTCTTGAGTTGATGTTTCGTAGCACACACTCGGGGGTCCGACAGGTGGGATGAATTAAAAAAAAAAGCATTGTTGAACTGCAACCTGGTTCGCTTCAGGCAAACATGTTGTGGTGTGTGTTTGTGAGCCCTTTTTTTGTGTTACTGGCTGCTAAAGATTAATATCAGTTTGGTTCAGATATGCACTGAGGCTGAGAGGTTACACAAATAAAGCCCTGCTGCTCCTTATTAGCAAACACATTTTCTATTTTTTTTTTTTTTTTTGTCTCTACAGCTCAGAGTCTGCTCATACGTACTTATGTTATACAAACAGTGTTTGCGTGTTACTTGATTTCGAATTGTTGTGCGTGTTGGCGCGAGGTGGTGGAATAACTTCATTTGGGGTCTGGAGAATACAATGTGTGTTTTGGTTTTCCCCCTGTTGGCTTTGCTTCACACTTGAGATTTTTCGCGTGTGGACATGGACTATTTCTATCTCTGTGTTTGCTTCTGCTGAGTTATAGCGTAATCTTTTTCCATTTGTACCCAGCCGGCCAGATTGAGTGGAAGCAGGACAGCCCCCAGGGGGAGCCACGTTTGGCTCAGCCAGTCCCATTGAAGGGGCCACTCGGGGCCTCGATAGATGCAACTCGGCCTCTATTAGTGGAGGAGATGGAGATTGCTAGTGTCGTGTGTGTGTGTGTGTGTGTGTGTGTGTGTGTGTGTGTGTGTGTGTGTGTGTGTGAATATGATGTTGGTTCAGTCAAGTATTTCTGTCTGTTTGTTTCTCATCTTTTGGCCTTGGCTTAAGAGAAAGAAAAGGTTCCAAAGTAAAGATTAGAAGGGCTCAATGCTGAGTAGAAACTGATCTGAATTCCAAAATTTGTAAAAATTCATGTCTCCTTCAAAAATAATCCGAGGCATTCTGTAGGTCTTGTGCAAAACTTAAAATGACCAACACATTTTTGACCCACATGTCTTCATCAGGGTCATTTTTTGCAGACAATGAATAAAGGCATTTTAAGTTTTGTAGAAGACCTACAGAGTGCCTTGGATTATTTTTGAAGGAAACATGCATTTTTACAAATGTTGGATGCAATGAGCCCTTCGCATGAGATATAAACACAGTGCACCGGTAATATCCAAAGAGCACCTGTAGTTGAATACATGAAAGACCCAGCAGCGCTTCCACTACTTTCTCTGCATGTACATTTTAGGATGTGTGTGATGTGATTAGAGGTGCAACGATGAATCAATTAATCGATTAGTTGTCAACTATTAAATTAATCGCCAACTAATCGATTAATCGTTTGAGTCATTTAAAAAAAAAAAGATTTCTCTGATTCCAGCTTGTTAAATGTGAATATCTTCTAGTTTCTTCTCTCCTTTGTGACAGTAAACTGAATATCTTTGAGTTTTGGACAAAACAAGACATTTGAGGACGTCATCTTAGGCTTTGGGAAACCCTGATCCACATTTTTCACCATGTTTTGACATTTTTATAGATCAAACAACTAATCGATTAATCAAGAAAATAATCGACAGATTAATCGACTATGAAAATAATCGTTAGTTGCAGCCCTAGATGTGATCCAGCATGTTATTTTTTAATCCTCCGTGTCCTCCTTGCATACTAGCAACTGCGTGGAGGAGGGGTGGGGGCGCGTGCGCGATCACGGAAGGCTTGTATCATGTGGACGCGCCGACATTGTTGTTGTCATTATTCAGAATTCCTCATGGGGGAGACAGAAACTACGCACTATAGCTTTAACATGAAAATGAAGACGTGATGTTGATGTATTGGGATAGTCTGTTTTGATCTTTTCTTCTTTCCTCTCTTCTTTTTCAGGTCCCCATCATACCCATCGTTTTCTCCTCATACAGCAACTTCTACCTAAGGAAAGAAAAGCAGTTCAACTCGGGTAACTCAGCTTGATTGTCCTCGATTTTTTTTTTTTTTTTTTTTTTTTTTTTCCCCAATTGCAAGCAGTCCTCAGTATCTCTATGCAGAGGGCTACTTGATGTTGCATGAGACTTCTGACAGTGAAGTTTTTTTTTTTGTTTGTTTTTTTTGCCTCCGCAGGGACCATCCGATTGAAGATCCTTCCAAAGATCGACACAAAGGGGATGACGTCAGATGATATTTCCTCCCTCTCTGACAAATCCTTCAACCTGATGCGCTCCGCCTTCCATTCTATCTCTGACTCCGTAACCCAGAGCAACGGGCCGTCGCGGCACTGAAACATTTACCATGCTCGCGCCTCTTTTTTTTTTTTTTTTTTTTTTTTTCTCTCCTCTTATGTCCCTGTCTGAGACCCATCCCTCCCCCAGATCTCCCCAGGTTGTCCCATTACCTGGCCAGGAAACAACATGACATCGGTCTCTTCGGTCATGAAATCTCTTGTCTAGTTGACGCCCGGTCCAGTCTGCCTCTGGCCTGACCACACAGCACAGTCAGTCCCGACCCTCACTGTGTCTGCAGCAGCAGCAGCAGCGCTGCTCTGCACGCCGTGAGCGGAGTGACGGACGGCAAGCCGAAAACAGTATAGATGTGTGTTCTTCTTCGTGCATGCCTTTTTGGATGGCTCTGTCCACCTTCATCTTTGCTTTGCTCTCTGGCTTTGAAAGCCTGGCTTTTTTCTCCTTTTTTTGTCTTACTTTATCACCATTTTCTACTGTTTCTTTTTGGCCTTTTTTTCCTCCACCTGCCTTCTGTTCAGCAGATACTCCTCTGCATTTTCTTTTTTTTCTGTTTTATAAATGACTTTATTTTAGTTCTCCTTAGATGCTCTTGCCCACGCATACACACACAGACACACACGCACCCCACCTCCTTCCTTCTAGTGTGTCTCCCCCCCCCCCCGTTTCTGCATTCCAGTCTCTTGCCTAAAGACAAAAGGAGCGGGGTCTCCGCGAGTTTTGGAGTGTGTGGAGGTGAGAGGTTGACACCGGTCGACTATGGACTTGTTAAGTTCTGTCGCTGTGAATTCAACTTTATATTCATATTGGCTTTTCAACTCTATGACCAATAGCTCCATGACATACTTCATGATGTTCGAAAGGAAGGAGTTCAGGATTACAAGATACAGCGTTTTAATAACGATAGCACCCCCATCTGTACTGAATTACTGGACTTAGTTGGACAGATCAGTTTTCAATGTTGTGCATTGTGGGTGTATCATTGTACATTTATTCATTCATTCAGTCCGTCTGTCCAAAAGATTTGAAATAACCTGCGTGCAGCATTGAGCAAGTGTCTTCTCAGTGTATTTTTGCTTTCTATTTATTTCTCCATCAGATAACCTTTTTTATTTTGTTGTTAGAAGTGATTTTTGCTCCTTGGAAAGGAACTCACAAGTGAACCTATTTAAGATGTGTCAAAAGATGATGTCATATTGTACAATGTCCAACTGCATTTATGTTCCAAAGTGCAAGCTTCCTGCTGTGCCATGACTTAGTGTTTTTGGGAAGTTTCCAAAGTAAGACTATTATTATCTCACTATGACCTGCTTAATCAGTCCTCCACTGACTGATTTCACTTTACCAATGATATGAGGTAGCTGCTGTTGCAGGAAAAAGGGTAAAACTTATGAAGAATTGTGAAATGATTTTCGATCTCAAGCGCTTTTTGACCTGGTCTGATTTTATTTGTTCTGATTAACTTGAAGATTCACTAATTA